>NC_138379.1:93832876-93913722 GCF_054177405.1 Leptonychotes weddellii | reverse complement strand
AGACGCTCTGTGTGACCGCCTGTGTGACGGCCTGTGAGACGCTGTGTGTGACGGCGTGTGAGACGCTCTGTGAGACGCTGTGTGTGACGGCCTGTGAGACGCTCTGTGTCACGGCCTGTGAGACGCTCTGTGAGACGCTCTGTGTGACGGCCTGTGTGACGGCGTGTGAGACGCTCTGTGAGACGCTCTGTGTCACGGCCTGTGAGACGCTCTGTGTGACGGCGTGTGAGACGCTGAGTGAGACGCTCTGTGTGATGGCCTGTGAGACGCTCTGTGAGACGCTGTGTGTGACGGCCTGTGAGACGCTCTGTGTGACGGCCTGTGAGACGCTCCGTGAGACGCTCCGTGAGACGCTCCGTGAGACGGTGTGTGTGCGGATGTGCACAGCGGTCCCCGTGGACGTGGTTGGGCAGAGCTGGTTTAACTCACCAGCGTTAAGGCTTGTTGGAAGTGGGCTCGGGGGCTTTCCTGCTGAAACTGCTCTGCTCTTTGTCCGCAGCTTCTCGTGGTGCAGGCCCTCCGGCCGGACAGACTGCAGAGCGCCATGGCTCTGTTCGCCTGCGGAGCCCTGGGTGAGTCTTCGGCCGCCCCGCCCCGCCCCGCAGCCCCGTGCTTTCCGCGGACGCCTCGCTTCGCAAGGCCGGAAGGGCGTCTCCGTCGTCGTGCGTGTCTGGAGACCTCGGGGTTCAAGAATGTGTGTTGGGTGGGACTGCAAGTCCGGTGCTTAGTTCACATCCTGGACTTAGTTACGGTTTGATACTTAAAAAGTCATTTTATGGTGAAAGCCCTTTAGACATTTATGCATTCACTCTTTTTTTTTTTTTTTTAAGATTTTGTTTATTTATTTGACAGAGAGACACAGTGAGAGAGGGAACACAAGCAGGGGGAGTGGGAGAGGGAGAAGCAGGCTTCCCGTGGAGCAGGGAGCCCGATGCGGGGCTCGATCCCAGGACCCCGGGATCATGACCTGAGCCGAAGGCAGACGCTTAACGGCTGAGCCACCCAGGCGCCCCTATGCATTCATTCTTAATTAGGAGTTAGATAATTAAAGTAAAACAAAGAAATAATCATAGTCTTGCGGGGAAAAGCCTTCAAAATGAATTATTTTTGCTCTACAACAAAAAATGAAGGCTTTGTTTGTGTTTTAGGTTACAATCTGTGCAGTCCATTTTTAAAATCTCTCAGTCTTACCAGAAAGAGCTAAAAGTTACTCATTTGTTAATAAAGTATACCATGTTTTGATTTGCTGAAGAGAATTTGGGAAAACTGTGTTAGGGAAAGACGACGTAAAGTATTTTAGTTGAAGTATGGAGTGATCCAAGAAGAGCGAATCTTTATTCTAAACCACAGGAAGTTTGGAAATGAAGAATCTGGCATTAAGTAAAAAAGTATGCTGACATTTTTTTAGAAATTCTCTATTTTAACATTTTATTCATTGTTAAATTTTATGTTGAAATTTTAAAAATTTTTTATTATGTATGTTTTCATTAAATAAGAATTGTTCATATAAACAAGCTTAGCACAGAATTTTAGGAAATTGAAAAGAAATATACTGGGTTTTCCACGCTCCTCCCTGGAAACCTTTACTGAGGAATCATTCAGTGTTTGCTGTAAAGCTGTTGGGGTTGATATAGCAGGTCGTATTTTGAGGAGTTGTCTTAGTTTCAGTTTTACTCTACTGGACACGCTCTCTCCTGTAAACTCGGCGTTCATGGTGATTAGCTAACGGCAGCTAACCCTTAAATTGCTCTCACTATGCACTGCACTCATATCTGCTCTTAGTCCTCAGGGTAGCACTATGAGGGGCTACTTCTGAGGAAGCAGAATCCCACAGCTAATAAATGACAGAATGTAAACCCAGCTCCATTGTTCATGTTCTTATTAATAAGATGTATCCTTAAACCTTAGATTAAGTTATTTCAAACACACATCCTTCCCCACCCTCACCGGATATATTAGTTTCCTGGGTCTTCCATAAGTATCACAAACCAAGTGGCTTCATGCAACAGAGATGTGTCGTTTCTCAGTTTTGGAGGCTGGAAGTCCAAGATCAATGTTTCCGCAAGGCCACGCTCCTTCCGAACCGTCGCAGAACCCCTCCCTGGATTCTGGTGGTTTGCTGGCTGTCTGGTGTTTCTTGGCTTACAGCTGCTTGATCCAAATGGCATTTTCCCTGTGTATCTCTTCCCTGTCTGACTTCTTTTTTTTTTTTTTTTAAGATTTTATTTATTTGAGAGAGAGAGAATGAGAGAGAGCACGAGAGGGAAGAGGGTCAGAGGGAGAAGCAGACTCCCTGCCGAGCAGGGAGCCCGATGCGGGACTCGATCCCGGGACTCCAGGATCATGAGCTGAGCCGAAGGCAGTCGCCCAACCAACTGAGCCACCCAGGCGCCCCTAAATCTATCTTTTTTTTTTTTAAAGATTTTATTTATTTATTTGAGAGAGAGAGAGTGAGAGAGCACATGAGAGGGGGGAGGGTCAGAGGGAGAAGCAGACTCCCCGCTGAGCAGGGAGCCCGATGCGGGACTCGATCCCGGGACTCCAGGATCATGACCTGAGCCGAAGGCAGTCGCTTAACCAACTGAGCCACCCAGGCTCCCCCTGTATGACTTCTTATGAGGGGCCTACCCCAGTCTGACCTCACCGGAAGCTAAGTAATTCCATCTGGTGGGACCCTGTTTCCACGTCAGGTCACACTTTGAGGTATTGCCATTATGGCTTCAGCTTCTCTTTTTTGGGGGACAGCATTCAGCCCACATCTATCGGCCATCTTCTGCTTTACCCTCTGGCAGAACACACGTGTGCACACATGTGCAGGCATTTTGAGGCTCCGGTTAAACCGGTCACTCGGTTGGCTGCTGATGGGTCTGTGGAGATGCATCTGCGCCTGCTCTGGGCTTCCCTTTCCTTAAGCATGAGGGGGAAATGTCTCCCTGTCTGTTTCTGATGGAACGTCTGTCTCCTGGATTATTTATACTCAGGTCTGGCAGAATGTTTATACACCTAACTCCTGGTTGCAGGTGACAGACGCCCAGCTCAGAGTCACTCCAGTGAAACAGGGGAAAAGCTAGAGCCAGTATTCAGAAAGGAAGAGGCAGGGCGGCTGGCCTCAGCGCCTGCAGGTCTCGTGGACTCTTTCTTGGTCTCTCTCTGTTTCTCTTCCTTCTCTCCTCTTCTCTCTTCATATTTGTGTCCCTGTTCTCTCTTTCCTGCCTGTGTATTGCCCTTAGTCTGGGGGTTCATGTGTATTCTGTGCATAAGGCTGCCGACCTCCTGGGGTAGCATTTAAAGCTTGTGATGAAAGAGAACTTTCCCTCCCAGCCTCACCTTCAGAATCCCAGGAAGGACTCTGCTGTGCTCGGCTTGGGTAACACGATCCCCTCTGCAGCTAATCCTGCTAGAAATACATGAAACTGCAGTTTCCCCCAAAGAAATCCTGGGTGGGGGAAGGACTGCTACCAGAAATGAGGGGAGAACTGCTGGTACCAAACGATATGCATTCTAATAAGCTGACGTGTGAAGTGCTTTAGCTCGTTCTCATATTTCAGTACTTTGGTAGTTGAACCATTCATGTATAAAGTGCATTTTGAGAGTCTAACTCCTTTAAGTGTTAAAAATATCTAATTTTTGATTCTGGAAAATGAGGTGTTTGAAAAAAGATGTTAGTGTCCATGTTAAAAAATACTCAGGAGCATACTGAATCTTGTGACTGAGGCATTTAACGTGTTGCCAAATGTAGACACACATGGTAAGTAATTGTGCAGGGTAGGCATATTTACTTAATAAATATGAAAACTGTCCCTGTATTTGCAACTTGGAAGTTGGCTGATGGAAGTAGCCTTTTAACAGCCTTTTTTGAGAAAACAGAAGCCGTGAGACAGGAGTTCTGCACTTGTTGTCATCATATCTTCCAGGTGGTAGCACGGGCACTGTGTTCGTTCTGCTCTCCCTTCTGTCCATGGGTGACGGCCTTGCCCTATGAAAGGCCAGCCCGTCTGCCCTTTGTGTTTTATTCCTGCCATCATCCCCTTCTCCATACCCCTGTCCTACACACGTTCCCCTCTCTAGCTGCTTCTGCAGCAGGACGTGTGGGCAGCGTGTCCCTCGTGAGAGACGGCAGTAACCCAGTCCCTCGGCACTCCCTCTGTGTCCTGCTCGTCTGTGCGTCCGTCCTGGTGGTCCCATGAGCTCGCTCTCGGTACGTTCAGTCGTGTCTTCTGCCATATTGCTATGTTCAGCAGTGACTTCTGTGCTTTTGGCTTATTTCGTCTCTCAGCAACACTGTTCTTTCTTCTTCCTTTAAATGCTTTCTACTTTCTTGTCTGGTGATTGTTTCTTCTTTCAGTCCTCAGCCCTTTCAGGCTATTCCTTGTGATTTTCCTCTACTGGCTGTTTCTCTGCATGTCTTCGAAATGTTGGCCTCTTCTTCCTTCCACTACATTCTCTTTCTTGGTAAACTCAGCCCATCCCTGACTTGCAGTGTCATCTCTAAATGCCTGACTCTTTGATCTCCTGTTCTGAGCCCTGACCTCTTCCTGAAATTCGAAACTCGTATGTCCAAGTGCTTATTTGATGTTTTCACAGGAATGTCATATTGCAAATTTACCAGGACCAATACAGAACTTCTGACTCAGCTATGCCAGTATCCACTCAGCTGCTCAAACCAAACACCCCAAAGAAACCTTTTCTCTTTGTTTTTCACTCCCCATACTCCATCGACCAGCAGGTTCTTTTGCTCCATCTCTAAAATTTGCTCTGAATTAATTTGCTACCAGCCGAATGCAGACTATTATCTCTTCTCACCTCAGTCACTGCCGTAGCTTTGGCTCTGCCCTCAGATATATTCAGAATCCACTTCTCACACCTCCACTACCATCTGCCCCCTCTGTTTAAGCCACTGTCTCAGAGCAGGATTACTGCTCTTCAGGCTTCTTTTCTTTTCCACTCCCAGTTTCTTCCCAGCATAGCAGCCAGAGTGCCTTTAGAAATACAAGTTAGATCATATTGCTCCTCAGTTCAGTCTTGTGATGGCATCTCATGGGCCTGAGTCCTTACCTTGTCTTAAAGGGTCTTACATCTTCCGGTCCTTGGTTCCCCACTTAGGTCTCATCTCCTTCCACTCTCACCCTCTTTCAGTCCTTTCCAACCATGATAGCCCTTTATTCCTGTTCTTCCAGAGCCCTCAGTGAGTTTTCTGCAATCTCAGGACCTTTGCACTTGCTGTTCCTTCTTCCAAGGGAGCTCTCTCCCTCCCCCGTTATCTTCCCCACTTCTCTGCTCAGATGTCATTTTTTTCAGCGAGGATTTCCCTGAGTGCTCTGTATAAAATAACATACTCATACTCCTTTACCTTGTTTCTTTTTCTCCATAACTGTGACTACCATCTGACATACTGTTATTAACTGATGTTCAACTAGAATATAAGTCACATGGGGGCACATATTTATGTTGTTTATGGTTGTGCCCCAGGCCTTAAATAGCTTCTGGAACAGAAGCGCTAGAAATGTTTGTTCTTATTTGGTCTCCCTACTTGAGTGCTTGTTTCCTTTCCGATCCATTCTCTTTGTACAGCTGTGTAATCTTTAAAATAGTGAAACCAAACCATCTCCATTTTTACATAAGATCTCAGAAATCTCTCAAAACACTTAAAATAAACTCCAGATTCCTTACATAAGCTGACAAGACTCTGCTTGCTTCTCTGACCCCATCTTGTGCCATTCTTGCTTGCCTCTGGGCTTTAGTGCCAAAACAGCCTTAGCACCTTTGCACCATCTGTTTACCCTGTGCTTTCCCTCCTTTTTCTTGGATCCTTTTCTGGAGACTTTATTTAATATAGGGTTATTTTCCAACGACCTGAATAATAGTTCTTAGTTCTCCAAGATTATTATTATTATTCCCTTTAATACTTTTTTTTTTTAGAAAAAAGGTTATCTTATTAAAATTCAAGTATAATTAGCATACAGTGTTAGTTTCAGGTGAAAAATAACAGTGATTCAACACTTGCATACATTACCTGTTGTGATGAGCACCGGGTGTTGCATGGACATGTTGAATCCTTTTTTTTTTTTTTTTTAGATGGATAGCTCCTCTCTGTCATTCAGATGTTAACTTACAATACTGCAGTTTCAGAGAGGTCTTTCTGGGCCACCAAACGGCACCAACACATCAGCCTGTTTTAATTCTCTAGGACCCAACACTATCTAATGTTTTTGGCTTATCTCTATATTTATCGTCTGCTCCATAACTCAGTGCAAGTTTCAGTAAAACAAGGCAATTTTCAGAGAGGCTCTTCAGTGTCTATTCTTTTCTCATTCCCATAGTCTTTAAAAATGTCCTCTTTGTACCACATTGCACATGACCTTCCTTCCTTCGTAGTCTGACCTTCTGCCAACTCTTTGGAATACTTCTGTTATGGTACGCTTTCACCTCCTGGTTAAATGACATTTAAGGTTTAATGGCATTAACTAAAAACCTCATGATATTCACATATTCAGATGCTTTGAAAGTTTAATATACTTCTAAAATCATATTCTGCCTATTTTTAAGCGAAAGTTATATATATTGGTATATGGCTGGATGACTTTGTATTCGGTCGGATGGTTTTATTAATACAGTTTTCATATAAAATTGGAGTTTTTAATGTATGAATGAGTTTTAAAAAATTCAAATTGCTAGAGAATGACAAGCACTTACCTTTTTTTAAAATTTTTTAAAAAGATTTTATTTATTTATTCATAAGAGACAGAGAGAGAGGCAGAGGGGGAAGCAGGCTCCCCACTGAGCAGAGAGCCCAATGCGGGACTCAGTCTCAGGACCCTGGGATCATGACCTGAGCCGAAGGCAGACGCTTAACCATCTGAGCCACCCAGGCGCCCCAAGCACTTATTTCTTTTTAATCAGATTGTAAAGATTTGATTTCAAATGTAATTTTTCAAGCATCATTTGTATGGAAAGATTTTTATTAAGTTTTAGCAATCTTTTTTGTAATCTGTAAACTTTCAAACAGTAACTTAAAAAATGTGTTTATGAAGGTAGTGTTAATTTCAAGATAGGACAGTCCTCAAAACTTTTAGGCATGTCACTTTAATCCTCCAAACCAAGCTTTAATATACGAGCCACATCTACTATATTACTTTATAAAATAGCAGTTACCAGATGCTAATATTGGGACTTGAGTAATTTTGATCGAATTTTGACTTTTTTAAGTAACTGCTCTGAGCAGGTGTTGTGCTGTGTATGTGAGGTTATCAGGAGCAGGTTCCTTGAAGACCCTACAGCAGCCCCAGGGAGGCCCTCCATTAAGAGTCAATGTGAGCGGGGTGGCTTTCCTGTTTCAGAGCTCCTTCCCTGATGCGGGCCTGTGTCCCATCCCAGGCACCTTGCTTCCGTGGCTCCATCTTTCTCGTGAAGTCTGTGTCTGAGAGGAAAGGGGAAGAACAGAACGACATGCATATTCATTTTCTTTTGCCTCTGTTAACAAATCGTCACAAATTAGCAGCTTTGGACGATATCTGTGTACTGTCTTACGGTTCTAGGGGTCAGAGGCCTGCTGGGCTGGCCTGGTTTCTCTGCTCCCAGTCACACAAAGTGAAATCCAGGCGTTGGCCCTGCGTTCTCAGGGGGAGGAGGCTCAGGGAAGCAGTCATCTCCAAACTCACTCAGGCTCTCCCAGAATCAGTTGCATGCCTTGTAGAATTGAGGTCCTCCTTCCCTCCCTGTCCTGGAGCCCTCCTCAGGGTGGAGAGGCCACTGGGGTTCTTTGGCTCGCAGACCCCTTCCTCCATGGTCACGGGTAGCAAGGGTAGGGGGGCTCTTTCTCAGGCTTCCCATCCGTCTACTCTCCCCTCCACCTCATCTGTCCTGCTTCTCTCTTCTGCTGTGTCTCTGTGACTTGAGCTGGAGAAACTTAGTGCTTTTAAGGATCCAAGTGATTAAATTGGCCTACTAGGATAACAGAGGTGAATGCTATTTTAAGGTTCACAACCGTAATTATGCCTGTAGAATGCCTTCATAGCAGCACCTAGGTTAGGAATCTTGAAACAGATGGCATTCTGCCTACCACAAAATGTTGGACTGTTTGTTTCTAGGCTTGAGGAGTATTCCATTTCTAAAGAGTTTCTTCCCATTTAATTGGTTGATGTACCTTGGGTTCCATAGTGGTTCTCAGTTTTCCTTCTTTTTCTTGACGTTCGTGGTACATTCTTAGAGTTGTCCTTTCTCACTAATAAAGGAAGTGTAATTTTGTACTCCAGAAACTTGTCAGTTCTCTGTTGGGGAGGATGCGATGAGTGAGGAAGAATGAATCTTTCATGCTTACCACCTATAATAGTCTGATGTTAATTTGCTACTTTCTTTACTCAGGTACCTAAAAAGTGCAGGATTGGTATTCTTTCTTTTTTAAACTGTAAATTATTTCTTCTTTGATGATTTTGGTATTTTATCGGAGTAAAATAAAATGCAGTAAAGGTGTAAGTTATTTCTTTGACTGATTTTTTGTTCTTTTTTTCCTTTTGAAAGAAATGATACGTTTTAAAGATGCATGGTCAAAATTTAAGATCCCAGTAATTTTTCAGTAGTTTTATCCTGTGATAATTCACAATGCAGTGAACATCTGTGGCTCTTCAATTTCATTGAATAGTTTTGGATGATTCATTCTAACAGTTCTAGTGATATAGTGAGTGAAAGGTACTTGGATTAATAAAACCAGTGATTATATGTATAGATCAGTTCAATTAAAGTGCAATGGGGTTATTTTATTGGGAG
The DNA here is from genome assembly GCF_054177405.1 of Leptonychotes weddellii. Taxonomy (NCBI): domain Eukaryota; kingdom Metazoa; phylum Chordata; class Mammalia; order Carnivora; family Phocidae; genus Leptonychotes; species Leptonychotes weddellii. The sequence continues at coordinate 93,904,959 of NC_138379.1, read as the reverse complement.
TTTTGTTGGCAAAATGGCTAATATGGAATTCCAAATAACATGAACCTTACTTATATTATCATAAATGGTATATTTTTTCATGTTTTTTTCTCTAACCCAAAACATTCCAGTACTTTGAAATATTGTATCATATGAGTTAATGAACATCTGTTTATCTTCTGTGGAATTTTAACTTTAGGAGGAATATTTAAATTTGTGCTAGAGTATGCCTATAGAATGGTGAGCAAAACAGACGCGATTCCTGTCCTCCTGGAGTTTGTAGTCTGTATTTGTTAATTTAAGAAATGATGTAATCTGGGGCACCTGGGTGGCTCAGTTGGTTAAGCATCTGCCTTCGGCTCAGGTCATGATCCAGGGTCCTGGGATCAGGCCCCACATCAGGCTCCCTGCTCCGTGGGAAGCCTGCTTCTCCCTCTCCACCTACTTGTGTTCCCTCTCTCGCTGTGTCTCTCTCTGTCAAATAAATAAATAAAATCTTAAAAAAAAAATGATGTGGTAATCTGTATTTTAAATTTTTAAAGACACTTTTATATTAACATGTAATTTCCAAATAAAACACGTTTCGTTCAGTAGTTATCTTATAGGAACCTATCTTCGTATATATTCTGATGTTTATCACATAATATGTCTAAGTAGAGCTCTATGAGAACAGAAGAAGACAAAGATAGGAAGCCCCTGGTGTCCCTTCATCCTGAGATCATTGTTTTTTTTTTGTTTGTTTGTTTTTAAAGATTTTATTTATTTATTTGACAGAGACACAGCGAGAGAGGGAACACAAGCAGGGGGAGTGGGAGAGGGAGAAGCAGGCTTCCCGCCGAGCAGGGAGCCCGATGGCGGGGCTCAATCCCAGGACCCTGGGATCATGACCTGAGCTGAAGGCAGACACTTAACGACTGAGCCACCCAAGCACCCCGAGATCATCATTGTTAACGTGATAATGCTCAGCTTTCTCTTCCTTTTGGGCGCAGGAATGTGCAGGTCGTGCAGTATGGAATCATGTTGTCTGTTGAGTAATCTGCTTTTCAGTAAATTACCACTTAACTCACCATTCTTGTGATTTCAGCCCCAATTGTATGGCTATCAGAAATTACTCAGACCCCTCAGGGTGTTTCCCCAAGATTTTTCACTAATACCAACAGCTACAGTGAAAGTTTTTGTACCTGCTTCTGCATTCACATCCTGAATTATTTCTTAAATTATTATAATCTCAATGACTGAGTCAAAGGCCAGACATAATTTTTAAGACTTTTGATACATGTTATAATATCAGTTCATTTAATTGGCCTAGAATGTTTATTGAGTTTATGAATAAATCAGTGAGTGAGTGAACAGAAGCATTGTCTAATTACATTGCCACAAGTACTTAAGAACTATTTTCGATTAGGTCTTAAAACAGGATGATAGTTAGCAACAACAACTTATTTAAAAATAAAATTCATACAATATACCCCTAGAAGCAGTTCATCAACTTTCAGAGGCAGTTGGGGCAAACTCAGTGGTGATTAGGAATATTTCTTTTTTCTTTTTTTTTTTCAAAGATTTTATTTATTTATTTGTCAGAGAGAGAGAGAGAGCACAAGCAGGGGGAGTGGGAGAGGGAGAAGCAGGCCTCCCGCAGAGCAGGGAGCCCGATGCGGGGCTCGATCCCAGGACCCTGGGACCATGACCTGAGCAGAAGGCAGATGCTTAACGACTGAGCCACCCAGGCGCCCGTAGGAATATTTCTGCCTGTGACAGTTCTTACTTATCCTGACGACTTGATGTTGTGACGAGTGGAGGGGAATGGGGCAGGTGTGAAATTGGTCTCTTCAGTATGGTTATCTAGAAGGGCCTTCTTTGGCCCATCTGGAGGGCATTGAATTTATATTTTAAAGTGCTGACTACAGAAATCATTAAGAATGTCTTTCTCCAGTGATTTTAGAATTTCTAAGGCGCAATATTGTCTATTCATGTCTACCTTTCTTGCCTGTGGAGTCGTTCTGTTATGTTCTGCTAATCTGTTTTTCAACTCTTGTGTCATACTCCTCTTTTTAGCTCAGTTCAAACAAGTATATTTTGATTAGCAATTGAAGTGGGTCTTCTTTAGCTTGGCTTTTACTAAATACGTCAGTCATGGAAACATTTCAATTTTAGTAGAAGAGATTTTAACATAATAGCAAAATTACAATTTCTTGTCTGTATAGGACTTCGTAGTTTCGAGTTTCAGATTCAAAAAAAGCACAGGTGAATTATGTTGAATACAGTTAGCAGTTAGCTGCTGGGTGACCTCTGGCAAGACGTTCAATCTTCTATTAGTTTTCTTTTACGTAAAATAAATAGCTGGTATCACAGAGTAGGTGATGAGTAAATGGAATCTGTTTTTATTCCTATATCCTCTTTTGCTCCCAAATGACGTACGGGTTGTTTTATGCCTGTTTTACAACTGAGGAAACTGAGGCACCTTGTATTTTAGTGATTTGTGTAGGGTCACTTGGCTAACCTGAGAGCTTATATACTTCTGTCTCCAAACGAATATTCTTTTCATTCGATACCACTTCCTATTTTCTCGTAATGCGTGGAGGTAGGGAATAGCCATCCTGTATCATGACGGTGAAGCTGTTCGCTAGATTCTGTGGGACTCTGACTCCGGTGCACGGCACGGGGTCGGCACTGAGTTGCCACAGAAATGAACGAAACGTAGTGTAGCTGGGCAGGTGGCTCAGTCTTCTCTTGCAGGCAGAAACTTGCGTAGCAAGAGCACAGCACTGGTGGTGTGTTCTTCGTGCGCTGGGCGTGGCCGTCTGGGTGCCCAGCAGTCCGTGTTGTTGCAGCGATTCGCGGAGATCGTAGGTGCAGAGCGGTTGGAAGCATTCCGTGAGATGGTAGTGACTGCTAGTCCGTGAGTGGTTTTACAGTGAGGAAACTGTGATATGTACGGGATTATCACTCACCTCCGTTTTCTGCTACATCCTGTAATCACGTTGCTTTTTGTTTTCATGTCTTTCACATACATCTTCCAGGACTGAAAGAGCTGTCCCCGCTCCCCCTGAATCTCAAACGGCTCTACAAAGAGACACTGGAAATTGAACCCATCTTGATAATTATCTCCCCGGGTGCCGACCCTTCTCAGGAACTTCAGGAGCTCGCCAACGCGGAGAGAAGTGGAGAGTGCTATCACCAGGTCAGCGCCCGTTACCTGCTCTTCCTGCCCTGCCTGATCCTGTTAGGGAAACATGTTTCATGGGGGTAGGCCAAGCAACGTCCCCCGAAGTGCCCAGGTCCTGCTCCCCAGAGCCTGTGAATTTGTTAGCTTCCGTGGCGGAACGTGTAGTTCCGTAAGTGTCTCCACATGGAGACATCTTGCATGAGTCAGGTGGGCCCAGGGTCATCCCAGGGTCCTCCCAAGGGGGAAGCTGGGGGGCCCGCGTGGAGGCACCGGTGTGCTGATGGCGCAGTGGCCAGAGCAGTGGGAGGCGCTGGGGTGCTGGCTTGGAAGGTGCCGGAAGGGACCGCAAGCGAAGAGAATGCGGCTGGCTTCTAGAAGCTGGAAAAACGAGAGGGAGATTCTCTCCTCGAGCCTCCAGGCAACACCCTTGTAGTAAAGCCAGACTCCTTGAAGTTAGATGGGGCCTCTAATCTCCAGAAATCTGGTAATAAATTTGTCTGGTTTTAAGGTACTAAATTGTGGTAATTTGTTATAGCGCTAATAGGACACTAATATATTTGCTAAGCTTTTGAGAATAATTTTTAAATTTTACGTGGATGCTTTTACAGTAAATCAGCAATATTTACATAAACTTGTGAGTAAAACTTAGGTAACAGAGGACCATTTTTTTCTGAGGTAAATTTAGGAGTTTACCTTGTTCAGGTTGCCTGCTTTGTGCAATTCAGTTTGCATGCTAGTCAGAATATGTATTTAATTTACTCTCAGTTTTTGACAACTGAATAAATAAACCGCTTTCATTATAATGATTAAGCAGCAAATGGAGAAGTCGGAATGTTGTGGGGAACCTGGACGGAAGGCAGCTAAGAGCAGGGAGTGGTTCTCGGGCGAGGGAATCTGATTCCACCCTAGGTAGGGTGTCCTGACGCCTTAGCAGGGCACCATCAGCAGTCAGTGAGGAGCCTGCATGAGGGGCCTTGTCTGCACCTTGTATCTGTTGGTATTGATTTTAGCTGCAGGGTAGAGCTATTTGCATCTGCAGTAGGTTTGGCTATTTAAACATGTAAAGTTTTGTGTACTGAATTTGCAAAATTGTTAAAGTAAAGCCTTTCGATATGGACATAATTATTCATGATTCTGTTATTTTAAAGTTTTGTTGCTGTGCTGAATGTATATGCTAAGGCTAATACATTCTTGATGCAAAAAATTAATTTTTTTAAAGATTTTATTTATTTGACACAGAGAGAGAGAGCGTGCATGAACAGGGTGAAGGGCAGAGGGAGGGGGAGAAGCAGGCTCCCCGCTGGGTAGGGAGCCCGATGTGGGACTCGATCCCAGGACCCTGGGATCATGACCTGAGCCGAAGGCAGACCTTTAACCAACTGAGCCACCAAGGCGCCCCCCCAAAAATTAAGTTTTAATGGCAGAAGTTGTGTAGATCTCAGAGGGGATGGGTGGCTAACCATCTTCTTGACATTTTCCTTTTTCCTGTTGTGCTTTTTAAAAAAAAAATTTATAGTAAATATTTTTTTCTGAGGTTTTATGAATCTTTAAGCTTTTTTCATATAATTGATGCTTTATGGGAAACGCTGAGTTGCCTATTTTTAGCTGTCATTTCCGTTGAGCAAAATACTTAACCTTTTCTCTAATTCTGTTGTACATGCCTATGCTTGCATTTTTTTTTTTTGTGGGATTTATTTTGCATTTTAATAATGGCAAACTAGTAGGTGCATCAAAACAATTCAACCACTTTGTTTCACCTCCTATTTGTTTCATTCAGGGTTAGACCTTGAAATTAAAAAAATCAAGGGGCACCTGGGTGGCTCAGTCGTTAAGCGTCTGCCCTTGGCTCAGGTCATGATCCCAGGGTCCTGGGATCGAGCCCCGCATCGGGCTCCCTGCTCGGCGGGAAGCCTGCTTCTCCCTCTCCCACTCCCCCTGCTTGTGTTCCCTCTCTTGCTGTGTCTCTCTCTGTCAAATAAATAAATAAAATCTTTTTAAAAAATCAATATGTGAGTATTTATTACCTGTGTTATTGCATGCTTTAGTATGCAATGAGTTAGACATGGTTCCCACTGTCAATAACTTTATAGTCTAATTGAAAAACAAAATCAATACTTGAAAAGTCAACTAAAAGGCAATGAAATGCTATGTTGTATTCATTATGGAGACAAATCACTGTGGTTTGCAGTAATCTATAACCGTAGTCTTGAAAGTGTTTTGACCGTGTACCCAATAAAAGCTGAGCCAGGAATCTCCATGTGTCTGTTCATAAATTATCTACATGCACACACCTTGGCTGTCCTGGTGCACAGGTATGCTGTAAGCTGGCCTGTACAAACAGGCTTAGGAGTCCAGACTGCATGTGGTCCGTGGGTGTAGCCACCTGGGACTCTGTACTAACACCTGCAGAATCTGACCGTGCAGTCTGAGCGCAGTCCGTCGTCTTGGCCTTCCAGCTCCGAACATGCTTGCAGGTTGTCTGCTCTACGAGGAGGACCGGGCCCCTCGCTGAGCGTCCTCAGTACAGGTGGACGACAGCACCTGGGAACATGGCCCTGGGATTCCAGTGAGCTCGGGACGCCCATGCCCGCTCTGTCTTTATTCTCTTCTTGGCCCTCAGCCCCCTCGGCCCCCTCTCTCTGAGCAGCCCTAGAGGAACAGTGGGCAGAGTGTAGAGTCCTCGCCCCGTGAGGATTTCCTGGATGACGGAAGCTAGGGAATCACACCATTACACAGTTAGACCTGTAGCTTGAGAGCCAGATACGTGCGTTGTTGGAAAAATCAGAAGTAAATTTCAAGGAAGTGGTAGTATTAATGATTAAACATTAATGATTAAACCCTCAAAGAATTCAAGACGACAGTTAAAAAAATTTCCTTTTTTTTTTAAGGGTCACATTTGAGAGGGTTAGAATTGCAGGAAATAGGGGAATGAGAAACAAAAATAAAACTATTCAATAATTCTTTATACTCTTCTGTAACTTGCAAAGCTATAATGATAATGTATTTTTAATAAACAGAAAGTATTAGAAATCTACTGATAAAGGGCAAAAACAAGACAACTGTTGGAAATGGCAACAGAGTTATTAAAAACTTAGAACTCTCATCAAAATAATTGAGTTCAGTATGTATGACAGGTTAATTTGACTCCCTCCTGTTACGTGTTACCGGATTTATTGTTTAGTATTGTTTTTCATTTTGTTTTTGCAGGTTGCTATGGGTCAGGGTCAAGCTGATTTAGCAATTCAGATGCTGAAAGAATGTGCCCGCAATGGGGACTGGCTGTGTTTGAAGAACTTACATCTGGTGGTGTCTTGGCTGCCAGTTCTGGAAAAGGTAGATTCAGATAAATGTGGTATAAATGGTATATTATGGTATACTATTATGTGGTATAAGAGCATATAATTTACAATTCTAAACATACACAAATATTTTTATAAAAGCCAATTCTTTTTCTTTTTAAATTTTTTTGGTTACTTTCACTCTGCATTTTACATTATAATAATGAATGTTAGTATCAGACATGGATTATATTTATTAAAGTAATTTTTAGATCTCATTCTTTTAGAACTCTTGACAGTTCTTCTGTCATTCATTCATTCCTTTATTCTACAAGCACTTGTTTAGTACAGAAAAAAACGAGCAGTTGCCCTAAGTGTGGGTTGCATACAAAATTTGTAACCTGCTCCGTGGGAAGGAACTTGGTTTAGAAGAGACAGGCCACTTTAATAACTATATTGTAGCATCATAAACACTATGGAAGAGAATTTACAAACTGCCATCAGTGATGAATTCTGCCTGGGACTATGGTAATGAAGAGTTGAAGAAGATATCCCCCTAAAACAGGGTGTTTAAATTGACAGATGAGTAAGAATTTGTCAGGTTCCAAAGAGAGTAACAGGTGGAAAGAATAATATTTGTAAAGACACAGACATAAAAATTTGAATAAGTGACCAACGCACACAGCTTGGGCAGAGGAATTCAGATGGTGAAGCTTTGAATTTATAGGCAATAGTGTACAACAAAAATTGCTAATAAAGGAACTGATGTCCTTAAAGAACTCTGTGAGGTATGGATCGAAGCAGTGAGAACCCAAAGTCCCGCACGTGGTTGCTAGTTGAGGCCTCTCAGTTGCTGCTAACGCTTACTTTGTACAGACTGTGCACTGGGCACCATGACGAGTGTCTTACAGGGTGTGTACTGTTACTGTCCTTGCTTAGAGCTGGTGTAAGTCCTAGACCCCAAAGTCATGGAGCAAATAAGCAACAGGAGGAAATGTATCAGAATGTCACAGAAGGATTTTAGAAAGAAATTTTACTTACTAATATATTTATAAAATGGAAATTAGTGTGTGTGTGTTTAAGTAGATTTTTCTTGTTGCTGTATTTGTACATAAGGAATTGAACACTCTGCAGCCTAAAGATACCTTTCGTCTGTGGCTCACTGCAGAAGTCCATCCCCACTTCACCCCTATCTTACTACAGTCAAGTCTGAAGATCACCTACGAGGTAAGGAGACTTCAACCCTGAGTCACTCGGCGTGAAGTGCCCTAGTCTCCATGCTCCTCCTAAAGCTCTGTAAAGAACTGTCGGTCGTACAAAACACACCAGAGTTTCCTTTATGACAGTCAGTTCAATGAGTAAGTGGGTGGAGGACCTGGACAGACATTTCTCCAGAGAAGACACACAGATGGCCAACAGACACATGAAAAGATGCTCAGCATCACTCCTCATCAGGGAAATGCAGATCAAAACCACAGTGAGATACCACACTGGTCAGAATGGCTAAAGCAAACTACACAAGCAACAGCAAGTGTCGGTGAGGACGTGGAGAGAAAGTGTCATGCTCCGCTTGGGGGGCTGTCCGCTGGTGCAGCCACCACCCTGGACGCAGTGTGGACGCTCCTCAGAAATTAAAAATACAGAACTACCCCGGGATCCAGTCGTTGCACTACCGGGTGTTTACCCAGAGAAAACAAAACACTAATTCAAAAAGACACATGCACCCCGACGTTATAGCAGCATGATCTACAGTAGCCAGTATCCCCAAGCCCCCTGGGTATCCATCAGTGATGAATGGGTGAAGAAGATGTGGTGCACGTACAGGGCAGCCTGCTGCTCAGCCATACAACAACACGAAGTCTTGCCACTTGCCACCACATGCATGACCTACAGGGTATTATGCCCAGTGAAATAAGTTAGACTGAGAAAGACAAATCCATGATGTCACTCGTAAGTGGAATGTAATACATGAATATACAAACAAAAAGCAAAATCGGACCTCTGGGTAGAGAACAGACTGGTGCCCCGGGGTGGCAGAGTGGGACGGGCAGAGCGGGTGGAGGGCGGTGAGGGAACGAAGGCTTCGGAGGCCTGGGAGGCACAGCCTGGGGAGCAGGGTCCGTGGTGGTGCAGGGACAGCTGGGGCTGCACCAAGGTGAGCGCAGCATCAGGTATAATGAACTCGTCCCTTCACTGTGTTGTACACCCAAAACTACTGTAACACTCTGTGTCAGCTAGACTCAGAAAAACCCCTTTTTGTTTCGGTGAGGTAAAATAAACCTAAATAAGCGCATAAGATGGTATTTATAAAAATACATCTAAATTTTCCTTTTATAAATTTTATTTCATTTTTTTGGTGTTATCAGTAAAAAACACAAAATTTACCATCGTAACCATTTTTTTTTTTTTTAAGATTTTTATTTATTTATTTGAGACAGAGAGAATGAGAGAGAGAGCACATGAGAGGGGGGAGGGTCAGAGGCAGAAGCAGGCTCCTCGCCGAGCAGGGAGCCCGATGCGGGACTCGATCCTGGGACTCCAGGATCACGACCTGAGCCGAAGGCAGTCGCTCAACCAACTGAGCCACCCAGGCGCCCACCATCGTAACCATTTTTATTTACATAGTTTGGTGGTGGTCATATGTACTTTGTTGTGCAGCACATCTCTAGACCTTTTCACATGTTGAGAAACTGCAATTCTGTCCATTGAGCAGTGACTCCCCATTTCCCTGTTCCTCCAACCCTGGCGATCTCTACTCTCTGTTTTCTAGGAGTTTGACTACCTTAGATACCTCCTATAAGTAGAATCATGTATTATTTGTCTTTTGGAGACTGGCTTATTTTACTCAAGAGAATGTCCTCAAGATAGGGATCCATGTCGTAGCATGGGACAGGATTTCTGTCTCTCTGAGGGCTGATAATATCCCATTGTGTCTGTACATCCTACGTTTTCCTTATCCATTCCTTGGTCCGTGGGCAGGTGGGGTTTCTGCCTCTTGACTGCTGTAAGTAACGCTGTGGTGAATGTGAGTGGGCAAGCACTCTATGAGATCCTGTGTTCAGCTGGAACTGCTGGATCAGAGGTAACCCCGTTTGTCATGTTTCGAGGAGCTCCACAGTGTTCATCCTTGCAGTGCTCCATTTTACATCCCCCCAGCGCTTGTTACTTCTGCGTGTGTTTATAGTAACCGTCCTAGCACTGCAAGCCTATAGCTCACCGTTGGTTGGCTTTGCGTTTCCTTGATAATTAGTGATGGTGAGAATTTTTTCTTAGGCTTCTTGCCCATTTGCATATTTTACTTAGAGAAGGGTCTCTTCAAGTCTTTTGCCCGTTTTGACTTGGAGTTGTCATTGAGTTGGAGGAGTCCCTCATGAGATGTGTAGCCAGCAGACACTGTCTTCCATGTTGTCGCTCTTCTCTGGGTGGATGGTTTCCCTGTTGCTCAGACATCTGTAAACTTGGATGGAGTCCCGTTTGTCTGTTCTTTGCTTTTGTTGCCTCTGCTCTGGTGTCCTCTCCAAAGAATCGTTGCCAGAGCCGATGTCACGGAGCCTCCTCCTGGGCCTCCTTCTGGTTTTATTGTTTCAGAGCCTTACATTTAGGTCTTGAGTGCCTTGTGAGTTAATTTTTACAAAAATATGGTGTCAGGTAAGGGTTCAGCTTTGTTCTTTGCAGGTGAGTATCTGGTGTTCTTAACTTGTTTTCTGGCACAGCTAAGTCAGATTCTCAGTGTCAGTTTCCTTGTTCCAGTCTCTTGTGCTTCAGACACATAATGTCCAAACCTGGTGTATCCAAAACTGTATGTGTTCACAGTGTTATTATGTAACTGGTCAAAGTCATAAATAAAATAGTTAACTTAATTAAAACTTTTTAAAACTGGTAAGAGAGGTTCTGCTTGTTTTTTTTTTTCTGTTTGTAGAATTTTTTTTGTTATTTATAATCTTTGGAAGAAAAACGTCTTAATGTTTATAACTAACTACCTGTTGCTTTAGATCAGTATTTATTTTTTTTATCTGAAGGTGTTAGTCTCATTTAAGAAAGAAAAAAGATAAGGATTAATCAAGGAATGTGAAGTTGGTTTAATATTTGGAAATATGTTAATTGAAAGTCATTACAGTGTCTAATAAGAAAGAACAGTTCCAGAATCTTCCCAGCTGCTTTCCCAGTGCACTGTTTGACCATATATCCTAGAACTGGATTATAGGAGCCACAAGGGCAGGGGATATTTTTTCTCTTGAGTTTTGTACTTAAAATAACTGGCAGTTATGAAGAACACAGTAAATATTTCATCACATGAAGAGTTAATACATCAGGAGAACTGTTCCTTGAACATTTTTTTTTAAAGATTTTATTTATTCATTTGACAAAGAGAGACACAGCGAGAGAGGGAACACAAGCAGGGGGAGTGGGAGAGGGAGAAGCAGGCTTCCCGCAGAGCAGGGAGCCTGATGGGGGGCTCGATCCCAGGACCCCGGGATCATGACCTGAGCTGAAGGCAGACGCTTAACAACTGAGCCACCCAGGTGCCCCTCCTTGAACATTTTAACTTAATGTGCAGTCTTTTCCAGGATTTTTTTTCACGAGGTTATTTGATTACTTTTTTATGGAAGTTTTGTTTAATCTAAATTGGTGATTTTTTTCCTATTAAATCCATGTGGATAATTAACTATTTTAGAAAAGAGTGCAGTTAATTATATTCAAAATTATAAATATAGGGGCGCCTGGGTGGCTCAGTCAGTTAAGCGTCTGCCTTCAGCTCAGGTCATGATCCCGGGGTTCTGGGATCGAGTCCCGCATCCATCGGGCTCCTTACTCAGCAGCGAGCCTGCTTCTCCCTCTGCCTGCCACTCCCCCTGCTTGTGCTCTCTCTCTCTCTGTGTCTCTCTCGCTGTCTCTCAAATAAATAAAATTAAAAAAAAAAACCAAAATTACTATATATGTGCATATATGTACACACATGCATCTAGTAACTTTGAAGGTTTTAATTCTCTATTTTATTACTTTTTTTTGATTAGTTGACAGACTTTTAAAAAATTTACTCCAAATAACCAATGTCATACTTCATCATTTACTTTTATCTTAGTAATTCTTTCCACTGAATTTCCTGCTTTATTCTTTTTCTTCTAAAGTTGTCCTTAGATTTATATTTGCTTTTGTTTTTACTGATTTCTTCTGTTGAGTCCATTGACTTATATTTACTTGAAATAATACTAAAATTATTATTATGTCTGTGAATTTGCAGCTGAGAACGTGTTTGGCCTTATCCCATAGTTTGACATAGTAGTGTCTTCAATTTGTTTTTTTTTTTTTTTAAAGATTTTATTTATTTGACAGAGCACAAGCAGAGGGAGAGAGAGGGAGAAGCAGGTTCCCTACTGAGCAAGGAGCCCGATATGGGACTCGATCCCAGGACCCTGGGATCATGACCTGGGCCGAAGGCAGCCGCTTAACCGACTGAGCCACCCAGGCGTCCCTTCAATTTGTTATTTTTCAAATACTCTTTATTTATGTACGACTCTCTCTGTAATTACATAGGATTTATTCATTTTGTGTAATCTTTATTGTCTTAAAAACTCCAAGTGGTTGTTCAGTTTCCTGTTAATTTCATGTTTTATTGAATAGTGCTCAGGAAATTTAGCCTATTCTGTCATTTTTTGTAAATGTTTCATAAACAAAAAATTTTCATTTTGAAAAGTATAAATTTGGATGTGTACTTAGTAAATTAGTGGTATTTTTTTTCTTCTAATCTTAAAGAAGTTTTTTTATTTGAGAAAAAACAGAATGGAAAGGATTGCAAAGGGAGTTCCCTGCAGCAGGCTTCTTAAGGTCCTGACTTCCATTAATTATGCTTTTTGTGTTAGAAACCATTTAGAGGAAAAATTTTACTTTTAGTGCAAGCTAATTAAAATAAGTTTGGCAGAGAAATGCACGTTAATTTTTTTTAAACTTAGAAGAATTTTTTTAAAACATTGTATTTATTAGAGAGAGGAGAACCAGGGGTGAAGGGTAGAGGGAGAGGGAGAAGCAGACTCCCCACTGAGCAGGGAGCCCAATGCAGCACTCGATCCCAGGACCCTGAGATCATGACCTGAACTGAAGGCAGACGCTTAACCCACTGAGCCACCCAGGCTCCCCAGCCTTAGAAAATTGTAAAGGAACCAATTATTAATATACAAATGCATTTGGTTTAAAAAAAAGGGGGGGGAAGAATTCTTTTTTTTTTTTTAAGAAATGGGTTTATTTTACTCTTTTTCTAAGAATTCAAAATTTGTCTTTTTCATTTGGAAAACTGAAAAATATAAACATTCTGGACATGTGGATGAATGTTTTTTGACTGAATACTAGTCTAATATACACTTTGAGTTTCTGGGTTTGAATTTGTGTTTATGAGCCTTGCAGTGTCAGCTGATACCCACTTCACCTCTGGTGGACTAATGTTCAAGAAACATTAGTTGTATTGTATGAAATAGTATTTGGAAGGCCTCATGGAAATTCACATAGCACCTGGAGAGGGAGAACCTTCTATGAAAGTAAAAACCACATGCCCTGTAACAGTCTGTGTCAAATTCACTGTGTAAATGACAATTCAGTTTCAGTAAATTACCTCAATGATCATATAAAACTTACTTGGTTGTTTTGAATATTGTTGGCTTTACAGTTTTTTAATTTGAAATTTTTGAATTTATAATTGAGGGAACTGTTAGGTACAAGGAGTTTAAAACTAGTTTTAGGTACATACATTTTGAAGTAACATAATAGTAAGTTGAACTGGGTAATAGTGAAAACTTTATTAAAATAAATCCTTAAAAATGTTAAATATTAATTTCATTTGTAAGATTTGAAACAATAGGATGTCAATATTTTGTCTTCAGTCACCTCCAGGTTTGAAGAAGAATTTAATGCGTACTTACGAATCTTGGACTCCTGAGCAAATCAGCAAAAAAGATAACATACATCGAGCTCACACTCTCTTTAGTTTTGCATGGTTTCATGCTGCATGTCAAGAAAGAAGAAATTATATTCCACAGGTGAGTTAGAACATGTCTTGGACACACTGTAAGCTGTGCGTATTTTTGTATTAGTGTTTCTACAATTTAGTGTAAATGGCTAGGATTACTTAATTAATGGCTCATGATTCATAACTTTGTATCTCTAATTCTATCTTTGCTGTTCATCTTCTGGACTTGCAAGTAGTTACGTAGTTCACATCTCCGAATTACATTGTTTGGAACAATGCATGAGCCGTCCTAAACCCTCATTGTATTAGGTATCATTTTTGTGGTCACAGTCATCTCAGACTTCAAGACTGAATTCCCCATAGTTGTTTTTTTTTTTTTTTTTAAGATTTTTTTTTTTTTTTTTTTTTTTTTATCTGAGAGAGAGAATGGAAGACAGAGAGCATGAGAGGGGGAGGATCAGAGGGAGAAGCAGACGCCCCGCTGAGCAGGGAGTCCGATGCGGGACTCGATCCCGGGACTCCAGGATCATGACCTGAGCCGAAGGCAGTTGCTTAACCAACTGAGCCACCCAGGCGCCCCTCCCCATAGTTGTTTTACTGTCAGTGTACCCCCTCAGTAAAAACTATTGATACCCATTTATTTCCTCAAGCTGGGAACCTAGGAATCATTCTTGACATGTTTCTTTCTCAGCCCCCCAGCCAGTTCATTCTCCTTGCAAAGTGTAGTTGAGATCTGTGCATTTCTCTTCACTGTTTTTCCCGAGCCTCCTCGCCCCTTACCTGTTCTACTTTCCGAGATCACCTTCCTCCTGTGTTTGCTCTGTCCACGTAGCAGCCAGACGTGTTTCTCTAATACGTAAGGTGGATTATTTCAGTACTCTGCATACAGCCCATCACATGGCTTTTTGTTGTCCTTGTGAGGAACTGTGCATGTTTCCTGCTGTGGTCCAGAAGGAAAGACTTGCCTTTGTCCTCGGCCTCCTCCCAGACCCCCGTTCCCGCTCATTCTCCGCTCTTCCTCATGGTCTTTGAATTCATGCTGCTCTTTGTCGCCATAGGTTGTGGCTCTGACTGTTCTCACGGCCCCTAGACCACATCTTCCCCTTGCCACGTAGTCCGAGCTGGTCCTGCATTCTGTTCTTCTTGGCACATGCCTAAGCCATACATCGCTTCACGTCCAGATTTAATTGTTCCCTCTTTTTTTTAGTGTTGCCTGCTTGACTCCCCCTGAGCCTGTGCTCCCCAGTGTCCCCCGATTTAGCCTCTCTCTCTCTCAGTAACATGTCAAAATAAGAGGTCGTTGTGGAGTTACAGACCTGGGCTTGAGTCCTGACTCTAGATTTCCTAGTCGTGCGACCTCAGCTGCATAGTGGGAATGCTCAGCTGCACCTTTGTTGTGAGGGTTGGATGAAATAGTGTGTGTTTAGAAGCGCCTTGCACATCACCTGTTAGTAAAGATTTGTCAGACTGATGAAGTAGTGACTAAAAACAGCAGTGTGTTGTTGCATATAATTTGCAAAGTACACTTAAAGGAAGGGTGTGCTGATTATTCTCATTTGACCAAGGAGGCCAGTGATTCCTGAGGGCAGTTAACTTGCTGAGGGAGTCACACCTCAGAGACTCTGGAGCTTGGAGGTGGCCAGGCCCACCTTCCTCCAAAGCCCATGCCCTCGTAGTGATCCTGAAGGGAACAACAGCAGCAGTCATAGAAGAAGTCATTGAAGAAAGGAGCGCCCCAAGAATTATTTTTTAAATGAAATCAGATTTTTTAAATTAAGGGATACATGCACATCATATAAAAAGCTATGAGAAGATTTGCAACTAAAATTTAGTCTCTCCTCCTGTGCTGTCTCCCTGACACCTACTGCCGTTCCTGGGGCAGCCGCTGCCCCCCCCCCCCACTCCTCGGGTCCTTCAGAAAGAGCATATAAGTAAGCAAGCATGTTCCATGTGTTTAGAGACATATGTTCTTTTTAACTCCAACAGCAGCATTTTACAAACACGGTTCTGTATTTTGCCTTATTAACCAATACATTTCAGAGATTTTTAAATCTTAGTAAGCATTTCATGCCTAATTTTTAAATATCATTTGTATTCATTATATCGACATACTTCCTGTTAAGCAGTTTTGTTTTGTTGGATGGATATACATATTCTTTCAGTCTTTGCTGTTACAGAAAATACTGCAGTGGATATCCCTACATTTGCCTCATTTCATGTTTATTAACGGTGGCAATTCCTACCTTGGAATGTTTGGGTCAAAAGATACGTGCATTTTAAGGAATTGTAAATGCTACCAAAATGTTCTTTTTAGAGCAATTTAGTTTCACACACAAAAAATATTTGGAAGTATTACTTTTTTTTTAACATGTTAAGTTGCTCTCTTGTAAAAATGATGAAATTGGAGGAAAACCCAGTCAAAACCCAAAATACCATTAATTGCTAGAGACGGTGTCAGGCATATGCAGTCCACAAACTCTCTGTATTTTCCTTCTTTTCCTCATCAGTCACCAACTTGTAGAAATAAAGATCCACCACCCATTCAACTTAGTTTTCATTCCTCATGTTAGTACAAGATTTTTTGCTGTTTTTCATTGTAGTGGTGTATTTGCAGAATTAACCTCCTCTATTTTCCACATGTATGCTGTACTTCTAATACTGTACTTCACGGAATGTCATTTTTATTGGGTATTTGTTCTTCTTGGTTGTCTTGTTATTCTTCCTAGACTGTGAGCACCTTGATAACAGGCTTCACCCGACTCATCTTTATAGGAACGCTTCACACCATGCCTGGGTTTCCAGGTGGGCTGAGCAGGATTCCATGGGCCGTCTAGAGAACCCCTCCACAATTTATAACATGATTTCTATTAGAAAATATCACATGAATAACAAATACTACCTTTCAAATTTTTTGTACCATGTTTTTAAAATCCTTCATCACATACCCATGTCCGTAATGGTGCGACTCAGAGCCCAGGTCTTAGCGTTTTAGAATTAGCGTCTCACTTGGAAACTGCTGTTAGGTGACACTGAGAGCTGCAGTCCTCTTAATGGAGGGCTTTATAAATACTAATCTTTAAAGTGTTGAGAAGTTTTTATTTTATTTTTTTAAAGATTTTATTTATTTGAGAGAGCAAGAGAGAGCGAGCACAAGAAGGGGGAGCGGGAGAGGGAGACGCAGACTCCCCGCGGAGCAGGGAGCCTGATGCGGGGCTTGATCCCAGGACCTTGGGATCATGACCTGGGCCGAAGGCAGACGCTTAATGACTGAGCCACCCAGGCGCCCTAAAGTATTGAAAAAATTTTGAATCAACATTCATAAATAAGGTCTGATAGAGTGATAAAAGAAATATTATTAATAAGACTTTATTTTGAGTTGGTAGGAAATTTATTTAAAATATTGCAGGAAGTTTGTTACCTGTTGATGGGCACATACCCCTTACAGATCTTCAATTCTTAGCTGTACGAAAACTTAATGAGTGAAGTTTAAACCTCTTGTGTTTTTTACAGGATCTGTAATTTTTTTGATCCAAATGTTAGTGATGCCCAAATTTATATATCTAACTCAGATCAGTTCCCTAAGATCTAGGTTTATGTATCCAGCTATTTATTTGACTTACCCAGTTTGTCTAAAAAATGACTGAAAACTCACATATTCTGGATCCAAATACTAGAGCATAAGCTTCTCAAGAGCACAGATTTTTCTCTTTTGTTCATTGCTATATTCTCACTGACCTGAACAGGCACTCGGTAACCTTTAGTTGAACACTTTTGTTCCGGGAGCTCATGGAACCTTTCCAAGCCTTGCACTCTTTCAGTGCTGCACTTAGCATCGAGTGACACCATTGGAAGTCATTCTTAACACCTCTCTTCTTGGTATCTTCACCTTCCGTGACCGTGCAGTACCAACATTCTTTTTTTTTTTTTTTTAAAGATTTATTTATTTATTTGAGAGAGCAAGAATGAGAAAGAGAGAGAGTACATGAGAGGGGGGAGGGTTAGAGGGAGAAGCAGGCTCCTCACCGAGCAGAGAGCCTGATGCGGGACTTGATCCCAGGACTCCAGGATCATGACCTGAGCCGAAGGCAGTTGCTTAACCAACTGAGCCACCCAGGCGCCCCAGTACCAACATTCTTTAATTTCATTGTCCTGACTACCCATCTACGTTTTTCTTCCTGTCTGTTCTACTCCCCTTCCCACCACGGAGGCTTTGCTTTACCCCTTAGCTGAGGTCAGACTTCTTTCTTGTATACACCAAGTATATTTCCTTCCATCCGATGCATTGTACCTTTGCCTTGTAGCTGTATTCCAGTGTTGCATTGTATCCACCCACTTCCCCCTCACCCATGTTTGACTGACGGTGACTGGAGGGCAGGAATTATTTATGTTCGGGTTTATTCTCTTAGACGCAGAGCTTTACATGTAATACGCATTTAATAAACATTGTTTTGAATGATTAATGGATGAATGAAATTTGTGTTGATCCTCCTAAATACTATTAAAGTCTAAAAAGATTTTAGTTTCAATGTATTACATTAAACTAATTAAAGTTAATGGAAGTACCATCAAAATTATTTTTACTTTTTTGTACTTTTATAAAACATAGAGCTTTGTGAAAGTTCTTTTTATACAAGCATTGTAGTTATTAACTCTACGTTTATAATTACTTCCAACATGAATGCTTCATGGGTGAAATATACAGGAAATAATGCTGTATGTCTTTGGGCCTTTAAAAAATTTTTTGTAATATTTCTGTTGTCATGTTTGTGGACAAAACTCACAATCTGAAGGACAAAATTATAGAAACTGTCTCAGTGTGTACATCATACTTAGACTCAAAAATTTACCAATTTGATCTATGACTGAATTGCCACAATACTAAATGATAAAAAGTGTTCTGGTATTAAAAGTCTTTGGCATGCTATGGAGGTCAGTCAATTTCTTCTTCTTTTTTTTTTTTTTTTAAAGATTTTATTTATTTATTTGTGTGAGAGAGAATGAGAGAGAGCACATGAGAGGGGGGAGGGTCAGAGGGAGAAGCAGACTCCCTGCCGAGCAGGGAGCCCGATGTGGGACTCGATCCAGGGACTCCGGGATCACGACCTGAGCCGAAGGCAGTCGCTTAACCAACTGAGCCACCCAGGCGCCCCAGTCAATTTCTTCTTAAAAACTACTGTTACCTTAGAGTTACTGTTTTTATTATAAATTTTCAGGAATTTCCCTTTTATTTTTTTAGCATATTTTGAACATTCTTAAGATTATAAGGGTCATGATGTATATATATATATGTATGTATGTATATATATAATGTTTGAACACTATAGTTCTTCAGTATTTGTAAATTTGTTTTGTAGGGTTGGACCAAGTTTTATGAGTTTTCTTTATCAGATCTTCGGGCTGGGTACAGCATTATTGACAGGCTCTTTGATGGTAAGTTCTACTGGTAATTGTCATCTTTGGTATTCATGGGAAAATTTTTTGAGGTCTTACTAATAAAGTGGTTTCTTCAAGAGTGACTTCCTATCATAAAATGTGGTCTTTGCTTTTCATGTGTTTTATGTCCTGACTGCCATGCTTATGCTATTGGATAGTTCTTGATCTGTTGTGGTCATTTTTTATATGCCATAGTTTTCTGATTGATCTGTAGCTCTCAGGAGATAGAAAGCTTGAAAGACCTTATCTTCACTTTGTGGCCTTCCTAAGTTTCAGGCTTATGAGGAATAACTCAGATCTTGGAACTGTTCAAGTCCAGGAGTATGGTAGGCTAAGGTCAGTACTGTAGATCTATAGAATCTTAACTTAGATTAAGTTGGAGTCAAGAATCAAGGTACAAATAATAGATTGAAGTAGAACAACAGACAAGACCATGTGATCCGATAGGCGGAGGCCATCCAACTCTCTGCCTCCGCAAGCCAGGAGCAGTTGAATCTCTGAAATGTGTTGTCTAGGGCCTGGGCAAGGGGACACGAGAGTTGAGAGCAGTGGTGGATTGGAAGAGAGCATGTTGATTGGAATCTCAAACTTAAAAATGATTCCTGCCTCCCCATCCCACCCTGCAGCCCTGCCAGACCACCCTTCCCTGAGTCCGCCCCGCTTTGGTAAATGGAACCACCATTCACGTATCTGTTCAGGTTCAGAACCTATGAATCAGCCTGGATTCTTTTTTTTAAATTTTTTAAAAAATTTTTTTGTTATGTAATCACCATACATTACGTCATTAGTTTTTGATGAAGTGTTCCATGATTCATTGTTTGTGCATAACACCCAGTGCTCCATGCAGAATGTGCCCTCCTCAATACCCACCACCAGGCTAACCCATCCTCCCACCCCCCTCCCCTCTAGAACCCCCAGTTTGTTTTTCAGAGTCCATCGTCTCTCATGGTTCGTCTCCCCCTCCGATTTCCCCCCCTTCATTCTTCCCCTCCTGCTACCTTCTTTTTCTTTTTTTTTTTCTTAACATATATTGCATTATTTGTTTCAGAGGTACAGATCTGAGATTCATCAGTCTTACACAATTCACAGCGCTCACCATAGCACATACCCTCCCCAGTGTCTATCACCCAGCCACCCCATCCCTCCCACCCCACCCCCCACTCCAGCAACCCTCAGTTTGTTTCCTGAGATTAAGAATTCCTCTTATCAGTGAGATCATATGATACATGTCTTTCTCTGTTTGACTTATTTTGCTCAGCATAACACCCTCCAGTTCCATCCATGTCGTTGCGAATCAGCCTGGATTCTTAGATCCTTAAACATCCCAGGGTTTAGGCAGTTTCTGTCCCTTCCATGTCCAAAGCAGATCATGATTCTGTTCATTTATTGCAACTTCATCAGTGCCTTGGGAATCC
This sequence comes from Leptonychotes weddellii, assembly GCF_054177405.1. Classification (NCBI taxonomy): domain Eukaryota; kingdom Metazoa; phylum Chordata; class Mammalia; order Carnivora; family Phocidae; genus Leptonychotes; species Leptonychotes weddellii. The sequence goes on along the minus strand of NC_138379.1, from coordinate 93,884,730 downwards.
AAGTAAGAGCTGCTTACCCAGTCTTCTATTTTAGCACCCTTTGGGAAAACTTCTCCACATGGTAAAGAAACTGTTAGAAAAGTAAAGTATAGATTTCCCATTTAAAACCTACAACAACACTAGTCTTTCCTTTCCTCTAGTGAGCCAGGCCTGTTCCTACCTGAAGGTTTTGGTTCCTACCTCTTCTGTCTGAAATGCTTTTCTCCCAGACCTTCAATATATCTGTCTTCTTCTTGCCATTCACACCTCACCTTCCAAGTATCCTCTTCAGATAAGCTTCCTATTACCACCAGTCTAAAGGAATTTGAAAATTACTCTCTCCCTCCTTGTTCTGTTGTATTGTTGGAGTACATCGGTGCTACCTAGTATTGTTTGGTTGCTTATTCATTTGTTATTTTATCTTTTCCCACTAGAGTGTAATCTCCCTTAAAGCAACATCTCTGACTGTTTTGTTAACGACTTATGTCCTTAACACCTGTAGCAGGACCTGGCCCATAGTATGCACTCAGTTGCTGTTAGTTGAATTAATATCTGATATCAGAAATGATTCTGTAACTTGTCTTTGGCAGAATGATAGGATTAGACATCTAGGATGTGTCCAAGTCCCATTGTAATTTAATATGTTTATGAGATTAAAATTTTGAATGATTTGTGTACAAAAAGTACTAAAAATCATATATCACAGTTCAGTGAAACTTCCACACAATGACCATGCTCCTTTAGCCAACGTCTTAATCGAGAAACAGGACATCGCCAGTGCCATTGCCTTCCGGTTGTGACCATATCTCAACACCCCACCACCCCAGCTCTTGCGTGAACACTAGCATCTTAGCATCCAGATCAGTTCTGTCTGTTTTTGTAAAACTGGAATCATGCAGCATATACTCCTCAGTCTCTAGGTTCTTTGATTTAATGTTCTGTTAGAGAGATTCATCTACGTGGTTACGTAAGTTAGAGAGCATTTATTCTCAGTGCTATATAGTATGCTACTCTGATCATAATACTTCCCTGGGTGGTCCTGTGGGTCCTCTGGGGTGATTATGAATAATGCTGCTAGAGCTTTGGGTAGATAGTTGATGTATTTATGTTGAGTGGATACGTACGAGTAGGTAGGATATTCATTTCTTCACCATTTGTTCATCCTTAGTGAATGCCAAATAACATTCCAAGTGAGTTTTTCTTAATAAATTTTGAATTCTACATCAGAAAACTGTACGTGAACTTACAGTTTAATGAATGGTCATATATTGAACCTTTGTAACTATCTCCAAATCGATAGAGTATTACCAGCCTTCCAGAAGTGCGTCCCCTACTCCTTCATGCATATGACCCAACACTGCCCCATTCCATGCCAAGGGTAACCACTTTTCTGATTCTATAAGCTCTTGTTTTCAATATTAATTTTACAGAGTTTTCTGGAGAATATGTACTAATGCTTTAGCTTGCAGTGAATCTTGGTGATTCTTCTTTTTTTTTTTTTTGTCTTTTCAAGTTTTTATTTAAATTCAAGTTAGTTAACATATAGTGCAGTTTTGGTTTCTGGAGTAGAATTCAGTGATTCATCACTAATATATGACACCCAGGGCTCATCACAGCACGTGCCCCCCTTAATGTCCATCCCCCATGTAGCCCATCCCCCACCCACCTGCCTCTGTTCACCCTGTTTGTTCCCTATTGTTGAAAGTCTTATGGATTGCTTGCTTCTCTCTCTCCTTTTTTTCTTTTCTTTCCCCCTTCCCCTATGTTCATCTGTTTTGTTTTTTAAGTTCCACATATGAGTGAGATCACACGGTATTTATCTTTCTCTGACCAACTTATTTCCTATAGCATTATGCACTCTAGCTCCATCTACGTCTTTGGAAATGGCAAGATTTCCTTCTTTTTGATGGCCGAGTAACATTCCATTGTATATGCCTTTTTAAGATGAAGAATCCCAAGCAGGGAGTTGGAATGATTTGTCATTGTGCTTGAAGCTTATGACCACATTAATACCATCACGTTACTTTATGCCCCACACCATTGAATTGATGTGAATAAGAAGCCAGTGCCTCAAAGTGATGGTGAATCTCATGGTCAAAATCTAACTGTATAAACTCAGGATTATAGAATTTCTTCATAATGGGGACTTCCACATGTACGGAATTAAATGCAAAAAAGAGAAAAAGTTCTAATTATAGGGGTGAGTTGGTATAGAAATTACATAGCTCCTAAGACCTGGAGTACATGTATAACCTTGATGCCCGAGCTTCCTGATCTGTAAAATGTGAATAGTAGCAGATGCTGTATCCATAGGTTCGATTTTGGGGCAATTTGATTAAGAAAAGCCACAGGAAACATTTAACATTCAGTTCAGTGAATATATTGAGTAAGCTAGCAGTGATTGTTGACTGTTACTGCTGTTGCTATAATTTCAGTTCTGTTTTTCTTTAATCCTAAACAAAATGAAACTTATTCGGAGAACAGTGGGTATAAGATCTTAAAAATTCTATAAAATATTTTACATAATAGCTATTTGTATTTTATAAGTTGAAAGGTACATCAGTGTTTCTGTATGCCCTGATGACCTACCTGTGAATGAATGAGCTATCCATTACTATTACATCATTAGTGGAGATCGAGGCAGAGCTAGGATGTGGAGTCCTGGTGAAGTCCGTTGTGATGGCTCCTTGGCCGCTGTTGATGATTACGAGGTCGGCAGGAAGCAGCTTTTTTTTTTTTTTTTTTTTTTTAAAGATTTTATTTATCTATCTGACAGAGAGAGAGACAGCGAGAGCAGGAACACAAGCAGCGGGAGTGGGAGAGGGAGAAGCAGGCTTCCCGGTGAGCAGGGAGCCCGATGCGGGGCTCGATCCCAGGACCCTGGGATCATGACCTGAGCCGAAGGCAGACGCTTAACGACTGAGCCACCCAGGCGCCCCGATTTTATCTTTTTTTTAATTTAAAGATTTTATTTATTTATTTGACAGAGAGAGACACAGTGAGAGAGGGAATACAAGCAGGGGGAGTGGGAGAGGGAGAAGCAGGCTTCCCGCGGAGCAGGGAGCCCGATGCGGGACTCGATCCCAGGACCCCAGGATCGTGACCTGAGCCGAAGGCAGACGCCTAACGACTGAGCCCCCCAGGCGCCCCGGAAGCAGCTTTAGTGAGTCTTCCCTGCTGCAGCTGCCCTTAGTCTGCCCTCAGGCTTTGTGCTCATCTCCGAATTGTGTAGTAACCGGTAACGAAACCAGCGGTGCTGGTGGTGTGCTCGGTAGCCAGAGTTAAGTACAGCCGTGTCCCGTATTTACCGCAGACCTGAGATTAGTCTTACGGTTTAAAATTACCACGGAAGTGTGATTAAGAGGATGCTCTTGCTGCAAAATGAAATACTAACTTTAAAGTGTCATTGTGGTGTTTTATACTACATTTCTCTTTTAGAATAGAAACTGGACATTGGCTGTTAAAATCATGACATTACAAGACTGTGATGTGTGAAGTTATTTTGTAGAGTTTCCTTATTCAGATTATGGTGACGAACTGAGGTTTTCATCATTGTATAATATTAGGTTTTGCATATATTCTAAGGAATTTCCCATTTAAGGAGGCGGTGTTGTGTGACAGATAAGAGTATGGTTTCAGAGCGCCTCATTCTGGTTCAGAGCTGTGGGATTGTGTGATTTTCTGATTAGGGTCACTCATCCTCCCTGTTCCTCAATTTCTTCATTGGTATAACTGGGTAATTTTAATACTTCTATGTTAGAAGGCTTAAGTGAGTTGATACATGGAAAAATGGGGAATTTTACTTGATTAAATAATCTCAATAAATATTAGCCATTCTGTGATTATATTAATGTTTATCATTATTAATAAGAATTAATGAATTTTACATTCCTATTAATGAGCCTTTTAAGGAATGATTTAACTTAGGTAAATGTATATTGTATCCTATAAATATATGTGGAGCCAAGAATTTAATTAATATTTTAGAATAATTTAGAATATTTTTAGAATATTTCTAATATCTTAGAGATAAAGCTAATAAAAGTATGTTTTAAAATTATAGGTACCAAAGATGTGCAGTGGGAATTTTTACATGGTTTACTTGAAAATGCTGTTTATGGTGGACGCATAGATAACTATTTTGACCTTAGAGTTCTTCAGTCATATCTGAAACAGTTTTTTAATTCTTCAATAACTGATGTTTTAAACCAAAGGAATAAGAAAAGTGTTTTTCCGTATTCCTTATCTCTACCAAAATCCTGCAGCATTCTGGTAGGTAAAATTCATCATTTTTAATCTATTACCAGATACTTGAATCCTTTCTTAAACTGTTAAATACATGTTTCTTTTCAAATGCACAAATAATTCTTATTAACAAATACAGATTATTGTTATGCCAATATGCGGCCGGATTCTGTGAACTCTAGTGAAGTGTGTTGTCCATCCTTGGATATTTAGGGACTGCTTGTGATAATAGGATAGAGTTTCCGGTAAGGAAGACGTTAGAGTTAAGACTGAAGATCTGGAAGGAGAGTGCGTACTAGTTCCTAGTGGGCATGAGAGGGCTCGGGTATGTTATTGACCAGGAAAGAAATCAAATACTTAACACACGTATCTTCACTTTCTGGCTTATGAGTTGAAAGCAGAACCAACCGTAGGAGGGATACGCTTGAGGTGGCTTTGATGGCAACATTTCCGTGAACGTGTATTATAGCTGGCTGGAGCTTTTTGCCGTGAGTCATCCTATGAAAGCCTTGTGGAATGAGGTCATCTCTTCCAGAAAATAGTACTAAATAGGGGCGCCTGGGTGGCTCAGGCGTTAAGTGTCTGCCTTCGGCTCAGGTCATGATCCCGGGGTCCTAGGATCGAGCCCCATGTCGGGCTCCCTGCTCAGTGGGAAGCCTGCTTCTCCCACTCCCCCTGCTTGTGTTCCCTCTCTCACTGTGTCTCTCTCTGTCAAATAAATAAATAAAATCTTAAAAAAAAAAAAAGTACTAAATATAGCTGAAAGATTTCAATTCTAATTTATTTTCCCACAAACTTATCTTTGCTTAATGTCCAAATAATGCTTTTATTACCTAGAATATTATGATCATATATCTCTTCATGAATTACAGAGATACATATTCAGTTATATAGTTCTCTCAGGATTGTGGATTTTTCTCTCATCCCAAGTATTTTTTGAGAAAATTCTTCTGTTTCAGTGACATAGTTGTCAAAAGTCAAAGTATAAAAACCAACGTTAAATATGTTACTGAATATCTTGCCAGTTAAATGTATCCCATCTGTTTTGGTTTTCAGTATCTTTCGTTCATTCAGTCATTTATTGAGTAGGAGCCCCTGTTTATCTGTCTGCCCCTGGTGGCCCTGCTCCAGACCGCGTGGGCACCGTGGGCATCTCTGGGGCTGACTTTCTAGCGGGAGGGCTTCCCACAACAAATAGACGCATCCCATGGCTATTCATGGTCCATTTATTTCATGTAGTGCACTGACAGGTCTTCCCTCTCTCTGTGAGCTTTAAACTGAAAAATAAAACTCCTACGGAAAAGTGCACATCATAAATGTACTATGCAATGAATTTTTATACACTGAACACAGGAGTGTAACCAGCACTGAGATCCAGAAACACAACATGACTAGCTCCCCAGAAGTCCTCCTCGTGTTCTCTTCTAGTCATTGCCTACCCCACAAAGGGTACATCGTCTGGGCTTCTAATAGCCTGCTTCAGCTTTTTTTGTTTGTTTTTAAGGTTGATTTATTTGAGAGAGAGAATGCACATGAGTGGGGGGGAGGGACAGAGGAAGAGAGAGAATCTCGAGCAGAGTACCCGCTGAGCACGGAGCCCGATGTAGGGCTTGATCCCAGGACCGTGAGATCATGGCCTGAGCCAGAACAAGAGTCAGACGCTTAACCGATGGAGCCTCCCAGGTGCCACAGCCTGCATTAACTTGGCCTGTTTTTGAGCTTCATGTAGATGGTATCATTTGGTGTATATTTTTTTGCATCCAAGTGAGGACACAGCTGTTTTGAAATGAGCAAAGGGTATCAATAGAGAATCAGATTTATATTTGTAGGATGATTTATGACGATCAATGTTAAGTTTCTAACACAGTTGAGGAGGAGGCTGGAATTTCCCAGGAGGATGAGAACATCTGCTTTGTGCCCTATATCGTGTACGCACACGCGTGTACAAGCATGTACCCCAGGCTCATACACACATACCTACTGATGCATACACATACGTTACGATTGAACACCTTGAGGAAGTAACAAGTGCTGAGTTACAGGCTGGGAAAAATTTCAAAAACAGCATGTCTTTCCCAAATTTGACGTGTTTACAGGCCCTGGGCTTCCTGAAGTCCAGCCGCTGCATGGGGAGGGCTTCACGGACAGCGGCCAGGGATGAGAGGGGATGAGGGGAGGGGCAGCAACAGCGTAGACACGTATGCAGGACCCCCTCTGCAGGACAACAGCCAGACAAAACAGTTCTTACCCTGGAGTCCAAGTGGATAAACCCTCTTGGTCTGCGCTCCAGTTTCCCATCTAGAGTTTAGAGTCCGTAACTGCAGACGCTGGCTCGATACATGACCCTTTGCGATGTGTACAGCAATTCTGGGAGGAAACGATCCGGTGGTCAGTGCGTCTCCCTACACCTCACTGGAGCACTGAAGTCGCACCGTGAAATTGCTTCATGTCATGTGATTGACAAAGCCGTGCTTGCTCACCAGAGCGTGTGCATAGAGGTTCCTGGGGTTCCTGTAAGTTTCAGACGATAGCTGGAATATTTTTCTTGGAATAAGCACAACTGCAGTCTGCAGATGAGTCTTGGGTAGGTTCGGGGCTTTCCTAAAAACATCTCACACGATCTCTTACACATAGGAGCCCTGGCCACCAAAGTATTTCTGTTTTAATTAATGCAGTGTTCCTTTGAATGTGGTGAGTTACATTATGTGATACTGAATTTTTTAAATTTAGGGATGAAGAAGTAGTAATGACCAAGACTATTTTCTGTAGACAACTAAGTATTACATAGACTGAACGTTAGATTTCCCTAGAAAATGTGAACATATGAGTAACTAATAATTTAATACTTCCCAATGTCTCTCTGATTTCAGTGGTTGTAAGTTCAATCTTTGTAGAAACGCTGTTTTCACTTGTTTACATTTAGGACTATCGTGCTGTGATCGACAAGCTTCCGGAGGATGACAGACCGAGTTTCTTTGGTCTTCCTGCCAATGTAGCTCGCTCGTCGCAGCGCATGATCAGTTCTCAGGTAACCTGAGAAGAGAGGTGTTGTGTGGGGAAATGTTGCCACTGAACCTGAAAGAAACAACATGAAATTTGATTTAATACTTCAGACCCCACAAGCTGTTATTTAAAATTTTCATTTTATTTAACATGGTAGATTCAAGCTCTACATTAAATAAATTTTAAAAGAGCCAAAGAGTTCTATATTTAATACAATTGTTAGAGTTAGTAAAATAACATTGAATGCTATCACTTCCTCCAAAATATATTTATTTTACTTCCTGTGACTATTTTAAGGCAACATTTTTTTTAAGTTTTTTATTTTAATTCCAGTATTTTTAACACACAGTGTAATATTAGTTTCAGGTGTACAGTATAGTGATTCAGCAATTCTGTACACCACCCGGTGCTCATCACAATAGGTGTGCTCCTTCATCCCCGTCCCCTGTTCCCCGATCCCCCTGCCCACCTCCCCTCTGGTCACCATCAGTGTGTCCTCTGTAGTTCAGAGTCTGTTTCTTGGTTTGCCTCTCATTTGTTGTTTTTTTTTTTTCCCTTAAATTCCACATCTGAGTGAAATAATATGGTATTTGTCTTTATCTGATTGAGTTGGTTTCCTTAGCATCATACTCTCTAGCTCCATCTACGTTGTTGCAAATGGCAAGATTTCATTCTTTTTTTATGACTAATATTCCATTGTATATATACCACATCCTCTTTATCTATTTATCAGTCGATGGACACTTGGGCTGTTTCCATAATTTGGCTGCTATAAAAACAGGGGTGCATGTATCCTTTCAAACTAGTATCTTTGTATTCTCTGGCTAAATACCCAGTAGTGCAGTTGCTGGATCATATGGTAGCTCTATTTTCAACTTTTTGAGGAACCTCCATACTGTTTTCCAGAGTGGTTGCACCAGCTTGCATTCCCACCAACAGTGTAGGAGGGTTCCCCTTTCTCCGCATCCCCGCCAACATCTGTCGTTTCCTGACTTGTTAATTTTAGCCATTCTGATTGGTGTGAGGTGGTATCTCATTGAGGTTTTGATTTGGATTTCCCTGATGCCGAGCAATGTTGAGCACTTTTTCATGTGTCTGTTGGCCATTTGGATGTCTTCTTGGAAAAATGTCTATTCATATCTTCTGCCCATTATTTAATTAGCTTCTTTGATTTTTGGGTATTGAGTTGTATAAGTTCTTTATAGATTTTGGATACTAACCCTTTATTGGTTATGTCATTTGCAAATATCTTCTCCGATTCCGTAGGTTGCCTTTTAGTTTTGTTGATTGTTTCCTTCTCTGTGCAGAAGCTTTTTACTCTGGTGCAGTCCCAATAGTTCATTTTTGCCCGGGGGGGAGGATTCTGTATTATGTGCGGGCCAGTCTGGGGCCACGGTGGGCTTGTGTTGAGTCAAGTCCGGAGTTCGCCCGAGATGCAGCGGTACCGGAGCGCAGGACAACGGTAAACCGTTACCAGACTCAAGAGTAGAGTTGTGTTGTCCCCTGAGAAACCGTCATGGGTGGGCAGTGTCCCCAGCAGACCAGCTGTCTGCCCCCAGCCCGCTGCTGGGGCTGCTGTCTGACCGGTGTGTGTGGCTGTCTTCCCTTCTCCCTGGGCCGGGGTCCCTTCGGAGGGGTGCTGGCCCCTGTCTGCGCCGCGGGCGCACTGCTAGCAGGTGGCACGTCTTCGGGAGGCTCCAGCCGAGGGCTCGGCACGGGAGAACTTGAGGGCGGGCCGCGGAATGCTAGCGAGGGGCCTGCAGCCCCTGAGGACCTCGGGCCGTGGGGGTGGACGGGTCGCATCTGCGGAAGCGCGGGGCGGGGCGGGCCCTGCTAGCGAGGGCTGCACCGGTGTCCCATGAGCGGTCTGGAGCCCAGGCGCACGAGAAGGCGGGTGCGGGCTGCACGGGGGTCACGCTAGGCGGCGAGTTGTGTTGCTGCACTCGTGCCTGCGGCGGCCCCGTGTTGAGGCCGGGCGGCAGGCAGGGAAATGGTGCCCAGAGTGCTGCTTCTGTGCCGTCTCTCCCCAGGCCGTGGGCTGTGCTGTCTCTTCGAGGGTGGGGACTCTCGGGTCTCCCAGATCTGAGCTCTCTGGTTTTTAAAGTTCCAGGCGTCAAACTCCACTGATGGTAAGAATTCGCCAAGTTAGGCCCCTCTGGTTTTCAAAGCAAACTGTTAAGGGGATTGATTCCTCTTCCCTTTGTGGGTCCCCCTGCGTCTGGGGCACCTGGTGTGGGGTCTGCTCCTCTCCCCTCTCCGCGCCCCCACAGACGGTACCACGGTCCGTCTAGCTCCCGAGTCTTCGTGTGGCCTGCTCCCTGCATTTAGCTGCGGAGTCTGCTCTGCGGCTCCCGGTCGTTCCCTGGGTTATTTTCACTGATGAGGGAGGGTGTTACCCAGTTGTGTCTGTGGGACGAGGTGAGCTTGGGGCTCCTATTCCACCATCATCCCCGGAAGCTCTTCTCTGTTCTACTCTTGAGTCTGGTAAGGTTTACTGTTTTATCTTTTCCAGATCTTAGTTTTATTGATCTTTTCTATTTTTTAAAATCTGTATTTTTTAATTTTTGCTCTATATTATTTCTTTCTTCTAATTTGGAGCTTTGTTTATTGTTCCTTGTCTAGTTCCTTTAGGTGGAAAGTTAGATTTTTCCTGTTTCTTGAGGCCGGCCTGTGTCTCTCTAAATTTCCCTTCTAGAACTGCTTTTGCTGCTTCCCAAGCATTTCGAACCATTGCGTTTCCATTTTCATTTGTCTTGAGGTATTTTTTTGTTTTCTCTTGTCTTTCTTCATTGACACATTGGTTGTTTAGTAGCTTTGTGTTTTAGCCTCCGTGTGTTTATGGTTTTTTTTTTTTTTTTCCGGTTTTCTTAACTGTAATTGATTTTTAGTTTCTCATCATTGTGTTGGAAAGAGTGCTTGATATTATTTCAGTCTTCTTAAACTTACTGTGAAACTTCTTGTGTGTTTTAACATGTGGTCTGTTCTGGAGAATAAACCATGTTCATTTGAAAGGGATATGTGTTCTCCATTTTTGGAATGGAATATTCTCTTTATATCTGTTTGGTCCCTTGAAAGCGAGTGTCTCCTTACTGACTTTCTGTTTGAATGATCTATCCATTAATGTAAATGGGGTGTTAAATTCCTCTACTGTTACTGAATTACCATAAATACCATCCTTTGTGTCTGTCAGTATTTGCTTTATATATTCAGGTGCCTCCTATGTTGGGTACATAAATATTTACAGTTATTCTGGTTGGATTGATCCCTTTATCCTTATTTAATACCCTGCTTCGTCTCTTCTGTACAGTCTGTTTTAAAGTCTATATTGTCTGATCTAAGCATTGTTACTGACTTGTGGTTTTCTCTTCTATCTTCATGGATTATCTGTTTCAGTTCCTTCCACTCTGTGTTGTCTTTAGGTCTTTCAAGGGCAGTGTGTACATGGGTCTTGTATTCATTGTTGTTTTTGATCCAGATGCTCCATCTTTTGGCTGGAGCATTCCGTCCATTTCTGTTTAAGCTAGTTGTTGACAGTTGTGTACATGTTGCCGTTGTGTTGGGACAGTAGTTTCTCCGGGTGGGTGTCAGCTCCTGCGGAGTCTGCCTGCAAAGTGCGGTAAGACCGGAGTCCCCTGCAGGGGAGGCTGGTCACCCCTGGGCTGCCCACCAGCTGTGGCAGCTGGGAGGCACTTGGACGGTGCCTTCTAGGGCGGTGGAGTTGGGCGGGCCGGATGGTAGTGGGATGCCAGGGTGGGGCAGGGGTTCCGGTAGCCCCAGTGTCGGAATTGGTCTGGCCAGCTGGGCTGATGAGAGGAAAGAAAAGTGATGCTTGCTCACATCTTCTCTCCCAGAGAAAGCTCCTACAGGTTCCTGTCTCTCTGGCACAAGTCCTAAAATTAGGAAATCTCCTTCACTTACACCCTAGGCACTTTTTACTCTTTTGTTATTTTTAAAAATTTTTATTTTTTAATTTAAATTCAGTTAATTAACATAGAGTACTATTAGTTTCAGAGGTAGAATGTAGCGATTCATCCGTTGCATGTTACACCCAGTGCTCATGACATCACGCGCCCTCCTTCATGCCCGTCCCCCACTTACCCCATCCTCCCAACCCCCGTGCCCTGCAGCAACCCTCAGTCTGTTTCCTGGGCACTTTTTAAACTTCCCTTTGAAAAGGTGCTTGTGTGCTGGATCTCAGGCCTAATGATCTAGTGTGTTGGCCTCTGAAGAGCGGAGACTCTGCTTACTATAACCCTCCTGCTCTCCTGCTTGGTGAGCTCCCGGAGCCAGGCTCGGCGATTTTCATAGCCAGACGTGATGGGGGCTCTGGTTTCCAGTGCAGGTCCCTGAGACCGGGGGGCCCAAATTGAGGCTGGACCCCCTTCTCAGGGAGTGAATGTGTCCATGCTGGCCTGTGGCATCCCTCCTGCTTATGGGTCACCGCCTAGCCAGGGGTTGGTTCCCTACGGGCCTCCTTCCCTCCTGACCTCCTCTGTGTGGCCTTTTCTTGATGCCTTTAGCCACGGAAGACCTGGTCTGCCAGACTCAGGCAGTTTCCAGAGCGAGTTGCAGCACGTGTGGCCGTTGGCTCGGTGTGTCTGTAGGAGAAGGGAGCTCCGGACCCTCCCACGCTGTGCTCATCTTCCATAAATGAATGGCTGTCTGCCCAGATCTATGAAATCATTGAAATAGTCCTCAAGAAACAGTAGTTGCCCTTAGTTTCTGTGGTTCTGGAGGGATTCATGAAGTGCCGTTCTCTTCATCCTTCTCCATCTCTTGTTTTCTTGCATCAAAATTAAGCAAGAAGGGCCCTCTTCCCTGGGTGATGAAGGCAGAGTGCTAGCAGGGCCACCCAGACTCCTTCCCTGGGTCGGCACTGACTCACGGGACCGGAGGGTGCTCTTGTCACCGGGTAGATGCACTGCAGCATCAGAACTCTTCCCTGCTGGTGGCCAGGCTTGTGACCGCGGGAAGGCCATTGTGCTCAGCAGTGAGTTAGACTCAGGCATCGAGATGGGCGCAGGGAGCATTGTTCCTCCTCTAACAAACAAGACGGGTCATGACTTTTCCTGAATCTCCAGAGAGAGGCGGTGAACACCAGCTGGCCGAGACCTAAGGGGAGACGAGTGCCCGTAGGCGTGGTCAGACCTGGATCTCCCCTTCTTGCAGGCCTCTTCTCCGTGGACCCCTGCTGATGCTAGTCGTAGAAAGCTTCCTTCTGGGGGATGGCCTGGGGGGCAGAACAAAGTCGCTTTGGTGGGGCGAGGCACATGGATCTGTCTCCGTCTGTCTGCCTTTTGGAACAGAAGCCTCCATCTCAGGGGAGGAGGCAAAAAACCAAGACAACAGAGGGGAGCTGCACCATCGCCCTTAGGGTACTGTTGAAACACTACAACTGGTAGAAGGCAATAGGAAAAAACTCTTCACCCTTCTGTTAGGGGAAGAAATCTGTCCAGATTCCAGCTCGGAGGGCAGGAGCATTGAGAAGGCCGCATCCCCCGAAGCTGCAGACTGGTCTTCAACAAGAGGGTCCCCATCTTTTACCTCCTACCCGCAGGCTAGTAGTATCAGGTCTGCAGCAGTTCCCCAACCAGAAGGCTTTTAAGGGAGGACTAGAGAACTTCTTGGAGGCATATTGGTAGGTAGAAACGCCCTCCAGACCTGTGCACAGGGGCTGCATCCGTGCCTGTCCTAGAGCTGCAGGGGGACAGGGACGGGGCTCTGAGAAGGCCCATGTCCTGACCCGGGGTACCATGTCCACCGAAGACAGACACATAATCGGGGCAGCAGACGGTGGGGAACAGTGAGTAGCAAGTGGCCGTTGGAGCCTCCTGCGGGGTCATGGGTGACCGACCCTCTCTGAGGTGCAGGAACAGAAGCCTAATCTTGGGGGGGGCAGACAGCGATGAAAGCCCCCCACCCCGCCAGCCCCCAGCCTAAGTGAGAGAACCTCCACGGGAACCCGGAGTCCGCAGTGTGCTCGGGGTAACTCTAGCGACAATCCCCTGACGGAACACAAACCCCACTCCCAGGCCCCGCGCCCTTCCCACACACCGACACTGCCCGGGTCTCTGCTGCCCCACACAAGATGCTCTGCTCTCAACAACAGTGCGGGAAACGGGGACGTGCCCCGCGCGAGGAAGCAAGCCACACCCTCGTGAGACGTTTGTCTCCCAAGCAGTCAGTAGAACCAGACTTAGATATGACCTGGGTGTCACAACGGTCCACTAGGGGATGTAAATAATGATGATTTGTGTGTTAAAGGTTCTGATGGAAAAACTAGTTAATTTCGGCAGTGGTGTAGAGACTACAAGACTGGAGAAGATGAAAGTACTAGAAATAAGCGGAGTATTAACGGAGAAGATCTTCGAGCTAAGCAGTAGACTTGAAACATCCAAGGAGAGAACCCATGAATTTGAAGATAGATTATTGAAGTTACCCAGACTGAAACACAGGAGGAAACAGACTAGGAAAAACACAACCACGAAGTATCCAACACTGTGGGACAACATCACACAGTCTGACTGCGAGGTAGTCGGGGTCCACAGATCTGTGAAGCTCAAAGAGCACTGTTCCAGGTAACTCCTCACCCGCCCCGAGGGAAAAGATCCCACAGAGACGCACAGATATTTGAACTGTCAAAACAAAAGACTAAAGTACTGAGAACTTTGTCCCACCAGAGCACAGAGGAACAAAGGCCATTATCCGGGCGGCCTTCTCTGGAGTTGCACGAGCACACACAGTGGGATGGTAACTGGGAAGGGCTCAACAAGGAAACTCTTGAACCTGGTTCTATACCCAGCAAAGTATCTTCCATAAAGGAAGACAAATAAATATAGAATTTATTGCCTGCAGATTGACTCTATGAAATGGTTGCCAGATGTTTTCAGGAAGAGGTGTGACACCAGACATAATTTTGGACCCACACAGAAAATGAAGAGTTCTGGGATCCATGCATGAATGAAGTTAAACTGTATCGTTCCTGTAATTTCTCCGGAAGAACTGACTGGCCAAGGGGAGAAGAACATGGTTTCGGTCTCATGTATTTACAGCAGGTGTAAAAGTGAGATAAGCAAGAACAGTAGTGCAATAGAAATTCGATTTCTTTCATCCTTGTAAGGTTATTGATTATTATTTTAGTTTTCTTGGGTCAGTTTTGGTAATCTTCGTATCTATCGATATATATAAATACCTCAAAGAATTCGTCCATTCATTTGGTAATCAAGCTTCTTGTAATGTTGTTCATAACCTTCTTATCCTTTTAATGTCGAGTCTCTAGGTTATTGTGTTTCTTTACCTAATGTTCTTTTTCCCTCCCTTTCACGGCTTTATATATTTTCTTTTTGTAATTGATTGTAAATAGTTGGATTGTGGTGTAGATTTCTTTTTCTTCATCTTACTACTAGTGTCCATTGGGTTTCTTGAACCTGTTTTACCATTTCCATTAAATTTTGGGAAAAAAAAATCTGTCAATCATTACTTCTGAAGTTTTCATCACATCGTTCAGACTGTCCTGTTGCTTACTGGCGTTTCTTTATTTTTTCAGTCTCTTTGTATTGATTTGGATAGTTTCTTTTTCTCTTGGTGGAGAACTTGAGGACCCCATGTGCACTGCCTTCTGTAGTATCAGCTAGGAGTGAGTGCTCTTGTCTGATTGAGGACATTGATCGTGTGAGGAAGTTCGTACCACACCATAGCTATTACGGTCACATATTTTTTTCCTTTTTTAAATGTTATTATGTTATGCTAGTCACCACACATTACATCATTGGTTCTTATCGCATCCTTGAGCCAACTGCAGACCTGAACGTAGTGTAGTGGATGCCCTGGAGAAACTGTCGCAGTACGTGAGTGTGAGATAGCAGTTGCGTTTCTGAAGTTGGTCCTTAGTAAATAACCAGTTGTAAAGTTACAGTGGGTCTCATTTCAGCATTATTTGTAAAGCAGCATTTTATAAAATCAAAATGGTAACAGTAGGAGAGTAGTAAAAGGAGTTCTAGTATACTTTGAAAGCATCAGGACCAGTAACAATCATAGTTTCGGGTAGTTCTTAACCTTTGCTTTTGTGGGATGGATCCCTTTTAGCACCTGAAGCTCTGAATTCTCTCCTCAGAAAAATATATACATGTACACACAAAATTTTGCAAACAATTTCAGGAAGTTTTCAGATCTTATAAAGTCAACAGGAAGTAGTAAATAAGTAAATCAATAAATTGATTCATGAAATGTACATGTATATACATATGTACATATAAATATAATTACGTATTTGATACAATTGAATGAGTACAAACATAGCTATCATGAAAGTATTTCTGTATCATTCCTGAATCAGAGGTACAATTTTTATAAAATAGGTAGAAAAGGCAGAATTTTTATAAGGTTATATGTGTTCAGAAAAGGAGGTGCCTGTGGGTATGTGTTCTTGTGTGTTTTTTTTTTTTTTTTTTTTTGTATGGCATCTGGTGGTTTTCCCCTTCATTGGTTTCTAAGGATGGATTTTAGTTATTGCACATCTTCACTCATTTGTCACAAAATCTAATAAATAGGATAAAACATACAAGTTTGTTAATCATCATAGTCACTAAAGAACCATGGAAAGTTAGTTTTTTGTCATATAGAAGTTTATCTCTCTTTTTTTTTTAGTTTATTTCTCTCTTAAAAGAAGTTAGGTGTTGAAGGTATCTGCAATGAGTTCAACTGTAGGAGACCCTTCTTTTAATAATAGCAGTTTTATTCAACAGCTGTGTTTTTTTAATTGCCTTTTAATTTTGCGTTTTCTTCTTATGTTTGCATTTGTTGATAATCATGCAGTGACAGCATATTCTCCAGACGAAGAAAACGTGCAGCACACAGCTTAGAAAAAAATAGTGTGAAATTTGAACAAAGGGTCAGAAAAATAGAAAACTGTGAAACTGTACTAAGCAATTTGATAGTTAAACTGAAATTAAGATTCAATAAAAGTTTAATTCACAAACGTTTTCCATCTCTTTTAGTTCCTCTATAGAGTAAGCACTCTAATTTGTTGCGGTCTCTGCCACAGTTAGTGAGGACCAGAGGTGGGCCGTGTAGAAGGATTTGCCATTATGAAACGTAATCCAATGATTCCATATAATGAAGTCATCTCTTTAATTACTTGGATCTTTTAATTGATATTTTGTTCCTTTTTCTTGTTATTATTTTGAGTTAAATATCAACATCTAACACATAAAATCAGTGTAAACTGCCTACAATTACTTCTACCCCTCAAGGGTCTTGATCTCTCTAGCAATTGAAAATTTTACCTCAAATATGTCAATTTATAAAATTTTTTAACATTCCGGTATATCATTTCTTAAATCATGAAGGTAGAGAGAATGATCCATAGTAGACCATCTGACAGCAGACACTGTGGTGAGGTCCAACCACAGGCCGGCTGGGGAGCCGCAAGATTCTCACCAGGAATTGGATGTTAGGTGTGCAGTATCAGTAAGGAACGGGAAGCTTCAACCATGTTGGTGCAACCCTAAAGCCAGAATGAAGCGGTCAAAGAAGTAATAGGTTATCTACTTGGTGGTTTTGAAAGTGTGTCCAGTGACCACATGAGCTTGCCTGCACGAGTAACACATGGCTACAGTCTCTATCCTTCTCTATGTGACCTCTTGGTTCAAAACCGTGGCCATGGATCTGAGGGATCTCAACTCTCCAAGCAGCTGTTGTTTTCTCTTTTTCTTTCCCAGATTTGTCTCCTTGTCACTGTCACTTTATGACTTTTTTCTTTTCTTTCCCTCTTTTTGAAGTTAGCTGTTCACCCACAATTGCAGGTGTAGATTAATCATCAAGCTTTGTATGTGTCTTACTGCTAAGTTAACCCCTAGGGAATATCTGAGGGTGGTGGTGTGGGCCACTTACATGAGAATTATTGGGAAGTTTGTTTTAACAGGTAGATTGCTAAGTTCCCATCCAAGATGTGTGAAATCAGACTGTTGGGGAATGGGGCTTTGAAATTCATATTTTGGGGTGATTTTTTGGCACCCTCAGCGCTGAAAGCATCTGTACTAGAGTTTTGAGAAACTGCAGAGAATTTCTCATTTTGGTATTCTAAATAACATGAAAACTGCATATCAGATTCTCTTTGACAGTTCAGTCAAAGTTAGATTTCTTACTTGACTGTAAGCTCAGAATTTAAAAACAAAGAACAAACAAAAGGTATTGTACTGCAGGAACAGACTTTAGAAATCATCTATTCACAACTTCACTTAGAGATGTAGTGAGTTCCCGTTGTCATGACCTGGTAAGTGGTAGGCCCAGCGCTATAACCCAGGTTTCTTGAATTACTAAGTGTAGGAAGCTATCCCCAAGAATTCACTGTTCTTAAGAATTTTTTTCTCGAATGAGTGTTTTAAACCTAGGAATTTTGTGAATTTGATAACTGTCAGTTTCTCTCGTCCATTTAAAACCAAAAAAAGAAAATAACAAATGTTGTTTATGTTGAGTTTGTGATTTGGTTCCACAGCTACGAGAAAAAGATGTGTTATCATTGGATATCGTATGTAAGACTTTACACTTCAACAGTTTTGAGCTGTTATTTATGGAATTAGTAAACTCAGGGATATGCAGTCTTAAACTGCAGTCTTAAAATTTTTTCAACAAAACCATTTCTTTAGAAATCCATGAATCTCTAGAGCAATCTGAGATAACTGTTGTGAAATTTTGGTGCAAGTTGTTCTTACTTTTCTGCATCTAGTCAATACCCTGCATGATTCAGAAAAAAGTCTTAGGTCAATTGAATCGACATTTACACAAGTCCTTAAATCTTCCTAGAGGGATTTTGGCTTCCGGGCAAGGCCAGCCCAGCTCAGGAAATAAGGTGTTCCAACAAAAGGATGGTCATTTTCATAGTTTTTAGATGGTGGTAGCAGTTGTCTTTTTCCTCCAGTCATTTCCCATCCAACTCAGAGTACAAAGGTCTCCAAGCCCCTACACACCCCTCTGTCATTGTCTTCTGCACCTCCTTTCCTGGCTCACTCGGGACAGCACACAGACCACCCTGGCCGCGGGCTTCTGCCTATAAGCTTTTGTGTTTTCTGTTTCCTCTGCCAGCCACTTTGACTCCTTAGACATCTGCATGGCTTACTCTTACCTTCAGGTGACCTTGTCAAGCAGGCCTTTCCTGACTTAAATAAAATAGCAACTTCCCGCAAACCTTCGTTTTTCTCCAAAGATTTATATTTCTTTTTTTTTTTAATTTAAATCGGATTAATTAACATATAGAATATTAGTAGTTTCAGGGGTAGAATTTAGTGATTCATCAGTTGCGTATAACACCCAGCATTCATCACATCGTGTTCCCTGCTTGATAAGTTCTGTATAGATTTTGGATACTAGCCCTTTATCTGGTATGTCATTTGCAAATATCTTCTCCCATTCTGTCGGTTGTCTTTTGGTTTTGTTGACTGTTTCCTTTGCTGTGCAGAAGCTTTTTATCTTGATGAAGTCCCAGTAGTTCATTTTTGCCCTTGCTTCCCTTGCCTTTGGCGATGTTTCTAGGAAGAAGTTGCTGCGGCTGAGGTCGAAGAGGTTGCTGCCTGTGTTCTCCTTTAGGATTTTGATGGACTCCTGTCTCACATTGAGGTCTTTCAACCATTTGGAGTCTATTTTTGTGTGTGGTGTAAGGAAATGGTCCAGTTTCATTCTTCTGCTTGTGGCTGTCCAATTTTCCCAACACCATTTGTTGAAGAGACTGTCTTTTTTCCATTGGACATTCTTTCCTGCTTTGTCAAAGATTAGTTGACCATAGAGTTGAGGGTCCATTTCTGGCTCTCTGTTCTGTTCCATTGATCTGTGTGTCTGTTTTTGTGCCAATGCCATACTGTCTTGATGATTACAGCTTTGTAATAGAGCTGGAAGTCCGAAATTGTGATGCCGCCAGCTTTGCTTTTCTTTTTCAACATTCCTCTGGCTATTCGGGGTCTTTTCTGGTTCCAGACAAATTTTAGGATTATTTGTTCCATTTCTTTGAAAAAAGTGGGTGGTATTTTGATAGGGATTGCATTAAATGTGTAGATTGCTCTAGGTAGCATTGACATCTTCACAATATTTGTTCTTCCTATCCATGAACGTGGAATGTCTTTTCATCTCTTTGTGTCTTCCTCAATTTCTTTCGTAAGTGTTCTGTAGTTTCTAGAGAACAGATCCTTCACCTCTCTGGTTAGGTTTATTCCTAGGTATCTTATGGTTTTTGGTGCAATTGTAAATGGGATCAATTCCTTAATTTCTCTTTCTTCTGTCTCGTTGGTGTATAGAAATGCAACTGATCTCTGTGCACTGTTTTTATATCCTGCCATGTTGCTGAATTGCTGTATGAGTTCTAGTAATTTTTTGGTGGAGTCTTTTGGGTTTTCCACATAGAGTATGAATGTCATCTGCAAAGAGTGAGTTTGACTTCTTCTTTGCCAATTTGGATGCCATTGATTTCTTTTTGTTGTCTGATTGCTGTGGCTAGGACTTCCAATACTATGTTGAATAGCCGTGGTGATAGTGGACATCCCTGCCATGTTCCTGACCTTAGGCGAAAAGCTCTCAGTTTTTCCCCATTGAGAATGATATTCGCTGTAGGTTTTTCATAGATGGCTTTTATGATCTTGAGGTATGTACCCTCTATGCCTATACTCTGAAGAGTTTTGATCAAGAAAGGATGCTGTACTTTGTCAAAAGCTTTTTCTGCATCTATTGAGAGGATCATATGATTCTTGTTCTTTCTTTTGTTAATGTATTGTATCACATTGATTGATTTGCGGATGTTGAACAACCCTTGCAGCCCAGGAATAAATCCCTCTTGGTCATGGTGAATAATCCTTTTCCTATTAGCTAGTATCTTAGTGAGAATTTTTCCATCCCCGTTCATCAGGGATATTGGTTTGTAATTCTCCTTTTTGGTGGGGTTTTTGTCTGGTTTTGGGATCAAGGTAATGCTGGCCTCATAGAATGAGTTTGGAAGTTTTCCTTCAAGATTTATATTTCTATAGGACTTGTGTGTGTTTCTTTAGTTCTGAAATTTTCACTGTCTTTTCAAAATACAGTCTTTCATCTATATGTTATATGTATAAGGACTATACATATAACATTAATACATATATAAAACATTAAAAGCATGACGATAAAATGAAACTCATGAACCAATAACAAAGAACAATGGTATTACCAGTAACTTGAATCAATTTCCATGATTGTTCTGTTCTTCTCCCATTCTGCTAAACGAGCCAACATTCTTTTTTGTTTTAAACTTTTTTAATTATACTTTTTTAGTAGTTGTATTACATGCATGCATTCACACACACACACTTGTTCCTAAAAGTATATTGCTTCATTTTGCTAATTTTTAAATTGATGAAACAGTGTATTGCATGTGGTGTTCTAGGACTTGGAATCTCGCTTGACATTATTTTTCTAACATCTGTTTATGTTACTGGTTTAGCTGTAGTTTCATTATTTTTGCTTTATAATATTTCATTATATGTTATATAAATAAAACTTCATATTTTTAGCTATGACAAACAATGCAGTATGTCCATTTGTGTACATGTCGCATGGTATGTCTGAGCAGGATTTTCTCTAGGGTATGTATCTACGAATAGAATTGGGTCAGAATGTTTTTAGTGGTTGTAGTACTTTACATTTTCACCAGAAGATTGTAGTATCTACATCCTTTAATTCCCACCAGTAGGTGGTATTTTTGAATGCCTTCATACTTGTTAATCTAGTTGGGTTAACATCGTATCTCATTGGTATTTTTTATTACTGAGATTGAACATCCTTCTGTATACTTACGGGGCATCCCTGATGTTTAATTGGAGGGACAGCAGTGAGACAGGTGGGGCTGCAGCTCAGGGAGAGAAGGGGGAAGGCTGGTGGGATGTGAGGCCAGGAGGCAGCAGGGGCCAAGGTGGGCCTGAGAGTGGGGAGCCTAGAGAGTGGGCCATGGTGAGTGCAGGGCCATCTGGCAGCAGTGACCGCAGGGGGGAGGGACTGGGAGCAGAGACAAGGTAGGGAACAGCTGCAGGGGCCTTCATCCTGCTCAGAAACGTAGCACATTTGGGGAGGAGGTTCTTACTGATCACGTTCCTTACTAGCGGTAATTCTCTATAAAAAGATTTCTTATTAAAGTAACATAGTTGTTTTTCTGTAAGAGCTATGTATTTTTAAGTGCTAGCTACATATTCAGTTACTTTTTTTCCTAAACATGCTTTGAAGTTCCAGAACTTGATTATTTCTTCAGACCCAGTAGCAGTTTCATAGCAAAGTTCCTGAAAGGAGTTTTGTTTATTCCTAATGATGGTTTTTCTACTGCCGAAGATTTGAGGATTAATGGCTCGTATAATTTGAGCCGTGATGCGCCGCTTGGCTGTTAGGAGCTCTGCAGCTGGGGTTGATGGCTCTCAGCAGGTGCGCTGATCCTGACTCACGGGCTTTTCCTCAGTTACTGCAGAAGTCACATGGTCCTGCTGCATTTATTTTGTGAAATCAGGAAGCTGAAGATGCTCCTCTGTCTCTCATACCCTTCTATGGGAATATATTTACTGGAATTTCAGGAACATGTTTGTTAGCTACAACTTTGCCATCGCACCATCAGCAGCAAGAGGTGCTGTGTACTTTGGTTTGCAGAGTATCAACCTCGGGTTTCTATGCATAGGCCAGTCTGAATTTGAATACTTGCCGCTTTTCAAGTTCTAAGACCATTTAAGACAAAAGCAAAAGAATGGGAAGTCCTTATCAGTCTGTTTAATTTTGTAACATACACGATGATTTTATATTTATTAGTTTACAAGGAAACACTAAGTTCACTAATATTATGAACTTGATACTTTACTTTTCTGTGTTATCATTTAGTAAGAAATAAAAATGTCTCTTAGTTTGAAAAGTGGCTGTTAAAGGGAAACCAGCATTTATCTTTGCTTTGTGAATGAGATTTCATGATAATGAAAGGAAAATTGATGGAAGAATGTTCTTCTTTACTGAATAATTCTCAACAATAAACAGAAGGATGGCAGAATTTGAAAAATCACTTTCACAAATCCTAATAAAGTAATTGATTCATACAACTTGTTACTGAAATTTGAAACCATGAAGCGGAAGGTTGATGGGGAAGTTTGCAAGAGGGGATCAGCTGTTGCTCCCTGCGCCCAGTGAGGAGTCTTCATATCAGAGAGAGGGGTTGTACAGACGCTGGGTGCCTTTGATGTGAGACCATCAAAAGTACATTTTCCAAAGACCCCTTTTAAAAAAAGTGAACTTGAACCCAGTCGAGATTTTAGAACTACTTTTTGGTTAACAGGAATTACAGGGGGTAAGGAACAAATTAAGAAACACCAGTGGATCCAGAATGTGGAACATTTTGCAAGATAATGGACTCAGTTTTATCAATAATGTTAAAGACATGCAAAAATGGAAGCTCCGAGAAACTGATCTATACTGGAGGGACTTAAAATACATCACAACTGCATGACCTTTCAAGCAGCCTGTTTCCACCAAATGTTGAGCCCATCAGGAAAATTTAAATAAGTGTGGGATGTTATAGGACACAGATGAATTTTTTAGCTAGTGTTTGTACTGACCCTAACATCCATGTTTTCACTTTTCCTGGTTATCCTCTGAACTTCTTAACCTTTTTTTTTTAAAATTATAATTGCATACAGTATCCTATTAGTTTGATGTGTACACAACCTAGTGATGTGACATTTGTGTAATTGCAAACTGATCATCATAAGTCAATACAAAATTAATACAGTGTGACTGACTATAGATCCCATGTTGTATATTACATCCCCAACACTTACTTATAACTGGAGGTTTGTACCTCTTCATCTCCATCACCCATTTTTGTCCACCCTCACCCTCCCACGCAGCCACCACTCTGTTCTCTGTATCTTTGAATCTGGGTTTTGTTCTGTTTTGTTTTTTAGATTCCACATACATAGGAAATCATGCAGTATTTGTCCTTCTCTGACTTATTTCACTTAGCATAACACCCTCAAGGTCCATGTATGTTGACTCAATGGCTGTCATTCTTTATGGCTTAGTATTCCATTGTATATATGTGTGTGTGTGTGTGTGTGTATATATATATGTATATATTCCATATGTATTATGGTACATACATAGCACACATACATACAAACACCATGTTTTTCTTTAGCCATTCGTCTATCAGTGGCTATTTAAGTTGTCTCCACATCTTGGCTATTGTACATGCTGCGGTGAATGTGGAGGTGCATTTATCTTTTCCAATCAGTGTTTTTATTTTCTTGGAGTAGATATCCAGACATGGAATTGCTGGATCATAAGGTAGTTCTATTTCTCATGTTTTGAGGAACCTCCATACTGTTTTCCATAGTGGTTGCCCCAGGGTCCATTCCCCCCAGCAGTGCACGAGGGCTCCCCTTTCTTCACATCCTTTCCAGCATTAGTTATTTCTTGTCTTTGTGATAATAGCAATTCTGACAGCTGTGAGGTGGTAGCTCATTGTGGTTTTGATTTGCATTTCCCTGATGATGAGTGATGTTGAGTATCTTTTCATGTGTCTGTTGGTCATTTGTGTGTCTTTGGAAAAATGTCTCTTCAGGTCCTCTGCTCAATTTTAAATCGAATTGTTTGGCTTTTGGTGTTGAGTTTTATGAGTTCTCCCTATGTTTTGGATACCAACCCTTTACCAGAGATAAGGTTTACAAATATCTTCTCCCATTCAGTAGGTTCCTTTTCATTTGGTTGACGGTTTCCTTCACTATGCAAAAGCTTTTTAGTTTGGTGTGGTCCCATTTGTTTATTTTTGCTTTTGCTGTTGTCAGATTCAAAAAACCGTCGCTAAGACCATGTCAAAGAGCTTACAGCCTATGTTTTCTTGTAGGAGTTTTATGGTTTCAGGCTTTACATTCAAGTCTTGAATCCATTTTGTGTTACTTCTTGTGTGCAGGATAAGATAGTGGTCATTTCGTCATTTCATTGTTTTCCATTTTAATGTGTAATTTTCCAACACTGTTTACTGAGGAGGCTGTCCTTCCTCCATTCTGTATCCTCGCCTCCTTCCTTGTAAATTAATTAACCATGTATGTGTGCATTGATTTTTGGCCTCTCCATTCTGTTCCATTGATCTATAAGTCTGTTTATGAGCGTACCATACTATTTTGATTACTAAGCTTTATGGTATAGTTTGAAATCAGAAAGCATGAAACCTGCAGCTTTATTCTTCTTTTCAAGATTGCTTTCACTATTGAGGGTTATTTGTAGTTCCATATCTTTTCAAGATTGCTTTCACTATTGAGGGTTATTTGTAGTTCCATACAAATTTTAGGACTATTTGTTCTAGTTCTGTGAAAATTGCCATTGGAGTTTTTATAGATATTGCATTGAATCTGTAGGTTGCTTTGGGTGGTATGGACATTTTAACAATATTTGTTCTTCTAGTCTGTGAGGATAGAATGTCTTTCCATTTATTTGTGTCTTCTTCAGTTTCTTTCATCAGTATAATTTTCAGTGTATAGTGTATTTCGTCTCCTTAATTATATGTACTCCTAGGTACTTTGTTTTGACCCACTTACAATTTCTCTTTCTGATGTTGCATTATTTGTGTATAGAAACACTACAGATTTCTGTATGTTGATACTGTGTCTGCGACTTTACTGAATTCACATATCAGATCTAACACTTTTTTTTGTTAATTCTTTAGTTTTCCATATATGGTGTCATGTCATCATCAAATAGTGATACTTTTACTACTTTTGATTTGGATACATTTTTTTTTTCTTGCCTAATTGCTGTGGTTAGGTCTTCAGATCTTGTGCCTTGTCTTATTACTGTTCTTAGGGGAACCCCTTTCATCTTTTCATCATCAGTGTGATGTTAGCTGTAGGACTGTCATATATGGGCTTTATTATGTTGACATGTTTCTTTTATACCCACTCTCTTGAGAGTTTTTTTTTTTTTAATCAGATAGAGGTGTTGAATTTTGTCAAATGCTTTTTCTACATCTATTGAGATGATTATAGGATTTTTAACTTTCATTTAGTTATGTGATGTCCCACATTAATTTGCAGATGTTGAATCATCATTGAACTCCTGGAATAAACCCCACTTTATCATGATTTATCATCCTTTTAATGTATTGTTGGATTTGGTTTGTCAGTATTTTATTGAGGATTTTTGCATCTATGTTTATCAGTGATAATTGGCCTGTAATTCTTCTGTAGTGTTCTTGTCTGTTTTTGGTATCAGGGTAAAGCTGGCTTTGCAAAGTATGTTTAGAAGCCTTCGGTCCCCTTCAGTTTTTTGGAAGAATTTGACGATCGTTATTAATATCTTCTTTGAATGTTTGGTAGATTAATCGGCTACCTATATATTTTTCTACTGAGATTGTTACATATTTTTGTTACTAATTAGTATCATCTTTTCAGTTTAAAGAGATTTTTTTTTAACATTTATTATACAGCCAATTTAGTGGTGAACTTCTTAGTTTTGGCTTATCTAGAAAACTCTTTTTCTGTCATTCAGTTCTTAATGATAACATTGCCAGGCAGAGTGTTCTTGGTTGGAAGTTTATTTTCCATTTAGCACTCTGCGTATGTCATGCCACTCTCATCTGGCTGCGAGGTTTCTGCAAAAAAGTTGCTGATAGCCTCCTGGCCACAGCTACACTACACGGTTCCCTGGTTTGTGACACGTTGTTTGTCTCTTGGCGCTCTTAGGGCTCTGTTTACCCTTGACTTTTACCATTTTAATTATAATATGTCTTGGTTTCATCTTATTTGGAACTCACTGGCTTTCCTGGACCTGGATGTCTGTTTCCTTGCCCAGATTAGGGAAGTTTTTATCTATTATTTTTTCAAATGAGCTTTTGCCCCTTTATCTCTCTCTTCTGCTTCTGGGACCCCTATAATATGTATATTAGTCTGCTGGATGTTGGCCTCTAGGTTCATTAAGGTATATTCACTTCTTTTAATTCTTTTTTCTTTTTGTTGCTATATCTGGGAGAATTCCATTGCTTTGTCTTCCAGCTCTGTGATCTGTTCTTTTGCTTTATCCAGTCTGCTGTTAAACTTCTGTAGTGTATTTCTAGTGCAGTTATCGTATTCTTCATCTCTGTGACTTGTGTTTGGTACTTTCTTATATTTTTTATGTCTTCGTTGAAGTTCTCATTGTGTTCATCCCTTCTTTGCCAGAGTTTAGTATCATCCTTGTGACCATACTTTGAACTCTTCATTAGCTACATACTTAGCTTTGTTTCATTAAGCTCTTTTTCTGAAGTTTTGTCTTGTTCCTTCATTTGGAACATATTCCTCTGTGTCCTCATTTTGCCTGATGGTCCGTGTGTGTTTCCCTGTGCTAGGTGAAACACCTCCTCTCCCATTCTTAAAGGAGTCGCCTTATGTAGGAGATGACTGGTGGGTCCCAGGAGCACAACCCCCGGTGGGCATGAGGGCCCGTGCTCCAGGGGAATTTGTGGGCTTCATGTGCCCCTCAACTGTGGTGCAGCCCTGGATGCCGTGTGATGGGGGTGGGACACTCGCCCAGCTGATGATCCGTCGAGGCCGAGGGGTGGGGGGAGGTAACAAGAGAAGCATGTTCTCCCAGCGGGCTGTGCTCTGGCTGTGTTGGGGCTGTGGTGGGGGGCTTGCCTGGCCATTTGATGCGGGGCTGTGGTGCCTGGGGCAGGACCCTCATTCTGTTACTGTTAAGCGGCTGCAGCACACTGGGGTGGGGCATGCCGTGAGGGGCTAATGGGTTAGAGAATGATTGCCAGCATTGCACCTGCCAAGTGTAGGCATTAGCAAGGTAGAAGGAGACTGCAGAAATGATGGCCACCGGTGCTTCTGTCCCTGGGAAGAGTCCCCACAGGTTCCTGTCTTTCCAGTGGTCAGTTTAAGATTAGTAAGTCGGTCTCCTTTACCAGTTGTCCAGTTACTTTTCAAGCTGCTGCCTTTGCACTTGGTCTGGGGTGAGTGTGTGTTTTTGTGTGTGTGTGTGTGTGAGAGAGAGAGAGAGAGTTCTTTAAGAGCAGGTCCTCTGTTCCATACCGTTGTGTTTCTTCTGCTCATACTCTTCATTGCTCAGTCAGTTAAGCATCCGACTCTTGATTTCGGCTCAGGTCATGATCTTAGGCTTGTGAGATCGAGCCCCACGTCGGGCTGTGTGCTCAGCAGGGAGTCTGCTTTGGATTTTCTCTCTCTCCCTCTATCTCTTCACCCCCAGCTCTCTCTCAAATAAAATCTTAATAATAAAATAAAATCTTAAAAAATTCATTAGATAATATTATTTTTTAACTTCAGCTCAAGTATTACGTCCTTTTTCAACAGTTACTGGGAGCCCTTAAAATGTTACTTAGTCAATACTCTCATCCCCTACCCCTGAACATCTCCATGATCCCACTGGGTGCTGGACCAAGTACAGTGTGTTTAGCTGTGTCATGTAACATATCTGGACGTAACAAAGCATATTTATCTTCCCAAATAATGCAGAAAGGAAGCAGTACACTAACACATTAGAGTAGGATATAGAAAAATGTCCAGTTTATCTTTACGTTAACAAAGAGGGAGAAAAACCCCTTTTCTATATCTCTCATGTCTTTTGATAAAAACGTTACACCACTCACACACAAGACCATCTCTGTGAGATGAGATTTCACTGTGAATTTTGGGGGGATGCAGACATTCAGTCCATAACATACCTTAAAGAAGTTTTCTGTTATTCTTGATGATTTAGTCTGTGCTCCACAGTAGACCATCCCAAAACTTTGTGACTTGAAACAGTAATATTTTATGATTTTTTTTTTTTTTTCTTAATGATTCTGAGGGTTGGCTGGGTTATTTCTTTTTGTTTTCATCTTCGGTTTCACACGTGAGGCTGCCTTCATTAGGAGAGTTGACAGGGCTGGAGGGCTCAAGACGGCCTTCCCATGTTTGCAGATGACGCTGGCTTTTGGCTGGAGTGAACTGGTTTTCACCGACCTTGTCTTTCATCTTTCAGAAGGTCGCAGGCTGTTTCAGGGTTCCAGGGCCAGAATAGGAACTGGTAATTCTCTTAGGGTGTTAATTTATTTCATCTCTTTGACAGTCCATTTTCTCATTGGTAAATTGGGAGTGTTTGTTTTCAAAATCTATTTTCCTTCTTATTCTAAGAAGGATTACACCAGAGGTGACTTAAAAAATATTAAGTAATCTACTGGAGTAAAATCAATAGTTGAGGAAATCAGCCAAAGAGAAAATGAGGAAAAGAAAAGAAAAGTAGGGAAACAGTTTATGCCAAAAGAAGACAAAACAGACAAAAAAGTTCATGCTCTAAAGTTCTATAAAGTCTGGGCACCTGGGTGGCTCAGTTGGTTAAGCGTCTACCTTTGACTCAGGTCATGATCTTGGGGTCCTGGAATCAAGTCACGCGTCGGGCTCCCTGCTCAGCGGGGAGTCTGCTTCTCCCTCTCCCTCTGCTGCTCCCCCTGCTTGTGCTTGCTCTCTCTGACATAAATAAGTAAAATGTTCTATAAAGTCAGTATTGTTTGGTCAGAAATTCTTCTGTGTGCTTCATAATATCCAAAGGAAAATACAATTCACTGTAAGATTTAGTGTCTTAAAATAGACACACGCACTGCTCAGGAGAAGCATAGGTATTCCTCAGATGCAGCTCATTGTTCGTGGAAGGAGGACAGTGGAGCGGGGGTGGCGGCATCGTCCTGTAGCTCTCCTGCAGCCGCATGGGCGTCCCAGAGCGGGGAAGGGCGCGGGCTTCCCAGAGCACGGGCGCCCCGTGGCATGGAGCCGGCATCCGGTGCTGTTCAGTATGGACAGAGCAGGGAAGAAGTGATGCAAATGTCTGTTCTTGGAAAATCTCATCCCTTTTGATACCATTTTAAAGGAATACTATTGAATAAAGTAGTTTTTAATTGGTTTAAAATATGGATAATGGAAAGATATCTTACTACCTTTGCTTTGTAAAAAGATAACATATGTAAGATTTTATACGAACAAGAGATGGTCCATCCTTCCAAGTTATAACTTTGTCCTTATTGTAAAAATAAATGGATTAGATATTTGAACTCCCTTTTTATTCACCTGTTTATTAAAGTTTATAATATACTATGATAGTGTTATTAAGAAAAGCACACTTCACATATTATTTTTGCAAGGCAGAAAACACGACCTTTTGGGGCTGGTAAATATTTTATTCTTAAAATAGTTTTTTACATCATGTAAAAAAATTTTTTTAATCTTTTTTCCTTTAGACATCCCTTTGCATTCTTATTTGTTTTCTGTCATGTTTGATAAGTTTAAAACACAAATAAGTGATAGCAGATGTTACCAGAGTTAAAATAGTACTTCTTCTGACTACCAACTAGTGATGTTTTTTGGTGTAGCGAAGCTGATAAATTAGGTGCTGTTGTAAGGTTCAGCTAGAGCAAATGAAAATAATTTATCAGAAAAACAAAGAAAATGAAACACTGAATCACCACGAGTTTTTCAAGATTGGAGAATCAATCAAAAGCTCTAGAAGTAACTTGAGTTTTACAGTGAGATTGTGGATGTTTAACAATCAAGTAGTGTGTTCATTTTGAAAGATTTATAGCCCTTATTTTGTTACGAACTTGACTAATACAAGGATCCAACAAAATATGAAATATAGCCCAATCTGTTAAAAAAGGAAAAACAATTTACATCTTTCAAAAAATAAAACAGAAATTGAGTCAACATGCTACAAAGGTTGATGTTTAAAATACTAGCTTAGGAAAACACAGGCCTGTTGTTGTGGGTTTACTTTATGTCAGGCAAGCGAGGAGATTTCACGTTTCGTTGAAACATTTGTGAAGGTGAGTCAATGGATCCCTCACTGATTGATACACAAACCCCAGTCTCTGCAGTCCAGTGCTGAGCATCCTTTGGTCTAGCTGCCTCCCTCTTGGCAGATGATTAACAAGTGAGTTCCTGACATGGAAGTCATTAAGGACTGCCTGAGAAGACAGAAGTGAGGGGAGGGGTTCTGGTGAGCAGGGTGATAGCGAAGCTGGTCAGGAGGAAGTCACAGAGGGGACGCTCTGTGGAGGGGGGAGTCATTGTGTACCTTACCTCGTTCTAACCAGTCCGTCCACATGTCGTTCGTTGGACTTGAAGCGTAGAGGGAACATTTACATGACAACTAAAAATACAGAGCCTTAAGACTTAGATTTATGATAATTTGTGACAACAATTACTTAGAATTGTTTTACTATTTTTTGTAGTTTGGTATGGCTATGTACTATCTTTCCTACCATTTCTTCTTTTCAGAAAAACTATCTTTAATTAATCAGTGTTTGGAAATTACAAAGTTTAAGTCAGTCAAACCGAAAAATATTTTGGGTTTCAGACATGAGCATACAGAGACACTAAGAGATCATTAATAATAGATAACTGGAGCTTTTTGACTAGAGAAGCCGCTTCTCAAATAAGAGCCATTTATAACATGTAGTTTTTATAATGGTTTCTCTAACTTTTAAGTTCTCTTATTTTTTAACTAAATCAACTAAATGTTAAGCCAATTGAAGAGATAATGCGATTAAAACTTGCTTATATTTGGTCTTTACTTTTATAAAGTCAGTATAGTTATTTTTGTATACTTACTGTTTCTCTCTTCATTTTTTGCTACTTCCTATTTTCTTCATTCAGGTGATTTCGCAGTTGAGGATCTTGGGCAGATCAGCAGCAGCTGGTTGCAAATTTGATAGAGAAATCTGGTCTAATGAGTTGTCCCCTGTCCTCAATCTCTGGAAGAAACTAAACCAGGTTAGTACTGGAATATTATTCCAGTTGTTTCCCCTTTTTCCTCCCTATCCATTTTTTTTTTCCAGTTTTCTCCCTAGATTGTCCCTATTGGTTAAACTGTGCACTGATCTGTCCTTACTGTGTACCGGTTTCCTGGAAGGAGGAGGACAGAATAGTAGACGCAGATGAGCCTGAGAAGCAGGGTGGGACCGGGGGCAGCGTGCTCGCTCGTCTGCACCTGCTGGACGTTCCTGTGTCCACTGCTTGCCTTCTCTCTCCTCTTCCTGTAAAGTCAACAACTGCTATTAAAAGTGGCATTTTTCAAAGGACTCAAGGTGCTGAGCAAAAACCGTTGGTCAGTTGGAAATTGGCGTGGTTTTGGTATTGTAGAGTAGTTGCTTGCTCACTAGGCAAAGCCATTGGAGTATTGTGATTCTATTCTTGGTGAATAGCGGTTTATTCTCTGGATTTAAAAAAATATAACTATGCAGTTCATCCATTTAGTAATACTGTAAAAATGCCTGTATATCAGATCTAACCTTCTAAAATAAGGGAAGTCAAATAAAGCTAATTTCAGAACCTGTGAAAAAGGTTAAAACCTTCTAAAAATTCAAAGTCCTCAAACCTTACAGTATTGTAATTTTGAGTTATTAGGACAGTCTCAACAATTGGTGATTGTCAGGAGTCTGGATAAGCACTGATCCCAGCTAACTGGAATCACTGCTTTTATTCAGATCATCACATTGATAAAGCTTGATATAGTCAGCTTGAGGAGAAATTCACATTGAGAAATACCACTTTCGCTGGCATCCTAAGCCCTGTTCCCCACTCTGCCCACAAGTAAGCACTTTATACGCGTTCTTGACTGCGATCCAGTCTTTGTACCAATTCATAGTGAAGTTACTCTCCTTCCCTCTGTGCTTAAACCAGCCATTGTTTTTCTTTAAATTAATAACCAAATTTATGCACATTTTAATTTTCTCTTTTAGCAGTTAATTTTTTATCTTGATGTATGGTAGTACTCTCCTTGTCAACATGCAGCTTCTTGTCAGTTTCCAACTCGGTTTCCTTCTTAATATGTCATTGGCTATTTTGAATTTTCTGTTGATTTTTGGGGCCGTGCAATCCTTAAAATATGTACACATATGCAAACACATATTCAAATGTATGCATATTATATCATATTATGAAATAGCTATTTATTCTGAGATTAATAATGTAAACTCATTCTCAAAGCCTTCACTTAGAGACTAAAATAAAATGATTGGAATTACTACATTTATCTCCTACTAAATTGCAAAAATATTATAAAAGTAATCCTAATTATTGCAAAGATCTCATCTTACGTTTTAGAGACATAATCCACATATCCTTCCCTCTGAAGTATAAGTGAACTTCTTTGACCCATTTTTCAAGTTTGAGTAAGATTGAAGTCTACTCCATGATTTTGTCACCTTACTTTCTTACAATTTTCTTGGTCTCTAACTGAATTTGTGCTGGTCACATTTTTATCTCACCTGCGATCTGGCCGGTAGGTGCAACTTCTGTGTGTGTGTCACACAAGAAGTCCAGCCCTATTATTTTGTAGCGACGGAAAGGAAAGGTATCTTTTCTCTTTTACCCTTTGAGATTCTCAGCTGGGTCTGCTACAGAAGACAGATTAACAAGACAAAAGCATACAAACGTATTGAACACAAGTTTTGTGTGACACGGGAGCCTTCATAAGGAAATGAAGGCCTGAAAACGTGGTTAAACCTGAGTATTTTTATGCCAGGTTTGATGAAGAGTGCAGAGTTGTGACCAAATAGGACAGGACAAAAGGGGTTCGAGCCCCGGATGGTAAACTGGGGAACACTTCGCAAGCCTGTTGTATAAATAGATACTACAGCTTTGGGTAATTCTCA
This sequence comes from Leptonychotes weddellii, assembly GCF_054177405.1. NCBI lineage: Eukaryota > Metazoa > Chordata > Mammalia > Carnivora > Phocidae > Leptonychotes > Leptonychotes weddellii. The sequence continues at coordinate 93,851,846 of NC_138379.1, read as the reverse complement.
AAGTTCTTGGTGTTGGCTCTTGGCACCATGCAACATTTTCTGGAATATGCTGTTTGGTCTTCCCTCCCGACCTGCTTCCCCACCCCCGTTCTGGTGACACATACTCATACTTCCTTTGTAACTCTGGAGAAGTCTTTTCAGTTACTACGTAGAGAGGACCACAGAAGTGACTTCAAAGGTCTGTATGAGTTGTTTACCTTGTAAGGCCCAACCCAGTATTAGAAATTCAAATTAATTCTCTTTCCCAAACCCTCGTTTTTCTCCTTTGGGCTGTAGGCATGGCCTGTTAATAGCTCTCTGATGTTGGATTCAGGCCACAGCACACCCCTCACGGCCCCCGTCCCGCACATGGCGCTCAGTGTGGGGGCAGCAGAGCAGACTAAAATATATGATGCTGAAATCATTTATTTTAGGCTAAGCACCCTGGGGAGAAGTCCCATTGTTAAGCTCAGTAAGCTCTTCAAGTGAGGCGTTATCGCAGAAGACTCCACGGTGCAGCGGGTGGATCCCAGCAGGGGTGAGATGTCGATCCTGGGTTAGGTCTTCAGACCCACTGGCGTGTGGCTGCTTCGGCATTCACTGTTCCGACTGCAGCTGGTGGGTGTCGTGCTCAGATTACGCCCGGCAGCTGTGTCTTTCAGTTCATCCTGCACACTCTTCTGAATCACCTCTGTGAATCAACTAGAATGCCACCTTCTTAGTGCAGCCATGTGTGGTCTCTTCTCGGGCTGCTGGCGGTCCCCATACTGACCTCCTGGTACTGCGTGGCCTGTTTCTTTATGCCAGGGTACTTGCTGGGGCCCTCTTGGGTTGGTTGGTTGGTTTACAACATGCCAGGCACTTTGGAACTTTTGTATCTGCTCTTGTGATTCCCTTTGCATAGATTCTCCTTGCTTTCTGTTCAGTTGGATAACTTTTGTTTAGAAACCTAACTAGTCTAACACAAATACCACTGATCTCTCTGGCTTTGCAGAGCCACACATTGCGCACACTGTGGTAATACAGACGAGCATACTATCATCCTGTCCTTAAACTCAAAAAAATATTTAGCACGTGGATTCACAGAAATGACGCATCTAAGGAAGGATCACTCTAGCTCTGTTTTCACCATTTATTACATGAGCCCCTTTTTAGTCATCTCCTACAATTTTCCTCATTTTTGCAATTGCATAGTTATTTCTTTATACAGAGCAACATAGGAATGAAGGAATTTTCTAATTGAAAAAGATTGTAATTTCTTTCCCAGGATAAAACTCTCAGTTACTATTATGTTGTGTTTTAAGCATGAGATGATTTGTCCATTTGTCTTGGGATATGTCATTATTGGGACATAACTGTTTTTCCTTCCTGTTCAAGGATGAGTAAATGCAATTTGTTACAAGTCCCCACTGGATGGAATCTTTATGTCCTGTTGGCACTGACTCTCTCTCCTCTGGGGAGGACTGAGAAGAAACTTTGTGCAGAGACTCCCAAGAGCTGCTCAGACGGGGGGACTGTGAGGCTCTTCATCACCCCCCTCGCCCCCACCCCAGCCACTGCACTTGGTTCTGGACCGAGGGCCCTGCTGTCCACTGGCAGGACCCGGCTCGTCACTCACCTAACACAGGATGAGAAGGTGGCTTCTGGAGCCAGACTGCTGGGCTCAGATCCCAGCGCTCGTACTTCGTAGCTGTGTAGCATAGGAAAATTACTCACCTTCTCTGTGTCTTTGTTCTCTTATCTGTAAAATGGGGATAATGATAGTATTTGCCTCATAGGTGTTTCATCAGGATTAAATGAGTTAATATACGGAAGGCTTTTATAGCAGTGCCTAGTGTGTGTGAGCATTCTCGGCCGAGTAGTCCTTTTACTGTTACTGAACGTGCAAAGACTTATAATGTATGAAGGTCTGTTTCCAGGAGAGTCGTACATGTAATATGTATCTCTTTCCAGAGCAAGATATTTTTATCATTTGTATAATTACGTATTCAGTCATTCATTCAGAGTATTTTCATGGAGCATCTCGTTTGTTTCGTTGCTTTTGTGTTCAGGACTGTGTGGAAGGCAAAACCTGTAGAGTTACAGTTGGGTTATAAGAGAGACCTTTAAAAAATTCAAGTAAATAAAGTAAGCAAAAATAATTATCACAAATTATTGCAAATGCTGTGGAAGGAAAACACAGGTGCTTTTATGAAGAAAACGAGCAAAGTCCTATTCTGGACTGGATAGTGAGGGAGTGAAATTGAATCTGAGAAGTGAGCCATGAGAAGGCTCTAGCCAGGCGGAGTTGCAGGGGAGGACCTTTCTGAGCAGCGGGGCAGCGTGAACACTTCTCGAAGCGGACGGCAAGTACAGTCCATGAACCCAAGAGGAAGGATTGGGGCACAGAGACTAAAGGGTCATGTGGGATGAGATGACGATGAGGGATGATGCCCAAGATGCAGGAAGGAGTTTGTGTTTTATCCCAAGTGCAGTGAGGCCCACGGAGAGAGCATCGAGGCGGGGAGTGGCTGGGATCCTGTTGACGATTTTGAAAGCTCTCCTCAGCTGTTGTGTGAGTTTGGAGTGAGGTTCAAGAGGAAGGAAGGAGAACAAGCAGGGGGCTGTCGTTGGGGTAAGAGGTGATGTGGTGGTGCCGTCAGGTTAGACCTGGAAGTATTGCGGAAAGAGACTCACCATGGATTTGCATGTTGGTTTTCTGGACAAGTGACTGGGCGGAGGTGGCGCCGCTTACTGAGCCGGGAACGGGGAGAGAGCGCAGGGGCTGTGGGGGTCGGGGCGGAGTGGTGGTGCTGCTGCAGGGATGGTGGAGATTTTACCTGTGGACATTGAGGAGAATGTTGGCTGCATGGTGGGGACCTCAAAAAGGTTGCTAGGACTTGGGACTTACTAGCATCTAGGGAACATTTAAGTGATGACGAAGCATTACATCATCTAGAGAGAGAAGAAGGAAGAGGACTCATGAATTGGCCCTGAGGAGTCCAACACCTAGAGTTAGAGGCAGGAAAGGCGTGACCAAGCTTTCCTTGAGGAAACACAATAAAAACCCAAAGCAGGGAGCAACACAGAAGGCTGAAGCATCACAGAAGCCTTGAGGAGGGCGTCTTTCATTCGGAACAGGATTGTTGACCATGCTGAATTGCTGGTGCGAGGTGAAGAAACCGAGTACAGAGTTGGTCATTGGGCTTTCAGAATACAAATCATTGGTGGCCTTGACCTTGACAGGAAGATCTGAGGTGGAGCCAGGAGACTGGAGGTTATGTTTGAAGGCTATCTACCTTGGCCTGTGGGACGAGGGGAGACAGTATGGAGAGGCAGTTCTTCATAGAATGTGCTATTCCGGAGAGTGAAGGAGTAAGGTGGTTCGGTAAGTAAGGGGCCCTGCATGGTTTTTCTTAAGGCCGGAAAGTACCGGAGTATCTATAGGCTAGTGGGATGATCTAGTGGAGGAAGTAGTTGAAGATGCCAAAGCATTAATTCGGCAAAGTTCTGAAAACAGAAACTGTGAGTTTTTGCTAAATAAGGGGTCAGTGAGAAATACAGAAATTTCCTGTCCCTTAAGTATATTCAAAAAAAATTTTTCAGAGGGGCTCCTGCATGGCTCAGTGGGTTAAGCGTCTGACTTCAGCTCAGGTCATGATCTCCGGGTCCTGGGATCGAGCCCCGCATCGGGCTCCCTGCTCAGCAGGAAGCCTGCTTCTCCCTCTGCCCCTCCCCCCACTCATGCTTGCTCGCTCGCTCTGTCTCTCTCAAATAAATAAAATCTTTTAAAAATGCGCATCTTTTCCTGCCTCAGGATCTTGGTGTGTACTCTTCTAGGTAGAAAACTCTTTCAAAAAAAATTTTTTTCCCAGAGGTTTAGGGTAAGTTTGTATTACTCCTTCTCTTAGTGTGAAGCCGTCCTGAGCCTTCACTCTGGCTTTTCTGTTCTTGCTGCTGGCTACGTGGAACGCTGTTGTTTCAGTAGTTACAGGATTATTTGGTATTTGTGTTTCTTTTAAATTATTAGCCCACCAGGGACATCAGAAGCGCTCTTCCCACGCTTGACACGTATGGATGAGGCCCCTGCCATTTACCCCTGTGTCTCCCCAACACCTCACCTCAGTGTGCCGTTCAAACAGCCATATTCCAGCTTTCTCCTCCTTGGTTGACTTTGCTTATTCAACTAGACTGCTATAGAGTTGCCAGATATCCTTGTTCCTAATTTCATCTTTATTTATCTACTCCTCACACAGTGTAATACATAAGGTCATGTCATGTGAGTGTACTGACTCTTGGTCCGGTTTTAGCTTGATTCATATCCTGAGTTATTTCGCCCTGGTTGCCGTCATATTACTGCAGTTCTTCGAAATATCTTCAAACCTGTTTTTCGTAACAAAATAGGAATAAATGTGTAAGCATATTTTAATTATTTTCAAGTAGATTTTTCCACATTTAGTTTCTCTTCTCTCCTCGTTTTAATTAGAACTATTAGCTTAAGACAAAATCTGTTTATTTAGTGTGTTTATGAGTGACATGGAGAGGGGATCTACCAGTGTTGTTATTCTAGCTGTGAGAGAACACTTATCAGGCAGTTTTAAAAACTCCAGAATCTAGCAATTCTAAAATTACTATGAGAGGTTTAGATTAAGATTTAACTTAAAAGCTTACCCCATAGATCTCTCACCCTGATCTAAAAAGTAGGATGAGTCTGTTCTTTTTTAACCTTGATTTCCTTTAAGGGAAGTAGTCACAGATACGGACTTAATCTGTGTACCTTTTAAGAAGATATAGCATTTTAGAATTTTCCCGTTAGATATAATTAGAAAAAGAAAAACTGGTGGAGAGAAGTTGTGAGTCAAACAGTACGTGGAGAAACAGGAAAATAACTGTTTGTTTGTCTCAGGTAGTTTTGAAAAGTTACCCAAAGCATGTGCAACCTCCAGCATCAAATTAATGTGGATAAGACGTCTGTGGTCTGTGTAACAGAAGATGTTAGGGCCCAGCAACAGAGTGAGCGAGCGGTGGACCAAAGCGCCTTGTGTCTTGGTGTTGGTGCTCTCTGCTTCTAAGCCATGCTAGTCGAGTCTCGTGTTGGAACGGGGGGACAGAGATCCTGAAATACTTCTAGCAAATAAAGGGACTGGGAAATAGAAATTGTCTATATTACTATGTCTCACTAATAATGAAAGGCACCCAAACATGTTAGTGTGGCTGGTTTAGTATGAATTCTCTGTTGTTCTGTGTTTGGGGACGGGGAGGGAAACTTATTAAAAAAAAAAAGAGGTGAAGGCCAGTCAAGCTTATTGTGACAGTGGACGTTGTTCTGTTTTCATGAAGCCAGAGACTTTGCCACGTTCCTGGGGGAAAGCAGTGTGACTTCCCTCCTCGCCCGTGAGGACCTGCGGCCTGGAAGGCAAGCAGGGAAGCCTCCTTAGTAGACAAATGGAAACTCCCAACCGCTGCAGAGAACTTGGTAGAGAGTGAAGGAAAGGACATGGTTAAAGGAAGTTGGGGATGATTCCAGTTTTACTTGTTTGCCTTCTGTAGTGTTAACACTTACGGACAATGCCTGCAAAGAGTCTCGCTGAGTCAGGATTGTAAAGCTTGAGTAGATTCTAAGAATTTGAGTCTTCAATTCCGAGCAAAAGGGCTAAATACACAGAAGGGACCCACTGACAAATAGAGGATCCAGGAGACAGAGGGGAAAGCAGTTTCACTTGGATAATTTCCTTAACAGTCCAAGGGAGAGGTTTAATTCATGACTTGTGTTTGTTACAGCGGTTTCCTCGCAGCTCACTGGCACTCGGTTACGGCCGCTGGGTCACGCCTGCTCAGCGGTCCCACCTTCCACAGTCACGCTGGGGTTTGGATCCATTATCTGTTCCTATTCGAGTAGAAATTTTACTGGTTCTTGACATAATGAGTAACTTTGGACTATACTCTGAGCGTTCTGAGTATTACAAGATTCTAGTGCCCGTTTAAATTGTCTTTTTCAGCAGGTAGCTTGTTTAGGTTCAGAATGCGTGTTGTGTCTCTTCTTCGGGCTGTGTTTCCTTGTTAGTTTAGTGCACAGAGCTTCTGCTATTCTGACACGCCTCACTGTGTCTTCCCAGACAGGACTGTCCCCCTACAGTGGATGGAGCCCGATGGGGAGCGGGAGGGACACCGCCCTTTGCCGCGGTAGTGGGGTGGAGGTCAGCATGCAGACCACAGGGACTGTGGGCGGGGGCAGTGTCCTTCACTTCAGGGACGATGTAGAGGTCAGACTCCTGCCCAGAGCCTCCACCTGGCATCCCTTCTGCTGCCCAGGGCAGGCATGACTGATGACTTTTAACAAAGATGTCTCTCTCTCTTTTTAACAATTATTTGTAGAATCTTTTAGATTGATAAGCTGAAGATATGTATGGACCTTTCGCAGTTGAGTTAAATTAGAGGCGATTACTGGACATTCCAAGATATCTTATGTAAAACTCAGAAATTTTAACTTTTTATGCATATGAAACTAAACAAATTAAGAACTCACAAGAGTACAGTAAGTATTATATTCAGAGAGAGGCCAAAAATATATTTGTTGATCAAATTGAATTCAGAAAAACGTGTGAATTTAGCTCATTGTTGAGATCTGGGCTGTTGGTTTCCCATCTTCACTTTTAATATAGCCCAAGGAGGGGCTTGTGGTAAGCTAAATGGATTTAGTGCTGCCTGCCTTTATTGTACAGGGAAATTTTACCCTCACTCTCCTTTGGAAGATTTGATTTTACAAAGAAATTGTATTTATAAATTTTAAAACCTGTATTATATTTGGATTTAGGCTTTTGAGCTGTGTTCACATTGATTGAAACTAAACAAGGAGGTAGTGCTCGTGCACTTTGGGTTAATTTGCAGCTTTTTATGAATCGTGAACTGTTTTTATCATAATCTTTAAAAGAAACCGTTAAGAACAAACTACTTCAGCTTTGTAAAGTGAACTTGAATGCAGGACAATATAACTGAGAATTGTTGGCCAGAACTCACATCTTAGGAGAGAGGAGTATTTACAGTTCTGTAGGCACGAAGCATGTTTGAACTTCCGTTTGTGTAAAATGTAGTCATGGCAGTGGGGACATCTGGATAGTCGGAGTCGTTTTAGGTGGTATCAGATGGGTGAGTTTGGAGGAAATGATGCAAGTGAAACATTCCTCAGTGTCTTTTTGGATTGAATATAAGGGTCACTTTCCATTATGAAGACAGGATCAATGTGCTATCTCAGGCATTTTGAATGGTAATTTCAAGTTCTTAGGGCTGCATGTGAGAAAGAGAGACAGAGACAGAGAGCTCCAAGACTAAAAACAGACCTCATAGTCCGTTGCTTTGGGTAGTATGGACATTTTAACAATATTTGTTCTCCCAGTCCATGAGCACGGAATGTATTTCCATTTGTCTGTGTCATCTTCGATTTCTTTCATCAGTGTTTTATAAAATTTTCAGAGTACAGATCCTTCACCTCCTTGGCTAAGTTTATTCCTGGATATTTTATTATCTTAGTGCAGTTGTAAATGGCACTGCAACTTTACTGAATTCATTTATCACTTTTATTTTTTTGGTGGAGTCCTTCAGGTTTTCTATATATAGTATCATGTCCTCTGCAAACAGTGATAGTTTACTCCTTCCTTACCAAGTTGGATGCCTTGTCTGATTGCCGAGGCTAGAACTTCCAGTATTAGGTTGAATAAAAGTGGTGAGGGTGGACAACCTTGTCTTGTTCCTGACCTTAGCAGAAAAGCTCTAAGTTTTTCACCATTGAGTCTGATGTTAGCTGTGCATTTTTAAAAAATATTTATTTATTTTTATTTGAGAGAGAGACACTGAGAGAGAGCATGAGCAGGGGGTGGGGTGGGGAGAGGAGGGGCAGAGGGAGAGAGAGAACCTCAAGCAGACTCCCCGCTGAGCAAGGAGCCTGACACAGGGCTCGATCCCAGGACCCTGAGATCATGACCTGAGCCAGAATCAAGAGTTGGACATTTAATGACTGAGCCACCCAGGTGCCCCCAGCTATGCATTTTTTTTTTATATAAGGCCTTCGTTATGTTGAGGTGTTTCCCCTCTAAACCTACTTTGTTGAGGGTTTTCATCATGAATGGATGTTGTACTTTGTGAAATGCTTTTTCTGCATGTATTGAAATAATCATATAGTTTTTATCCTTTTCCTACTTGCTGTGATGTATCATGGACGGATTTAGAAATATTGAACCACTCTTGTATCCCAGTAATAAATCCCACTTGATTGTGGTAAATAATTTTTTTAATGTTGAGTTGGATTCAGTTTGCTAATATTTTGTAAGTATTTTTATATCTATGTTCATCAGGGATATTGGCTTGTAGTTCTCTTTTTTTGTAGTGTCTTTATCTCGTTTTGGTATCAGGGTAATGCTGGCCTCATAGAATGAATTTGGAAGTTTTCCTTCCTCTTCTGTTTTTTAGAATAGTTTGAGAAGAATAGGTATTAACTCCTCTCTAGATGTTTGATAGAATTCACCTGTGAAGCCATTTTGTCCGAGAATTTTGTTTTCTGGGAGTTCTTTGATTACTGGTTCAGTTTCTTTGCTGATTATCAGTCTGTTCAAATATTCTATTTCTTTCTGTTTCAGTTTTGGTAGGTTATATGTTTCTAGAACTTTATCCATTTCTTCTAGGTTATCCAATTTGTTGGCATATAATTTTTTATAATATTCTTTTATAATCCTTTGTATTTCTGTGGTGTTGGTTGTTATTTCTTCTTTTTCATTCCTGAATCTATTTGAGTCCTTTATTTAAATTACTTCTTCCTTCCTTCCTTCCTTCCTTTCTTTCTTTCTTTCTTCTTTTTCTTTCTTTCTTTCTTTCTTTCTTTCTTTCTTTCTTTCTTTCTTTCTTTCTTTCTCTCTCTCTCTCTCTCTCTCTCTCCCTTTCTTTCTTTCTTTCTAAGTCTGGCTAATGGTTCATCAGTTTTTTTGAACTTTTCAAAGAATCAGCTCCTGGTTTCATTGATGTATTGTTTTTTTAGTTTCTGTATCATTTATTTCTGCTCTAATCTTTATATTTTCTTCCTTCTCTTGGTTTTGGGATTGTTTGTTCTTTTACTAGCTCCTTTAGGTATAAGGCTATCCTTTGTCTTTTTATTGAAGAAGTTCAGTTATTCCTATTCTTATTTCTTTGTAACTGATTTGTGTTTTACCTCTAAGAATATTCTGTCTCTGATCTCTTAAATTTTACCATAATATATTTAGGTGTGGATTTCTTTTTGTATCTGTTCTGCTTGGTAATCTGAGAGCTTGCAATTCCAAATGCCAGCCTTTCTGCTAAAACCAGTTTAACCCCGTTTCCCACGCCAGCCGGCTGCATGCTGTGTAATGTCAAGCACCATGCTTCCGTGGCTGTCGCTTCATGCTGCTCTTTTTAGCCAGAAGTGGTGACGTGGTGGAAGATGATCCATTCAGGGCAGTGTGAAAAGTTAGCAGCCTAAAATTCCCCCAGCCTGGCCCCGGCCATGGCACCCAGCCCTCTCTAGCTGCTGGTTGCCACAGCCTCCCGTTTACAAGTGTCTCCCAGATGGTTCCCATGCTTGGTGTGCCGTCTTCTGCTTTAGTGTCCTCTTGTTTTGTTGAAGACAAGACTCACAAGTGGGAGACAGTTTGCCATTTTGTCCAGAAACAAGCATAACTTTTGAAACTTCATTTTAACTTTTGTTTGTAAGATATAGAGTATTTAAAAATTACCATTATATTAAATTCACAGTGGCCATATTAATGTATCAGGTATCTTGCACTTCATCCTGTTACAATGTTTTGTGTCTTGTCTCTTCCATTTCCTTTCTGAAGCCATTGCCGTAATTTAGACTTCCGTTCTTTCACATAGATTATAGCAGAAAACTCCAAATTTGACTCTCCTTCTAATATATACTTCCTCAAATCATATTTCATATCATTATTCCATTAATTTTCTTAAAGAAAAAAATCTTTGGCCAGATGGCTCCACATCCAGCCTTACTTCTAAGCCTCTTCCATAGTAAAGCAGATCTGAGTGTTGTATGAACAAACCATTGCAGATTTGTCTGTGAGGACTTGCCAAGTGCTCTTTCCATCTCCTTGCATCTGCTCACTATGATAGCAACCAATAATGGCCACAGAAAATCCCAGCATCTTTCAAAAGCTGTCTCTGCTGTTACTCAGTTCCTTCTCCGTGTTTCTAGAATACTAATTTATAACTTGCATAACAATTCTCATAAAATAGGCAACTTAAGATATGCCCCTTAGGAATAGGAATTCTCTTATTTTGGAGGAGTTTTAAAATTTATGCATGTAAATGTTTCAAATGAAACAACACCACATTCCTTTTTTAGAGTTTTTCATCATTATTTCTATCAGGTTATGGTTAATTACTAGCTAAACTTAAAGATTAATTATATCTAAACAATAATAATAATTTTATGAAAAATAATTATTAATGAGTCATCCAGGTCCTACTCTTTCCCCATTAAATGGCTAGAGGACATTAGTTGAATCACTTCTGAACTTTTTCTTAGCTTTTTTTTGTGTGTAAAAAAGGAACACTAACCTCTTTTCTGCATTCATTTATTCATTTACTCATTTCATTCAGTCCTTCATCAGGTATCTGTTGATGTTCCTCTTATGTGCTAGGTGCTGCTATGATTTATTAAGAGTTGATATTAATACTCAAAAAATAGAAGTATTAATAATGTTAATGATCAGAACTCTTCAACAGGACCTGGCTGGGGGGGCTACACTTCATCCTTTAGTGTGGCAGTGTGAACACACCGTGAGAGGTGTCCAAGACATTTCACAGGTAGCCTCAGTCATCACAGGACTCTTGTTTGGATCTAATAAAAAGTAGAAGTGAACATGGTTTGGAAAACACGAACCCTTCATGGATCAAACATTTTTTTATTCTTAGTTCTTTAAAGATTTATGGATTTTTAAAAGCTTAATATAGCAGCACCTGGGTGGCTCAGTCAGTTAAACATCTGGCTCTTGATTTTAGTTCAGGTCGTGATCTCAGGGTCGTGAGATCGAGTCCCACCTCCCACACCCAGCATGGAGCCTGCTTAAGATTCTCTCTTCCTCTGCTCCTCCCCGTCCCTTAAATACATACATACATACATAAATGCTTAGTATAACAAGCCCTAGTATAGTATTGATAACATGGCCATATTTAAGATCTTTTATTAATTTAGTCTTTCATGCTTGAGGCTGATTCTCTACATTTTTAGTAACTATATTAGTGATTATATCTAAGGAAAAAATATATATAAATATCTAACATTTAGCATTACTTTCTTAATCATTTATGTTATATCATTTTTTAAATAGTTCAGATGCATAATTTAGTAACATCTCTCGTTTTTATGACATTTTTCTTGGTATTTCTATTGAAAAATAGTAATTTGAAAACCAGCAATTTGACAAGCAAAATACTGTATAGTTTAACAGATAAAAACCTAATCTCATTTAATATTCTGCATGTTTGCATTCGAAAGGTCAGTTCATGCTTTAAAATTTTATTACACCAGCTACCACTCATCAATTTTTAATAACCTGGTTGATGGTGAGAACTGATGAGAATTACGGACATTCTAACCAATTTACATCTCCTTTATATGATGTGAGAACTCCCATTAATTCTCACTGAAATTACCCATGTGATAAGAGGTACATATAAAACCATCTCTTCTAGGCTGATAGAGTTTTGAGGGAAAAATAGGTGATGGATTTTTTTTTTTCTGAACAATAGTTGAGTCTGTTGATCCAGTAACTATTATTTCTATGTTCAGACTGGTAAGTAGCTTGTATATTTGTCAAATTAAACTTTTGGATTCAGTAGCCTAATTTTAAAAGAATGGATTGCAATTAAATAAAATTAAAATAATGCTAGAATAAACAATAGGACTAATGCTTTCTCAAATTTTTAACCTAAAAATATCTTCTAAATGATTTCTTCTCAGACTGTTACTCAATTTTCTTCCCTTTTGATTAAGGTGAAATCATAAAAATATGATTACTGTGTCCTGGTTTTAGAAAATTTAAGGTAGGGAACATATCTATAATACACACCTTTGTTGTATAAAAGCATTTCTCAGTTGTACTTAGAGCTATTTTGTTTGTTTTGTGTTTTTTTTTTTTGCTTTCTGAAACATTTAAAACTGAGCACATTCAATCTCTTGTTTCAGTCAGTCTCAGGTGAAAGATTTCCCCTGGAATTTCGTTCTTAGTGAAGTTTTATGCAGCACCTGTCTCTCCCCACCCACCCTGACAAGTCTGGTTCCTTTCAGCCACATTTAGAGTCACTTACATGCTGCCCATGGCATTGCGATTAGCAATGTGGAGAGAACCCGAGGTATTTCAGCAGATGGTAATACGGCAAATTGGTTATACAAGTCTTGCAGGGTCAGAAAACGCCCAAAGGAAGAACTGAACACAGATATGTGCAAAAAATGACGCCCTTCCCTGGAGCCAGGGAACCGAGGGAAGCGGCTTAGATGGTCAGCACCTGGAGCCGTGGAGAGCGCCCGCCCTGGGAGCCCGACTCAGACCCAGGGGAGCCCTGCCTCCTGGGGGCGCCGGGCCCTCTGCAGAGCGGCAGGCTCTTCCCGGGGCTGGAGCCGCCACTGCCCCTGCTGCCGGGAGCACCCCTGGGAGAAGCCCAGCTAGCAGAAGGACGGAGCTCCTTTTCCCCCCGCTCGGGCCTTCCGTTCCCCTCTGGACATTCCACGAGGTAGAGCCTCAGCATCACAGAGCTGCACAGAGAGGATGTAAAGTGGGTTGATTGGAGCTGTTCGTTCTTCCTCCTATTGTTTCTGCTTCTTGATTGGGGGTTTGCTTCAGTAATTGCCCTCTTCTGACTCTTAGTTTTAGCACTGAAGGTGAAATTGCTGTTCTAACCGTATCCCTCCAATTCTTACATTGGTGTTTTCAGTATTGCTCAGTTTTAAATATTTTCTAAATTCCATTATGAGTTCATCTTCTCTCATGCATTCTTATTGATGAGTTGCTTTCCTGGTTACCTTTTGGTCATAGATTTCTGCTATAACTATACTGTGATTGGAGAGTGCGGTCTTATGACACCCATCTTTGGAAACTTGTTGAGACTTGCTTTGTGGTCCGGTTCTTCCTGTTGGCGTTTCTCTCCACGTTGCTGACCGCAGTGTGGTCAGAGAGAGAGAGCGAGAGCGTGCACAAGCAGGGGGAGGGCAGAGGGAGAAGCAGGCTCCCCGCCGAGCAGGGAACCTGATGGTTGTGGGGCTCCATCCCAGGACCCTGAGATCATGACCTGAGGCAGACGCTGAACTGACTGAGCCACCCAGGCATCCCTAATTATGTATTTTTTAGTTTTTAAAAGTTTTCTTTGCCAGAGATCTGCTTGTTTAAGATTCTCTATCAATTCTAGAAACATTTACCATAATTTTTTTGTGGTAAACCAATAATCGTGTGATTATTCCAATATCTGAAGTCTTTGTGGATTTGATTCTTTTCTACACTGTATATGATAACTTGATAGCATGCCTTACTTACTTAAGGATAGTTTGGGTTGTTTTTGTTAAAGCCATGAGCTGCTAATCATTTTGGTAACTTTACCTAAAAGAATTATTTGTAGTCTACAATTAAAATGTATTCTGCCATTCAGTTTAGAATGTAGGATTAGGGTTTGGTTTGGTTTGGTTTAGGTCTGGGTCAGGATCATGCACCCCTCAAATACTTTTGAGATAGCCCTGCTCTGGAATTGTATAAACTAAATTATTTTTTTGAAGTGCATTAGAACCTCCAAAGTAGTGCACACAGACTAACATTAAAGTTCCAATTGTGACAATTTTGAGAAGAGAGTCCTACGCCTACACTCCCCACTGCAGTTACTACCAAATTTTAACATCCACGGTTTCCCTACTTGTCCTTGGGACAGAGGTGAAGGGGGATTATTTCTCTGTCACTCTTCTCCTGAGAGCGTCCTCGTCCGGGCTTTCAGTTTTGGGGACTGTCTTTCTAACCTCTGCACCTGAGCAGATACTGGATTGGATCTCTGGTCTCACAGCCCCGTATTTATGAGTGCAGAAGCTCGAGTTCTCTGGCGTCAGTGGACTCGAGTGGCTTGCTTGCCATTTTCCCACTCTTAGTGTGGAAAAAATAAAAAACCTTCCTGGATTCTCAGTGTTAACTATAAAAAGCCCCAGTCTCGTGTGACTCTTCACACACCATGAGAATTAGCTTTGTAGCCATTCGTCTAGTTAATTGCTCTGATCAGAAAGGATAATAAAACTATTATTATTTTTCTGAGAGGGCCACAGGGTAGACCCTAAATTCCTAAGTCCCAAGGTGCTGGAGAGACCAGAGCATTGTCTCCCTGGGTTTTCACAGGTCAAGAGGGGTGAGGCCCAAACTTGGAGTCATCTCTTAGATGGCTTGGCTCCCGAGAGATTTTATTTACCCACCACAGTGTTGGTTAGAATTCAAGCCCATTATACATTTCATAGAACATCCTCTTTGGAGGGGAAGAGGAAGGAGGCAGCCTGGTAATCTATAAGGAGAGCATCACACCTCTCCCATCCCTTGTCTACCTCCCCCATGGGGCATCTGGCTACTTGTGTAGGATAATTGATCTGGCTCTCACCTGACCATCCTAAAGGTCAGGCCCAGAGGACAAGGACAATAGCAACACACTTATTATTTACCGTGAGGTAATCAACATATAATTATCTCTAATCCAGAATACTTTGTGTTTGCATTCAGGATGAAATTAATGAAGATGAAAATGGAATACTCAGCACTTAATTGTTTGAATAATTCTTTCTTCTCCTCTCAAGGTTGCATTTGGGTGTATTTAAGAATATGCTTTAGTATTTTATTCAACATAGTTGTTGTCAGCCCCGTCTTACTCTGCTAAAATCAGAAGCTGAAATTCTCTATTTCTTACTTGGAACGGTCATAAAATAAGTTGCATGTGTGCTTTAAGTGATTGTGCTTTGTCGACTGCCTTTCTCTGTGAAGTAGTGGGTTCTGTGGTGTTGGAATTGTTTCTTCTCGTTGAGTCTGGGCACCGACTGGCCGGAACCTGAGTGTTCCCTTCAGCCTTCACGTCATGAACCAGTTCGCTCGCTGCACAAGAATGTTGGGCTCTTCTCAAACTTCAAAACAGCACACACACAGCATATTGTGTTGTCTTGTTGTGTTTCTGAGAGTGTACATATCAGCCTCCCAGTTTTAGGAGAGCATTGAAGAAAGGTAGCTGTTCATCTTAGGTACACTTTGCATAAAATTTTCAAATTCAGTGACATTTGTTACAATTGTTCATGATCCACTTTTCTCTGTTTTTTTCTATTGCTGCACCTATTACCACATAACAGAATAACGTGGTATGCCTGGCGCATAGTCCTTGCTCTGGAATGTTGGTCGTCCTTCCCCTCAGGGACCCTGGTCCATGGGACGTCTCTCAGTGGGAGACTGTTGTTGCCTTCTCCCCTGAGAGCTGCACGCCTCACGGAGCAGAGAGCCTGTGCAACAGACTTGGCCGGAAGTACATATGGTCTTATTAATATGCCATTTTATTCTGCATGCCCAAGTTTGATATGGAAATGGCTTTCAACAGACCAAGGGGTGGTATCCAAGGTGCTCCTGGCACTGGTGTCCATCCCTGGGGGTGACTGCTGGGTTTGCTGTTTGTTAATATTGTACTGTTGTATATCACAGCTGGGAAGTTTTCAAGGCACATAAAATTAAATAATTTATATTTAAAACAAAAGCTCCTCTTTTTTTTTTATTGGCACTCCCTAGCTTCCTTTCAGTTTTCAGACGATGCGATAGCTTCCATCAGCTTCAGTGCATCAGCTCAAACTCCTGCCCTGCCGTCCTTGTGCCTCGGCTTTGCTTGCCCTGCTCCTCACCAGCAGGTCTGCCTTCTAGTCTAGTTCCTCAGCACGTGTGACTTAAACAGTTTATTGCATAAATGAGCACACACTTGTCCTAGTTGAGCTCTGCTTGCTCAGTGAACACACATTTAATCGTAACTAAACTAAATGAAATGAGCATTAAAACGTGACTGGTTTGGTTTCCTTTGATCCATTTGGTAATTTGGCATGATCCTGGGAATAGCTGTTACCAAGTTTACATTAAGCTCTGTTTGTTACTAATAACTGGCTTTGGGTACAAGAAAATTAAAACGACAAAGCAGCCCATTATTCTGGGAAATGGGATGCCAGGAATTCTATAGATCTTTCTCCCCTTTGAACTCACCAAATGGATAGTATTATTTTATTTCCTTATTTCCCTTTTTGTTCCCTTCCTTGCTCTCTCTCTTCCACAGTCTTGTCAGAAATCCACTTCTGGAAAGACATAATTTAATGGAGATATGTCAAAATTTTTGACTGTTCTGAAAGGGAGTGCATTTATCTCTATATAATATAACACATACGTAATAACTAAAAGAGCTGTCTCTCCATTGTCACAGAATGGCTGCACCTGTTCTCCACCTTAGGATCTCTTAGGTTCAAGTCTAGTGGAAACAGGTGCCTCTTTCTCAGAAAACCCAGCAGAATTCTCACTGCCTTGGATTCTGTCTCGTTGGCCATCAATGTGGTCGGGAGAACGAGTGCTCTTATTAGTGAAGCTTTTAGCTACACACTGATTTCTGCAACTGAGATGAGTAAACTCTTATAGAACTACATGGACTAAGACTTAGGAAAGGCTGTTTCTGCCCCAGAGAGATAGTAGGAAATGATTATCTAAAGAAGAATGAGGAGTTCCTGGAGGGCGAAAGTACAGTTTCTACCCCCAAAAATGAAGATATTACCCCCTTTTATGTAACCCTTATAGAACCACCCAACTGTTTGTTTTTGTTTCTCATTTCCTTTTTTGCTTTTTTAATGGATTGTATGTTGAGTCTTTTTAATATCTTCCTTATCAATAGAAAGAATATCTTGAACCAAGACATGATCATGTGACCGGGGGGGAAGAAAACCTCTGGTTGTTGATCACTCTTTTATAAGCTGTGGCAAATATGCACGGAGACTATAATCTTAACTAATTTCATTGCGTCGCAGATGTGGGAAGGACCCACAGCTGGATCTCCATTACACCTTGAATAAGTGATAGTGTCCCCAAGAGGTTGTCCAGCCACTGCCCAAGGGACACCCCCGGCCTGCCCTCCTTTTCCGGAAATCTTTTTACTGAAACCTGGCCAGCCTGCTAGTCTGCGACCGTCTGCAGCCCCCCTGCCCTATAGCAGCGTGCGGGAGTGGCAACGACCCACGCAGCCTGGCCAGTCTCCTCTCAGGACCTTTACAGGAACGCTTGCCAGCCCCTGGCCTGATCAGTGCTAGCATCTGCTCTCGTGACGGAAATTCTCTCACAAAGAGCCATCTTCGGACACCTCTAACTGTCAAACACAAAACACCACCGCTTCTCGTGTCATCCATTCTGCTGGAGTCTAGACAGTTATGTCCATCAAAACACAGAAACCCTGGATTCACACTTATATTATGCCAAATAAGGGTCGTTTTTCTGGCCCAAAAGATACTCCTTGCTTAATAGTTAAGTTTTAAAATACCCGTAACCTTTTCCCCCAGCAGCTCCATAATCACTTAATGATTTTCTCTGAATACACTTAGCTTTTTCATGACAAAATGATCTTTAAAATATCAAAGCCATCCTTCAAGGGAACACAGTTTACTCATTTGTATTTAGTCATTAGAAAAGGCTTTTATAGTAAATCAGCTGACAAAAGATAAAACTGTAGTCCCTTGGTCATTTCACCAAAAATCATGCTGCGTGCCTGTTGTAATTATTCATGGTGATTTTAGCTAAGGTATGTATATATATTGAATTAAAAAATACATTATTCACAATTTTTTTGTCTTAAGATTATAACATATTGCTACTACTATGAATTCTCTCTGTACTTCATCCTTTTGGGTGTGCAGAATAGCTGCATTTATTTTTAGAATTAGTTATCTGATGTGAATTTTTTTTTTTAAAGATTTTATTTTTATTTATTTGAGAGAGAGAGAGAATGAGAGACAGAGAGCATGAGAGGGAGGAGGGCCAGAGGGAGAAGCAGACTCCCTGCCGAGCAGGGAGCCCGATGCGGGACTCGATCCCGGGACTCCAGGATCATGACCTGAGCCGAAGGCAGTCGCTTAACCGACTGAGCCTCCCAGGTGTCCTGACGTGAATTTTTTATGAAAAGTTTGTGGAGGCCTTGAAGTGGATTACGTTATAATCTAGAATGCACTGCAGTTTGCGGTCTCCTGCTATGTGACACTTTTCCACTGATTCATTGACCGCAGCTGATATAGTGCATTTTGCCACCTCCTCCTTTTTTGCCTTCACAGTGCTTTTTCATCTTTTGTTAATCACTTTTGAGACTGTACTGTATGTTTTTTGTCTGTTCTTTTTGTTCTTATTGCTGAACATACAGCATTTGACTTGCTAGTCTCCAGAGCAGGACTGTGTGATGGAAGTAGGACGTGAAACACAGACGTGAGCTGTAGATGTCATCTGTAATAAGTGAAAACAGGTGAACTTAATTTTAATAATATAGTTCATGTCACCTGACGTATCCCAAACATAAGCATTTCAACATGTGATCAATGTAGAAAATTTATTAATGTGATATTTTACATTCTTTTTTCATATTAAGTCTTTGAAATTCAGTTTGCATTTTACACTTACTGCACATCTGTAAACCATAGTCCCTACGTGAACTCTCTGAATTTTAGGCATTTTTGATGCTCTCCTAAATCACCCTTTTAAAAAGTTTAGTACAGTGAACTGTTTTCTTAGATTATGGATCCAAGAGTGGTGGAAAGTCTCTTGCCCTGATATGTTTAATTAATGCAGCTGGTGACTGTCAGCTGCAGCCCCTGCCATTGACCACTCCGAAAATTCTTCGGGCCTTTATACACATTATGCTCCGTCCACTCTGCCTCCGCTTTAGAAAGGGAACGGCAAAGCCTGGGTGAGGGCGCAGCTGTTGACACCATGGTTTACTG
>NC_138379.1:93813397-93832376 GCF_054177405.1 Leptonychotes weddellii | reverse complement strand
AGCCTCCTGTGCTGCAGAGAACTTGTTCCTGACAGGAAGAGTGGATCCGCGCAGCAAACTGCATTGTTGTCTTGTCTTGAGAACTTGCCGCGGCCGCCCCAGCCTTCGGCTGCCACCACCCCAATCAGTCAGCATCCCTCAGCACTGAGGCAAGACCCTCCACCAGCAGAAAGGTGATGACTCACTGCAAGCTCAGATGATGTTAGCAAATTTAACAATAAAGTATTTTTTAATTAAGGTGTATAAATTGTTTTGTTTTTTTTTAAGATAATGCTATTGCACAATTAAGAGACTATGGTATAGCATAAACATAACTTTATAGGCACTGGGAACCAAAAAATTCATTTGACTTGGTTTATTGTAATATTTGCCTTATTGTGGTTGTGAGGAACCGAACCCACAATATCTCTGAGGTATGCCTATATAGCGATAATAGAAGTAAACATGTCTAAATTTGAGGTCTTAACCCAAATCAGTCTTCAGGAATAATCTTAAGCTAATAAAATTTATTTAATGGCAATAGCCATGTTAGATCATCATGTCGTTAAATTATTTATCATGCTCAATAGATGAAAAAGACCGTGCTCTCATGGATATATGAATGTGACAACCATTAGAGCAAAGAGAAGGGATCCTTAACCAGGCTTGTAAGCAGAATATATAAGGAAAGTTAGGATAACGTATAGTAGGTAAGAGAAAAGGACTTCCCACATTTATCTCTTGATTGTATTTTAGCACTTGTAGAATATTATTGAAGGTAATTTTTTTTCTTCTTAACCATATAAGCTCTTTAGCTACAACTCCTGTTCCTTGAGTTTTTCCTACTAATTTGAGAAATCCTAGAAATCCATGTGTCAGAATCTCTGTTAAAGTATAGATGGAGAAATAAACATGAAGATGTAATACTCACTGATCTTGAGTACAAGATGTATAGTGTGGTTCTGTAATATACATACAGGGAATTTTCAAATTGAGTTAAATAACCACCTTTTACTTCAAATCCATAATTTCTTCTCTTATTCTCGGTGTAGCTGTTCTGTCTTTGCATTGGCTTATAGAGCCTTTCTTCCCATCTTTCCTACTGTATTGACTGCTGCGTCTCAGGGTGGCTCCCCCATTCTCTGTTCCCACACCCATACCACTTCAAATGGTGATGAACTCCAGAATTCCCTTCCTGTGTATTCACAGAGTTAATAAACTTGGCCACTGTAAAACAACAGTATTTCAAAACGGAGTGGGACAACAAGGAATTTTAGTAAGTTTTGAAGTGTTTAGTGTCAGTGATTTGTGCTGCTTTTCAGTTAAGTATGACCTGACATATTATTCTTCTAGAATTCAAACCTGATTCATCAGAAGGTGTCTCCTCCTAGTGATCGACAAGGATCTCCAATATTGTCATTCATCATTCTGGAACAATTTAATGCCATTCGCTTAGTCCAAAGTATTCATCAATCTCTTGCCGCTCTCAGCAAAGTCATCAGAGGAACTACCTTACTGAGTTCAGAAGTACAGAAATTGGCAAGTGCTTTATTAAACCAAAAGGTAAGCCAAAATTAAATATATGTGTTTTTATTTCATTATTATAAATGACTCTTTCATTATGTATACGTTTGTCAAGTCTTACAGTTAACAGTAGCAGAAAGCCCAAGTTAAACTACCGTAGCCAGATAGGAATTAATTGGCTAATATAATGGAAGGATCCAAGGGTAGCCAGCGTTAAGTCAGCTTGATGCAGGAGCTGCAGATTGTCATTAGGATCTTAGCTTGTGTTATTTGTCTACCTGTCTAGTCATGTTGTATGTGAGTGCGTATATATATATGCTTATTTGTATGTGTATGTACATGCAGCCTCCCTGTTGATGTCACTTTGGGGCAGGTCATCTATACATGATGGTATCCTAGCATGCTGAGCAACAGAAAGAACACCTTTCTCCTGGTAACTCAGGCAAAAATCTTGGGATTAGCTTTAATCCAAACTGATTGGATTGTGTTTGATGCCTAGCCCCTTTAAAATTCTCTGTTCAGGATTTGCAAAGTTCTCATTGGCTAGAGCTTCAGCCGAATATGTATACCAGCAGCTAGGATGGATTCAGCTCCATCTGTAATGTGGTATACTCCAAGTAAGGGAAGGATGGTTACCCAGTGGAGAATCAAGGTACTTTTAGCAGAAGAAAGGGAAATCCACTTCTCTTGCTGAATAATTGACCCATTTTATTTTTTTTTTTTTAAGATTTTATTTATTTGAGAGAGAGCATGAGCGGTGGGGAGGGGGAGAGGAGGAGAGAGAAGCAGACTCCCCGCTGAGCAGGGAGCCCAACATGGATGTGGGAATCGATCCCGGGACCCTGAGATCGTGACCTGAGCTGAAGGCAGACGCTTCACTGACTGAGCCACCCAGATGCCCAATTAAACCATTTTAAATATCAGTAAAATCCATGTATTATAGATCTATTGGCTAGAAACAAAAAAATTGGAGTATCTGACATATATTTACTTTAGTTTTTTGGAAAATATACACCTTACAGAACTTGGCATCTGGAAAAGATTTCACTAGGGTTCCATAGGAATTTAGAAAGAAAAAAGTTTTGTTTTCCCCCTGACTCCAACACTGTTTACCCTCAATATAGAAAACTCTGATGGTCAACTTAAAGTCTTCTACATAAAAGATCATCTTCCTGGAAGTTCCTGTATCTTACATAAAAAGATTTCTGTCTTAGTTCAGGCTGCTATAACAGATTCCAACACATTGGGTGGCTTAAACAATAAACATTTATTTCTCATAGTTCTCAAGATCAAATTGCTGGTAGATCTGGTGTCTGATGAGGCCTGCTTCCTGCTTTGCTCATGGCCATCTTTTTGCTGTGTTCTCACGTAGCACAGAGGAAAGAGAGAGGAATCAACCTCTCTCCTGTCCCTTCTTAGGAGGGCATTAATCCCATCATGTTTGCTCCACCCTTATGACTTACTACCTCCCCAAAGCCTCATCTCCAAATATTATCACCTAGGGGGTTAAGGTTTCAACATATGGATTTGAGGGAGGCACAAACTTTCAGTCCACTGCAATATCCATTCCTTTTCTGCATAGACAAAAAGGCATACTCTGCCAACCTTATGTTCCTTTTTCTCTTTACCTTGGAAAGGAAATCTCAGCTTTGCATTGTGTACTGCATTTAAATGGTTTTTCTCTGTATATAGATGACTGTTTGAATCAACGATGATATTCAAAATACCATAGTAGTAGTATATTGTTCTATAAGCTGTATCTAACTTCTTTTTAATTTCAAGTGATACATTATCTATCATGAAAGCTCCTTGAGCATTTCAAGGAAACACTGAGAAAGGATTGTGAGAGCTCTGAAGAGCTTACATTAGTTAGCTCATGTAAGCACCACGTGCAAGGTTACCTTTATTCTACTGGGAGGGGCCTGAGGCAGATGGGCGCTCAGTCACTTAACCAGAGTCACGCAGGGAGAACTTGTAGAGTCAGGAACCTAGGCGGGTCTGGTGCCTTTATAAATAGAAATGATTTAAATTTACCAAAAGATAAATTTTCATGAGAGTGTATTTCTTTAAAATCCAACTTCATGCTGTCTAAGGGCAAAATGTACGGGATTGCATTTAATGACAGTTGAGTGAGGTCTAGGAGGAGAGTCACACTGATAGAGCACGAGTGTAGAGGAGGACAGCAAGTTTGGTGGAACTCACACACACTGACACGTAGAAAATTCAGCTTAGATCAGATTTTGAGGTTTCTAAAGCCAAAGAAAAGGTGTTGGATTAAATGCCATAGGCAATAAGAATATTTTCGTGTAGAAATAATGTCACAAAAGGCCAAGAAAGTGGCCCGTGGAATAGGTCTATCTGCGACTTGGTAGCTGTGTGACGGGCAGGTCAGGTAAACCTCTCTAAACATTACTTTTCTCGTTTGTAAAATGAGGATAATAAAGATAACCTACCCTATGGGGTTGGTATGAAAATTAAATCATAAGTAAAGTGCTTGGTACAAAGCAAGTATTCTCTAAATGATAGTTGCTTTTGTTATTGTTACTTTAGGAGAACTTTATTAGGTAAAAAGCAGCTTTTGGAGCAGTTGACTGGTAACACTATACAAAACTAGTTTATAGAAGTAGGGGTATCATGTGGGTTACTATTTACTCATCTCAGTAAGAGCTGGTTAGGGCATGGAATAGGGTGGCTCAAGAGGGTTGTATGTGATATAAATGAAAAATAGAAAAAGTCATCAGCAGACCTGGCTTCTTGTTTTGCTTCTGCTGTTATAAACCATTTGGGTGATCTTTGGCATAAACACTTGAAAAAAATGAAGAAATCATTTTTTATAATGGTTTTGTAATGTGGCTTATTAGACCATAGTGAAAGATAAAGAGTTAAATTGGCTTTATTATATGAAACATTTTCCATGAGTAAAACCAAGGAATGGCATTTTATAAAGAAGTCATAGATTTTTAATTCTTGATAGCGCCTCTTTCTCTTCCCCTGACTCAGTAAGTTCTCCTCAGTGTTTCTGTATTTGGCATAGCACCAGGGCCTGACGACTTCTTAATTACAGTGTGTTGAGGATGTAGACAATCTCATTATTAATGTATTAAATTAAGTTTTATATATTACACATATTACACTTTTTTAAAAAATTTATATGTCAGAAGGACAGAGCACAAGTAGGGCAGGGTGAGCTGCAGGCAGAGGCAGAGGGAGAAGCAGGCTCCACACTGAGCAGGGAGCCCGACGTGGGGCTCGATCCCAGGACCCTGGGATCATGACCTGAGCTGAAGGCAGACGCCTAATGACTGAGCCACCCAGGCGCCCCTATATATTACACTTTGAATTGAGAAATACAGCCTCTAAAATATCACTATTTTTGAAATATTTTTATAATTTGCATGAAAACAAATTGGTTAAAATTCTTTCCAAGGATGAAAGCATGTTTTGCAAAGCACATTTACATTATACCACAGAGAATATCTCTAGAGATGTTTCTTGGTGTCTGATGAGACTCAGACTAGGCTGACCTTCACCAAGACAAGATCCATAAAATGGTTTCTGACATTTACTTTCCAATGAGTTTTACCAAGAATTGTGAATCCAGTACTATCCTATTTATTTCAAGATAAAAATTTAATGTTTTATTACATTTGAATGTGACAAGTTCTGTATTAAGTGATATGACTTAATGTAAGTTAGGAAATAGTTCAGTACTTGACATTTTCTTACTGTGTTGACATGATTGGATTAAGAATTTTCTTAGAGAGAATTACGACTTTTTTATTTCTTTGACAGCTTCTGGTAATCTACGAAAACATTTTTTTTATTTATAAAAAGTCACAATATAATTTGTTAAAGAGAATAGTACTGTTAAATATTGCGACTCTTCTTTTACATATTAGGACATGGGCTTTAAATTATAATTTAAATGAATAAAAATTGAAAAGATAGAATACAAAATCATTTCATCTTTCTTCCTGAGCAATGCCTTCTGTTCAGATATGCACATATATACATATAGAACTTTACTGTATAGTTTCAGGATGTCTAAGAGTTAGGATCTCCTCTGCTGGATAGTTTTTTCCTTTCACTCCTTTGTCTGCCATGGTCTTCTTTCTAGCAGTGGTTTTCAAAGTGTGGTCTGCAGACCAGGAACATCCACATCACCTGAGAACTTGGGAGTGTGAAGTCTTGACTGACTGTGTGAATCAAACTCTGTGTTCCCCTGCAATCTGCATTTTATCAGTCCCTTGAGATGGTTCTGATGCAGGCCAAGGTTTTAGAAATGCATCGTGTAGTCAGAATTCCCATAAAAACTGGCAGAAGCACCTGCCACATCACCTTTCAGCCCCCCGACTCCACCCATCAGTGTGACCACCTCCATCGTTGGTCTCTAAATCTTGGGGGAAAAGAAAAGATGCTCATTCTTATGAAATGTCTGGGGAGACTTCCAACTTTCCTTAAAGGGTCCCTCTTGTAAAATTTATCTATCTTTGTGCAAATAGTGCTTTAAAAAGTCATCAGCTGCCTTACCTAATGATAATTATTAATGGTGAGTGATTTGCACTCTTCCATTAGAATAAACACCTTATGTTTTATGTAACACTTTACCAGGTGAGAGTGCTTCTGTGCTCTGCTCTCATCATGCCCCTTCACTAAGATCAGAAAATGTCCCATAAAGTGGCAGAGCCCATACTGCAGTCCTGGTGTTGTGTTTCCTACATCAGTGTTCTCCCCACTTCCTCTGTCACTGAGTAATTTAATTCTATCATGAAGTTGTAGGGTAGTCTTTGTTACAAGAGGCACTTAGCAGCTTTGTGAACACTGAACTCCACATACTCACCTCCAAAGGCTTATCACATACTGGGATGGAACTCCCCCACCTCCTTGTCTCTAGCTTCACTGAAATCTGAATTTTATTAGATACACTTACAAATGGAAATCAGTTCCTGATGATTTATGTCAGTACGACGGGGCCTGCATATATCCAGAATCTCTAGTATCTTGGAATTCTCCTTCAGTATCCCTAATTTAATACTGTTAATGTGCATGATAAGAGAATATATACTTTTTTTTTTTAGCAGAGATTTTTAACTCTGGAATTTATTCTTCCCCTTGTCCTTTTTTATTCATTTAGCAAGTGGAAATGGAATTATAGTGTTGTAAGACCTTTGTGCTATATGTGAAGTTTTATTAATATTATTTGGAGTTTCATTAATATCACTTAATAGCTGTTTTTTGAAGGTAGACTGTATTAAGTTAAAGATGTGTACTATAAATCCTAAAGCAACCAATAAAAATAAAATTAAAATACCACAGAGGTATGTGTAATGAGCCAATTTAGGACATAAGATGGAAATACAACCTTTACTTAAATAGTCCAAAGAAAGATGAAGAAATAGAGAAGTCGGAAGTTACCAGTATCAGGAATAAGACAAGAGACATCACTACAGTTTCTACAGACATTAAAAGCATAATGGAATATTTTTAACAGCTTTATGCTTATAAATTCAACAACTTAGATGAAATGTATGAATTCCTTGAAAGATATGAACTACCAAATCTCATTCAAGAAGAAATAGTCTATAGCCTATACTCTCTGTCTATTAAAGAATTTGAATTTGTTACTAACTTTCCCACAAAGAGAGCTCGTAGAATTCACTGCTGAAATCTAATTAATATTCAAGGAAGAAATAATACCCACTCTATGTAAACTCTTCCAGAAAATAGAAGAGGCAGGAGTACTTCCCTGAACTTCCTGAGACCAGCATTGCCTGATAGCAAAAGCTAACAAAGACATCATAATAAAGGAAATCTATAGATAAATTTCCTTCTTCAACATAGACCCAAACTTCTTGACAAGATATTAGCAAATTAAGTTCAACAAAATATAAAAGTGGGTAATGCATTTTGACTAAGTGGGGTTTATTCTAGGAATATAAATTAGGTGGAATTAAAAAAATGTTATTTATCATTTTAATAGACTAGTAAAAATTACATGATTATCTCAGTAGACACAGAAAAGGCATTAGACAAAAGTCCAATAATACATAGCTCAGTGGAATGGAACAGAGTCTAGGGAAAGACCCACTGATGTATGATCAATTGATTTTCACCAGATATGCTATGGCAATTAAAGAGAGAAAGGAAAATCTCTCTAATAGACAGTTACTGGAACAATTGAAGAGCCAAAGCAAAAAAAAATTAGAATCCTTCACCTGTATCTCCAAACATATAAAAATTATCCCCAAATTGATTATACGGTTTTGAATATAAAAAGTTAGCCACAGACAGGATAAAGATTAGCTAGACCCAACAAAGGAACATTTATCTAGAAATTTTTTTTTAAATTTTTTATTGTTACGTTAATCCCCATACATTACATCATTAGTTTTAGATGAAGTGTTCCATGATTCATTGTTTGTGCATAACACCCAGTGCTCCATGCAGAACGTGCCCTCCTCAATACCCATCACCAGGCTAACCCATCCTCCCACGCCCCTCCCCTCTAGAACCCTCCGTTTGTTTTTCAGAGTCCATCGTCTCTCATGGTTCGTCTCCCCCTCCGATTTCCCCCCCTTCATTCTTCCCCTCCTGCTACATTCTTCTTCTTTTTTTTTTCTTTCTTAACATATATTGCATTGTTTCAGAGGTACAGATCTGAGATTCAACAGTCTTGCACAATTCACAGTGCTTACCAGAGCACAAACCCTCCCCAGTGTCCATCACCCAGTCACCCCATCCCTCCCCCCCCACCCCCCACTCCAGCAACCCTCAGTTTGTTTCCTGAGATTGAGTCTCTTATGGCTTGTCTCCCCCTCCAGTTTCATTCGTCTTTCTTTTTTCGTTTCGTTTCGTTTCTTTCCTTTCCTTTCCTTTTCTTTCTTTCTTTCTTTTTTTCTTTTCTTTTCTTTTCTTTTCTTTTCTTTTCTTTTCTTTTCCTTTTTGTGTGGTTTAGGCTGGCCTCATAGAATAAATTTGGAAGCATTCTTTCCTCTTCTATTTTTTGGAGTAGTTTGAGAATATTCGGTATTAACTTTTTTTTAAATGTTCGATAAAATCCACCTGTGAAGCCATCTGGCCCTGGACTTTTGTTGGGAGGTTTTTGATTGCAGATTCAATTTTGTTACTAGTTACTGGTCTGTTGAGATTTTCTGTTTATTCCTGATTCAGTTGTAGAAGAATGTATGTTTCTAGGAATTTATTTCTTCTAGATTGTCCAATTTGTTGGCATGTAGGTTTTTTGGAGTAGTCTCTTATACCCCTTTGTATTGCTGTGGCATAGGATGCAACTTCTACTCTTTCATTTCTGATAATATGTATTTGAGTAATGTCTGGGTTTTTTTTTTTTTCTTTGATGAGTCAGGCTAACAGTTTATCAATTTTGTTAATCTTTTTAAAGAACAAGCTCTTTATTGATCTTTTCTGTTGTTTTTTTTTAAATCTCTGTTTCATTTATCCCCCTCTGATCTTTGTTATTTCTTTCCTTCCACTAACTTTGGGTTATGTTTGTTGTTCTTTTTCTTGTTCCTTTAGGTGTAAGGTTAGGTTGTTTGGGATTTTTATTGTTTCTTGAAGGAGGCCTTTATCACTATAAACTTGCTTCTTAGAAACTGCTTTTGCTGTGTCTCAGAGATTTTGGATCATGGTGCTTACACTTTGATTTGTCTCCAGGTATTTGATCTCCTCTTTATTTCTTCATTGACCCCTTGGTTGTTTAGTAGCATGTTGTTTAGCCTCCACATGTGTGTGGTTTTCGGGGTGTTTTTCTTGTGATTTCTAGTTTCATACCATTGTGATTGGAAAAGATGCTTGACATGATTCCAGCTTTCTTAATGTATTGAGACTTGTTTTGTGGCATAACATGTGATCTCTTTTGGAGGATGTTCCATGTGCACTTGGAAAGTAGATGTATTCCGTTTTCGAATGGAAAGCTCTGTCTGTATCTATTAAATCCATCTGACCTAGTATGTTGTTCAAGGCCAGTATTCCTTTATTGATTTTCTACCTGGATGATCTGTCCATTGATGTAAGTAGTGTGTTAAAGTTCCCTATTACTGTCAGTGTCTCCCTCTGTGTCTGTTAATAGTTCCTTTATGTATTTAGATGCCCCTATCTGGGTGTAAAGTTGTTTACAAGTTTTATGTTTTCTTGTTGGATTAATCCTTTTATCATTATGCAATACCCTTCTTTGTCTTTTCTTACAGTCTTTGTTTTGAAGAGTATTTTGTATGATGAAAGTATTGCTGCCTTTTTTTTTCATTCTATTTGCATCATGTATCTTCTTCCATCCTTTTGCTTTCAGTCTGTGTGTGTCTTTAAGTCTGAAATGAGTCTCTTGTATACAGCATATAGATGGGTCTTGTTTTTTATCCATTCTGATACTTGTGTCTCTTGAATGGAGCATTTAGTCCATTTACATTTTAAGTAATTATTTACAGTTTTGTACTTACTGCTATTTTGTTGATTGTTTTCTGATTGTTTTTGTAGTTCTTATTCTGTTCCTTCTCTCTTTTTCCTTTTGATTCATGACTTTCTTTAGTGTAAGGCTTGGATTTCTCTTTCATTTTTGTGCATCTCTTTTATAAAGCTTTTGGTTTGTGGTTACCATTGGGTTGATATATAATATCCTATATGAATAGCAATATATATTAAGTTGATGGTCACTTAAGTCTGAACACATTCTAAAAGCAGTACATTTTACAACCCTCTCCACATTTTATATATATGTCATAATTTATATCTTTTCATATTGTGTTCTTTGACTAATTTTTATAGGTACAGTTGATTTTATTACATTTGTCTTTTAACCTTCAAACTGGCTTTATAAGTGATTAATTTATTACCTTTACTGTAAGTTTGCTTTTACCAGTGAAATTTTTCCATTTCACAATTTCTACCTAAAGAAGTTTCTTGAACACTTTTTGTAAGGCCTCGTTGTTGATGGTAAACTCCTTTAACTTTTGTTTGTCTGAGAAACTCTATTTCTCCTTTAATTCTGAATGATAATCTTCCCGGTTAGAGTATTTTTGGCTACAGGTTTTTCCTATCAGCACTTTGAATGTATCTTACTACTCCCTTCTAGTCTGTAAAGTTTCTGTCAAAAAATCAAATCATAGCCTTGTACGAATGCCTTTGTATGTAACTAGTTGCTTTTCTCATGCTGCTTTCAAAATTCTGTCTTCATCATTTTTGGCATTTTAATTATTATGTGTCTTGGTGTGGACCTCTGGATTCATTGTGTGCAGCTCTCTGTGCTTCCTGGACCTGGATGTCTGTTTCCTTCCCAGGTTAGGGAAGTTTTCAGCTATTATTTCTCAAAGTCCGTTTTCTTCCCTTTCTCTCTTCTCCTTTTGAGACACCTGCATTGTGAATATTATGACTCTTGATGTTGTGGTAGATAGCCTTAACTGCTCCTTATTTTTTGTCGTTCTTTTTATTTATTTATTTATTTTTTTTTTCCCTGTTCACCCTGGTTGCTTTCCACCGCCCTGTCTGCAGATCACTAATCCATTCTGCATCCCCTAATGTGTGGATGATCCCTGTAGTGTGCTTTTCATTTTAGTTATTGTATTCTTCAGCTCTGACTGGTTCGTTTTTATACTTTCTATTTCTTTGTTGAAGTTTTCACTGAGTTCTTTCACTCTTCTCTTCAGTCTGGTGAGTATCTTTATGACCATTACTTTGAACTCTCTGTCGGGCAGATTGTTTAACTCTGTTTCATGTACCTCTTTTTCTAGGGTTTTGTCTTGTTCTTTCCCCACTTGGATCCTATTCTTCTGTCTCTTTATTTTGTTTAACTCTCTGTGTTTGTGACTATGTAGTGTATAGGTCCGCTATGTGTCCTGGTCTTGAAAGTAGTGGGCTTATGTAGAAGGTGTCCTGTGGTGCCTGCTGGCTCATTCCCCACTGGTCACCAGTGCCAGGCGCTCCCCAGTGTCCCCAGTGTGGGTGCGGGCCCCCTCCTGTGTGGGGGGCTGTAACTGCTGCACGGGCTGTGCTGGGCGAGCTGGCCCTCAGCTCAGCTCTCTGCAGTGACCGTCACACGTGTGGGCAGGTCTTGCCCTGGGCACAGCGGCTGAGGCATACCTGTAGGAACTGTGGTCACACTGGTGGGTGGAGGAACTTCCCATGCAGCTGAGCGGGAGGCTCAGCTGTAGCCCCTGCTGGCTCCTCACCTCCCCAGGGCAGAAGTCACTGGAGGGGCGCCACTTCCTGCCAGGGCTACTCACTGGGTGTGGTGGGGCAAGAGGCACTTGGGAGTGGCACCTGCCAGGGCAGCTGAGTTGGGTGGGTTGGGCCCATAATGGAACACCTGGGTGAAGAAGCAGTGCTAGCACAGTAAATGGAGAGAAGCCTGTGGCCAGCTGGGCCCAAGGAGGGCGACAGAAATGGTGCCCACCTGCACTCCATTTCTTGGGAAAGCTTCTCCAGATCCCTGCTCCTCCAGCACATGTCCTAAAATTAGTCCGTAAATAAACCCCAGGCACTTTGGAAACCGCTGCTTCTGTGCTGGGTCTCAGGCTAAGAGACAGAGAGTATGGGTCCTTCGGGAGTGGAGACCCTGTTCCCTGTTGCCCTCTGGCTCTCCCGTAGTTAGGCACTAGTGACTTTGCAAGCCAGACGTTGTGGGGGTATTTCTCCTTGGTGCAAGTACCAAGGGCTGGGGATGCTCCTTGAGGGGCTTGATCCCATCACTCTTCTGTGCCTGGGATATATATCCCTCCTGCTTCTGGGTCACCACGGTGGGGGGTAGGGGGCTTGGTTCCTGATTGCACCTGTGTTCTTCATAACCTCGTTGACGTGGCCTCTTTATGTGTTTAGTTGTGGCAGTCTGCTCTGCCAGTCTCAGGTCGTTTTCAGAATCAGTTGCATTACATGTATTTGTTGCCTTAGTGTATCTGGGGGGGAGGTGAGCTCCAGTTCTCCTCCTGCAGCATCTCCCTGGCTCCCAGCGTAGCAACTTTTAACAATGGTGGTCATATGTAAAAGAGTAATTCCATTAGATACATCCCTCGGATCTGAAAGTCCTTAGTTCTGGTGCTGTTCTACAAACTCTTTTTCTATATTGATAAGAAAAGTAAAATCTTGGTAGCTAAGCAAAGGTCTTAGTAATATTAAATTGGAACCTATTATAAAGTAAATTATGGCTAGTGTAGGAGTTAGTGATAAGTTGTAAACTCTACCTATTGTCAAGCACTTCATCCACAATTGGAATTAGAGTGAACTACGTTTTTTTCTTTCTCTTTACCCCCTTTTTCAAAAAAAAAATTTAAACTGAATCCTTTTTTACACTATAACATCTCATTGCAACTTCTAGTGTTTGAAATAAATAGTGGTTACACAGCTGCTCCCATTTTCGGGAGCTACAGTAAACTTGAATCCCATGAAGCTGTCCAGACATCTCTTGTAACTTCAGCAGGTGCACGTCGTGGATTACCATTATCATCCTCCTGGGTGAACATCAGCACATGGCTCTTCTGAGTGCAGTGGTGGTGGTTGGCAGTGTGATAAACAACTACAATATTCAATAGAAGAGGAAAATGAGTCACTAAAAGTGGCGCTGTGTTTAAAGTTCACATAATAATAAACACTGAAATTATAGAGTAGAAATGAAAATATCCAAGATTATACTACAGTGCTTTCTTGTTCAGGTCACTTAAACTTTCCTTCCCTCAGTTTCTAAATGTTTGTAACGTGGTTCATGATTATGCCTCCCTCAGAGGGTTGTTTTGAAGGGTAGAGGTGTGCACGGAAGTACCATGCTCAGAACAGTGCCTGCCCCGTCCATGCCGCCAACTGCAGACGTGTTTGCTGTCGGGACCCTTCTCCTCTCATTCCCGTGGAGGTCCTCGCTGGCTCCTGCCTCACAAAGTGCAGCAGCTTCCTGACTCCCTTCCTGCCACCGCATCCATCCCCGAATGCCGCTTCTCCCTGTGTCTACTGGGGTAATGTCTCTGCAGTCAAATCCGATTGTGTCACATGCCCGGTTCAAGTTTAATTTGGTCTTAGCATTGCTTACCTGATCAAACTCCTTAGTATAGAGTCCAAAAAGCTTCCTGGTCTGGTCCTTACTTAATTAATGTCTCCCTTATTAATTGTCCTCCCTTTTCCTACTGTCTTTCTCTCCCGGAGTGTAGACTGTTTATCCCTTGAGATTTACCTCGGGTGTTATTTCCACCAGAAAGCGTTCCCTGACTCTCGCCCTCATACGGAGTGTGGATTTGGTGGACGCTAGCTCTGTGTATAATGAGCACTGCTCTTGTCGCTATCAGGGAACTTACTGTACCAACTGCAGTATCCCTTTTCTTTGTCTCTTTCCCTGCCTTCTCACACAAGTTGTTACGAACAGGGGTTGTGTTGTCATTTTGTATCCAGAGCACCTAACAGATGATTGCCAAGTAGCAGCTGTTTAACACAAGCTTGCTGAATAACCATGTACTTAATTGATGCTTGAAAGAGAGGGAAGGAAGTGAGCAGTGGACCCCTCCCCTGCTAGGACATCTGTTATGAAAAGGATGGGTAGCAGAAAGAGGTTCTGTTTAGGGTTAGACTTGGGCTCCAGCTCTATAACATTTAGTTAAAAACACTGATAAGTTAACCTGTTCTAAGCCTTAGTTTCCCCATTATTATAATTTGAATTCCTAATTCATAATTGTCTTGCGTTGAACCTCACATGGTGTAATATGCGTAAAGCACGATGGGAAGGTAAGATGCCTCACAGCTGGTACCGATGCTGACAGACTCTGGAGTGAGGTTGCCTGGGGCCACACGTGTGGCCTTCACGTGCTCCCTGTGTAACATGGCAGTGAAAGCAGCCCTTGCTCCTGAGGGTTATTGTGAGGAGCACATGGGATGGTGCCTCTCACGCGCTCGGTGCTCACACAGAGTTAGCAGCCAGCCAGCATTCGCTTAAAACACCCCCTCCAGTTCTTTCTGCCTTCGTCGAAATCCAGCACAACTCTCAGAACGTAGCACCTACTTCCTTTCCTAAGACTTCCTTCATTAAATCATTTTTATATAAACTCCCAAACATGATATGTAACACATTCTTGATACTTCGGCTGAACTGTACATGACACAGAGTCTAGTTTCATATGTACAATGTAGTGATCGTCATTTACGTGTAATACGAAGCGACCACCAAGATGAACGTAGCTACCACCTGTCCACATCCAGAGTTGTTACCATATTAGTCACGTTCCTTATTCTGTACGTTGCATCCCCATGTCTTACTTACTTTGTAACTGTAAGACTGTACCTTTCAGTCTCCTTCCCCTCCTCTCCTCTGGCAACCATCTGTTTGTTTTCTGTATTTATGGGTCTGTTTCTGTTTTCTTCTGTTTGTTGTGTTTGAGATTCCACATAGAGGTAAAATCATACGGTTGTCTTTCTGTGATTTACTTCACTTAGTATAATAGCCTCTAGGTTCACCCATATTGTCCCAAACAGATTCCTTCTTTTTCAAGATGGAGTAGTATTCTAGAGAGTGTGTGTGTGTGTGTGTTGCGTATTCCTTACCCATTCATCTGTCGATGGGCACATGGGTTCCTTCCATGTCTTGGTTGTAAGTAATGATGCCTTGAACATAAGCGTGCATGTGTATTCTGGAATTGTCTTTTCCATTTCCGGGTCGGACCAGATGTTTTCCAGAGCTGTGGTAGCACGGAACTGCAGGGTCCTTTCCTGCAGTTGTCCCCTGGGGTTTCGTTGGTGGGCAGGGCCTGCAGTTAGACCAGATGCCTGCCGCCAGCCCACTGCTGGGGCTGCAGTCCACCTGGTGTGTGTGGTTATCTTCCCTTCTCCCCGGGGCAGGGGTCGCTTAGCAGTGTTGCTGCCCCTGTCAGCGCTGCTGGCCCACGGCCAGGCTTGTGATGATGCTTCAGACGGATGGTGCTGAGGGCAGGTTGGTTGGAGCATATTCCTCGGAGAGCACGTGTGGGAGGTACGGAGTCACGAGCAAGCCAGGTGGAGGGTGTTCTCACTCATTGTCGCTGGTGTCGGCGTGTAGGCTGGTGTGTGGGGTCATGTTTGAAAATCACCACACCTGTCTCAGTTCAAAGCACCGTTCAGACACTTTTCTGTCATATTCTGAGGAAAGCTTACTTTACACATCTAAAGTGATTAAACCAGATATTTTACACTCTGAATTCCCACTATCTTATAATTTTTGTCTTCCATGCATTGTTGATATATCCCACAGTGTCGTTTCTCTACTATATAATCAGGCAGTGTTTTGGGGTATGAAATTGATGTTTTCTCCTTATTATTGCACTTTAGAAGTTTGAATATTTATATAATGTTTGGAAAGTCCAGCAAACCCTCACAGAAAAGGTATACCATGATGATGAACATGAATGTAAAGAATATTGTCAAGTAAAGAAGTATGTATTAATAGAGAATACCAGTTAATAAAAGGTCAGGTATTTAAAAGATAACTTTTTTAGAATGGTTTTATTTACTTATTTAACTTTAGAGTATTTTTTAAATTTCTTTTAATCATATAGTTCAGTGTGGTTTTGGGGATGAAATTTCTATTATACTTCTCTATTTAGAGTTTGAAGAAATTCTGGAGGAACGAAGACTTTTTTTAAAAATCTTTACCACTTACAAAATGAACTTGTCAATTTTAATTTGATTTCCTTATGTACTAAATATTGTTTTAAGCAAACAGTGGTTTGCTACTTTGTATATACCAGCTTATGTTTGCTTATTGTTTCAAGAATTTTACTTTAAAAAATCTTACTTTTTTTAATTTCAAGTTTCTATTTAAATTCTAGTTAGTTAACATATATGGTAAAATTGGTTTCAGGTGTAGAATTTAATGATTCATCCCTTACACACAAAACCCAGGGCTCATCACAAACAGTGCCTTCCTTAATACCCATCCCCCAAGACAAACCATGAGAGACGATGGACTCTGAGAAACAAACTGAGGGTTCTAGAGGAGAGGGGGGTGGGGGGGATGGGTTAGCCTGGTGATGGGTATTAAGGAGGGCACGTACTGAATGGAGCACTGGGTGTTATAAGCAAACAATGAATCATGGAACGTTACATCAAAAACTAATGATGTAATGTATGGTGATTAACATAACATAATTTAAAAAAAGGCTATAATAAAAAAAAAATACCCATCCCCTATCTGTCCCATCCCCTCCCCCACCTCACTCCATCAACCCTCAGTTTGCTCTCTGTAGTTAAACATCTCTTATGGTTTGCTTCCCTCTCTGTTTTTATCCCCTTCCCCTATGTTCATCTGTTTGTTTCTTAAATTCCACATATGAGTGAAGTCATATGGTATTTGTCTTTCTCTGACTTACTTCACTTAACACAATACCCTCTAGCTCCATCCATGTTGTGCAAATGGCAAGATTTCATCCTTTCTGATGGCTGAGTAAAATTCCATTGTATATATGAACCACATTTTCTTTATCCATTCATCTGTCGATGGACATTTAGAACTACTCTCCTATCCGGCAAGTGCACTAGAAGGTATTTACCCA
Organism: Leptonychotes weddellii; assembly: GCF_054177405.1. NCBI lineage: Eukaryota > Metazoa > Chordata > Mammalia > Carnivora > Phocidae > Leptonychotes > Leptonychotes weddellii. Next base: position 93,815,373 of record NC_138379.1, on the reverse strand, counting down.
AAAGATATAGAAATACTGATTTGAAGGGGCACGTGCACCCCGATGTTTATAGCACATTATCACCAATAGCAAAATTATAGAAACTCTCCTTTTAGAGAAACAGATTAATTCATTCTATCTCTGTCATTCATTTTATTATGTTATTTATTGTCATTCATTTTATTCAAAGGAAAACAGACATTATCTTAAGGAAATAAATCCATGGTGCACATAATGTGGATTATCCTGAAGTATTTTCCCCATCACACTAATGTTAAAGGTCTATTATGTGTAATACTATATGTGTAAACTTAATTTGGACCCTTTTTGAATTGCAGTGTCCTCTGGCATGGCAGAGCAAGTGGGAAGGCCCAGAAGACCCCTTACAGTACCTTGGAGGTGTCGTGGCTCGGGCCCTTGCGATACAGGTGAGAGTCAGTCCCCGAGCGACGGAGCGCGTGACTCCAGCGTCGCGGACGTGTGCACCGGGGTCGCTGTCCTGCCGGCAGCCGGGGACGATGCCACTCTCAGTGTCCGCAGTGCTTACGGGGCATTCTTTTAAAATGCTCCTTTTGTTTTTGTGTTTGTTTTTACTCACTGTGGCTCTTCATAACTTTTGAGAATGTAGAGAAGAATCTACACTTTTAATATATGTGGGTTGTGTGGTTGGTAACTGACACAGATTCATAACCGTGACTAATTCACTTTAGAGCATGTCCTACCCTCCCCGTAGGGAGCTGCTTTTTTCTCTTTTCTTTTTTCAACAAATCAAGTTTCTTCAGAGTGACCAGTCAGGTACCTTGCAGGAAAACTGAATGGAATAAGGAGTGATCTCAAGTGATTTTCTGAAAGGAACAGCAAATGGTACTGATTAGTTGGTGCACGCAGTGTCCCCTGTCCCCTGCATGGTTTCGTGGAGTCTCACTCCCTTCGTCCTCCGCGGTCACACCTGCTTCACAAACGGCCTCCTTTCCATGACTTCTGCGATCGTGAGTCCTTCTAGATGAAGCACGTACCTGTCCGCAGCTTCAGCCTTGTCATTGCTCATGACTGCTCCACCTTTGAACCCCTGGACACCTTTGAACTAGACTCTCTATAGACTCTTCCTGCCCAACTCAGCCTGGAATCCATGGCACATAACTTCAACCATTCCCTTTCCAGAATCTTCATTATCCTATCTCACTCTCCCTCGTGCCGCCTCCTTCCTAGAAAGTGTTGCATTGGGTTAGTCTCTGTCCATACACGAGCTGCTGAGCTCTGCTGGCGACACCAGACGGGGTCCAGTGAGGGAGGGGCTGGCCCTGCCCCTGTGTTCCACCTTGGCTGTTTCAGCCACGCACTACTTCCCTGAAAACCATTCTGTCACCACCTCCCTTTCCCTTAGACGAGCACCTTATGTTTTACTTTATAGAGAAGATTCAAGCTGTGAAATGTGGCCCTTTGAGAAGTCCGACCCTTCTCTCCCACCTACAGATTTCTCTGAACCTGCCCTCTCGTCTTTGAGCTAACAGAAAGAACTGACCTTCTGCTGGTGAAGGCTTCTTTTTAGCCCCGTGCACTTGATTTCCTGTGTTCTGAGCTCTGCAGACACTCCCTGCAGGGGCTCTTCCCTTACCCTGCTCTTCATCTCTCCCTCCCTCCGTGCTCCCTTGTGCCAGCTACAAATGAGACTCCTTTAAAGGCGCCAGGACTCATCTGAACGTTTGTTGGGCTTCTAATACGACTAACCTCTGGGTTGTAAGATTGTTGGAGAAAAAAATTCCTGGATCTGAAGATGACATTAAAATCAGCAGGTAGAGGGCGCCTGGGTGGCTCAGTTGGTTAAGCGACTGCCTTCGGCTCAGGTCATGATCCTGGAGTCCTGGGATCGAGTCCCGCATCGGGCTCCCTGCTCGGCAGGGAGTCTGCTTCTCCCTCTGACCCTCCCCCCTCTCATGTGCTCTCTGTCTCTCTCATTCTCTCTGTCTCAAATAAATAAATAAAATCTTTAAAAAAAA
>NC_138379.1:93796277-93812897 GCF_054177405.1 Leptonychotes weddellii | reverse complement strand
ATTCCTAGGTATCTTACGGTTTTGGGTGCAGTTGTAAATGGGATCGACTCCTTAATTTCTCTTTCTTCTGTCTTATTGTTGGTGTATAGAAATGCAACTGATTTCCGGGCATTGATTTTATATCCTGCCACTTTACTGAATTCCTGTATGAGTTCTAGCAGTTTTTGGGTGGAGTCTTTTGGGTTTTCCACATAAAGCATCATATCATCTGCAAAGAGTGAGGGTTTGACTTCTTTGCCTATTCGGATGCCTTTGATTTCTTTTTGTTGTCTGATTGCTGTGGCTAGGACTTCTATGTTGAATAGCAGTGGTGATAGTGGACGTCCCTGTCATGTTCCTGACCTTAGGGGGAGAGCTCTTAGTTTTACCCCATTGAGAGTGATATTTGCTATGGGTTTTTTATAGATGGCTTTTATGATATTGAGGTATGTATCCTCTATCCCTGTACTCTGAAGAGTTTTACTCAAGAAAGGATGCTGTACTTCATCAAATGCTTTTTCTGCATCTATTGAGAGTTAACTTGAGAGATACATGGTTCTTGTTCTTTCTTTTATTAATGTATTATATGACATTGATTGATTTGCAGATGTGGAACCTACCTTGCATCCCAGGAATAAATCCCACTTGGTTGTGGTGAATAATCCTTTTAATGTACTGTTGGATCCTATTGGCTAGTATTTTGGTGAGAATTTTTGTGGGATGCCAGGACTTTTTAAAAGTAGGCATCTATTTATTTATTTTTAATTTTTTTTTTAAAGATTTTATTTATTTATTTGAGAGAGAGAGAATGAGAGAGAGCAAGCACATGAGAGGGGGGAGGGTCAGAGGGAGAAGCAGACTCCCTGCTGAGCAGGGAGCCCGATGCGGGACTCGATCCAGGGACTCCAGGATCATGACCTGAGCTGAAGGCAGTCGCTTAACCAACTGAGCCACCCAGGTGCCCCTAAAAGTAGGCATCTATTTATTGGGCTTACCAGAAGTTGAAGGCAAATAACAGATCTTAGCCAAATATTGAAGCTGAACTGAGCTCTTGGTTTTTTTTTTCTTGCTATATATTACATAATGTATTCAAATATGACTATATATTACATAATGATCCCCATAAATCTAGTTTCAATCTGTCACCATACAAAGTCATTGCAGTATTATTGACAATATTCTCTGAGTTGTACAATACACATCCAGGAGTTACTTATTTTATAACTCTGAGAGTATACCTCTTAAACGTCTTTACCACTGTTGCCTGTCCTGCATAACCTCCCTGCTGTGGTTAACCAAGCAGTTTCTTTCCTATATCTGTAAGTCTGTTTCTGTTTTGTTTTATTTGTCTTCCTCTGTCTGATTTGTTTTACTTACCATAATACCTTCTGTGTCCACCATTGTTTTTGCAAATGGCAAGATTTTATTCTTTTGTATTGGCTGAGTCATATGTCATTGTACACACACCAGATCTTCTTTATCCATTCATCTTTTGAAGGACACTTAGGCTGCTTCAGTGTCTTGGCTACTATAAATAGTGCAGCAATGAACATAAGGGTGAATCTGTCTCTTCAAATTGGTGTTTTCATTTTCTTTGAGTAAATATCCAGAGATGGAATTGCTGGATCTTATCTGTATTTCTATTTTTAATTTCTTGAAGAACCTCCATCCTATTTTCCATAGTGGTTGTACCAGTTTGCATTCCCACCAACAGTGCATGAGGGTTTCATTTTCTCCACATTCTTGCTTGTACTTCTTACTTTTTGTCTTCTTGATATTAGCCATTCTGACAGGTGTGAGGTGATATCTCATCATGGTTTTGATTTTCATTTCCCTGATGATTAGTGATGCCGAGCATTTTTTCAGGTGTGTGTTGACCATCTGTATGTCTGATTTGGGAAAAAAATGTCTATTTAAGTCCTCTGCCCATTTTTTAATTTCTTCTTTTGTATTAAGTTATATAAGTTTTTTATGTATTTTGAAGATTAACCCTTTATCAGATGTGTACTTTGCACAGATTTCCCTTTCAGTAGGCTGCCTTTTCATTTTGTCGATGGTTTCCTTCACTGTGCTTAGCTTTTTAATTTGATATAATTCCATTTCTTTATTTTAGCTTTTGTTGACCTTGCCTGAAGAGACTGGTCCAAAAACACATTGCTAAGAGCTTCCTGCCTGTTTTCTTCTAGGAGTTTTGTGGTTTTAGATCTTACATTCAAATCTTAATCCATTATGAATTTATTTTCACATATGATGTTAGGAAGTGGTCCAGTTTCATTCTTTTGCAGGTAGCTGCCCAGTTTTCCCAGCACTGCTTCTTAAGGAGATCTTTTCCCCATTGTGTATTCTTGTCTCCTTCGTCCATTAATTGACTATGGAAGCATGTGTTTATTTCTGGGCTCTTTATTGTTTATATTTGTGCCAGTACCATACTGTTTTGATTACTACAGCTTTGTATTATATCTTGAGGTGTGGGATTGTGATACTTCCAGCTTTGTTCTTTTTTCTCAAGATTGCTTTAGCTATTTAGGGTCTTTGGTGGTTCTCTACGAATTCTAGAATTATTTGTTCTAGTTCTGTGAAAAAATACTGTCATATTTTGATAGGGATTGCATTGAATCTGTACATGGCTTTGGGTAGTATGAACATTTGTAACAATATCCTTCTAATCCATGAGCATGGTGTATCTTTCATTTATTTGTGTTATCACTAGTTTCTCTCATCATGTCTTACAGTTTTCAGAGTACAGGTCTTTTACTTTCTTGGTTAAATTTATTCCTAGGTATTTTATTCTTTTATATATGACTGTAAGTGGGATTAATTTCTCTTACAATTTATTATTAACTATAAAAATGCAACAAATTTCTGGGTGTTAGTTTTGTATCCTGTGACTTTACTTTAACTCATTTATAGTTCTAACAGGTTTTGGGTGGCGTCTTTAGGGTTTTTATATAAATCATGTTGTCTGTAAATAGTGACAGTTTCACGTCTTCTGTTCCAATTTGGATACCTTTTATTTCTTTTTCATGCCTAATGGCTGTGGCTAGGACTTCTAGTACTGTGTTGCATAGAAGTGGCAAGAGTGGACTTCCTTGTTTTGTTTCTGATCTTAGAGGAAAAGCTTTCAGCTTTTCACCATTGAGTATGATATTAGCTGTGGGTCTGCCATATATGACCTTTATTTTGTTGATAATGTCTTCCTCCCCTCTTTGTCCAGTTGCCCTTTAAACCATTGTTTTCTTGCTGTATCCCAGGGTGGGCAAGTCTGAGAAAGGCCCCTCAGTGATATTCCCTCCCTACTGTAGGTCTTCACATTGAGAATGAGGTTCCTGTCATTACCTTGTCTCCCATCTCTTCTTCCCTTTTCTGTATGGTCTCTTTATAGTTTATTTGTTGTGCAGAGCCTTTCAGTCAGTTTCCAGCTCTTCTTCAGGAGGAATTATTCTATAGGTACATGCAGGTTTCGTATGTCCACGGGAGGAGGTAAATTCAGGATCTTATGCCACCATCTTAGACTGTCTCCATTTAATACTTTTTATCACAGTTGTTTGTGCATGTTTTATCTCCTCTAACAAGATAATAAGCTCTTACTTTCTGTAAATGCTCCTAAGTGAGTGAATGTCATTTGCATGTCATTCAAATTCATAAATTCTGTTTCATCACTAGCATATTGTTTGATAAAATATTGCAGATTTTAAACCATCCTGTATTGTATTGCCTGGGAAAAATCTTTTTTTTTATTTTTAAGAGAGGAAGGGGGAGAGAGAGAGGGTTGGGGGAAGTGCAGAGGGAAAGAGAGAATCTTAATCAGGCTCCATGCCCAGCACGGAGCCCAACATGGGGCTCAATCTCACAACCCTGAGATGACCTGAGCTGAAATCAAGAGTCAGATGCTTAACTGACTGAGCCACTGGGTGCCCCAGAAAAATCGTTTTATGTGTATTCTAATAAGGGAACTATACTAGATGATCTCTATGGTTCATTCAGTTTAGAAGTTTTACTTCTGTAATTCTAAGTGTGTGTGTGTGTGTGTGCACGCGCACGCGTACGCACACACATGAAATGTTAAAAAATTTGCGCAACCCTTTCTTTGCTTAACTCCCTGATTACATTTATTATACATCATTTGAAGAATTAGAGGTATACAGTGTCATAATCATCGGAGAGGCATGTAGGTGTTATGTTCAGTCTCCAGCCTAATCCTTTAAAAAGAAAGTGGCTGATAGCCAGGAGTAAAGAAAAACACTTACTGAGAAATATTTTTAACTAATATGCCTACAACTTTTTTTTTTTCTTTTTTTTTTTTTTTTTTTTTAATTTATTTATTAGGGAGAGAGAGTGAGCGAGAGAGCGCAAGAGGGGGTAGGGTTAGAGGGAGAAGCAGACTCCCCGCCGAGCAGGGAGCCCGATGTGGGACTCGATTCCCGGACTCCGGGATCATGACCTGAGCCGAAGGCAGTCGCTTAACCAACTGAGCCACCCAGGCGCCCCTAATATGCCTACAACTTTGCTGGAAGCCCAATCCATATATGCATATTGCTGATCATTAGAAACTGTGCCACTTAAGTCTTTATTTCCATTCTTAAAAATGAGTTTAAATGTTTTTAAAATAACCTTTACTGTTTTGGAACAGTTTTAGGTTTACAACAAAATTGAGGTGAAGGTACAGACATTTCCCATACACCCCTGCTCCCACACATGCATCACCTTCCTCATCATCAATATCACTCACCAGAATGATACTTTTGTTTTTGTTTGTTTTTTTTAAACCAAGGATGAACCTATATTGACCAGTCATAATCACCCAGTGTCCGCAGTTGACCTTCAGATTTGCTCTTGATATTTTATAGTCTGTGGGTTTGGACAAATATATAACGATACATACTCATCATTACATCATCGTACAGAGAAGTTTCACTGCCCTCAAAATCCTCTGTGCTCCGCCTCTTTACCCCCCTCTCCCCCACCCTGGCAAACCACTGGTCTTCCTCCTGTCTCCATAGTCTCGCCTTTTATATTATTGGGATCCTGTAGTAATGTAGCCATTTCTCATGGCTTCTTTAACTTAGTAGTGTGCATTTAAGGTTCTTCCATGTCTCTTCATGGCTTGATAGTTCATTGCTTCATTGTATTTATCCATCACCTACTGGAGGAAATCTTGTTTGCTTCCCAGTTTTGACTGTTATGAATAAACTGCTGTAAACAGGTTGAAATGTAATTTGTAAAAAATGTGCTTCACTGTGTTTACTGTGAAGTTTGCTGTTCAAAGACAATATACATATTAAAAGAATCTTTGTTGAACTTCATCTTATCAAATATGCCTTTGTTTTAGTCTGCCTTTAAGCTTAACAGACAAAAAGATGATTTCCCCCCCCATGGACTAATAAAAACATTTGTATTATACAAGCTTTTCCCTTTTTACTAATTTTATTAATTCAGACTTTAAGTAAAAATCTGATTATCAGCCACACTTTAATTTTTAATTAATTTGAACATATGCATATCTGTTACTAGCAACAACTCTTTTGAAATTTTTGAATTAAAATTTAATTTTAAGAAATTAATGATAGTATTAATTTGAAATATGTATGCATTAAATATTACTTAAAATAAAAGATCATGCAAGCATAATTTGTTAGCTATGTTTAGCTAATGAAAATAGAAGGCAGATAATAAAAATATTTCATAGGGAGTAAACAATGAATAATTTAAACGTCCTTTATTGAAAATAGGTACTGTATGATGTGTTACTCTTTTAAAGGATAACATCCAAGAAGAAATCATCATAGTTTGTTAAAGAGCTCTCTTTTAAGTTGTTTCTTTTATTTATTTATTTTTTTTATTTTTATTTTTTTTTAAAGATTTATTTATTTATTTGAGAGAGCGAGAATGAGAGAGAGTACATGAGGGGGGAGGGTCAGAGGGAGAAGCAGGCTCCCCGCCGAGCAGGGAGCCCGATGCGGTACTCGATCCCGGGACTCCAGGATCATGACCTGAGCCGAAGGCAGTCGCCCAACCAACTGAGCCACCCAGGTGCCCAGTTGTTTCTGATTCTTAAATACACATATTATCAAGTGGTATTAGGGGCGCAGGAACATTTTTGCTGCAGGGTAGGAGGACTAGTCAAAGGCCTTAGGACATTAATGCAAACACAGTAGCTTTGGAGTTTCTCCTCTTGTGCACCTGGCTGACAGATGTAAATGCTTGGGCGGATAGCGGGGTGTTCCAGCACATGAAGCATCGCTCTTCTGTACAGTAATAAACACAGTGTTCGCTAGCCTTCACAAATCATACAAAGTGAATGACGGAGTAGATGACGGTTGTGCAGGTTTGCACCAGCGGGGCTGACAGACTGACGCAGCAATCACCAGTAAGTTACCTTTCCCTTAAGGCACTTTAGCACTTGCCCGGAGTATCGCACAAAAACAGATCAGGTGGGGCTGCTTCAGTCTATCTCCTGTGCCTCTACGTCCTCACCTGTGAAAGGGGTAGGACACTCACTTTCAGGGGTGGGGGTAAGTGTGGGCTTGGCTGATATGCGGGAAGCACGCACGTAATAAGTGTCGTACAAGACTTTGTGATTTTTATTGGTTCCAAATGACAATTTCTTATTAAACTCATAAAACATGCTTGATGATGATGATGTATATTTCTCCAGTGGAACGTAAGTGGGTTCATAAAATGCCAGATGAGAAGAAAAGACTGTTTGGGGCACCTGGGTGGCTCAGTCGTTGAGTGTCTGCCTTCGGCTCAGGTCATGATCCCGGGGTCTTGGGATCGAGCCCCACATCAGGCTCCCTGCTACGCGGGAAGCCTGCTTCTCCCTCTCCCACTCCCCCTGCTTGTGTTCCTTCTCTCACTGTGTCTCTCTCTGTCAAATAAATAAATCTTTTTAAAAAAATAAAAGACTGTTCAAAAACACCTTTTAACAAAGAATCCTTTCTTCTTGGACATTACCCTCCACTGTACTACTTGATTCAGAAAGATGGCAAATTTGCAGTCAGGTCTGGAACTGGACCCAGTTCAGTTCTCATGACCAGGACTTGGGGGCCCTGAGGATTCCGCGTTTGGGCCGCATTCTCAGTTCATCTTCTGAGCACACTTGGAGCGGTAGCTCATCATGAGAAGTGCCAGCCCCCGTGGAAATGCTATATGTTAGATTAATTGTCATATTTTATTTAGACTTTTTATTTGGAGTAGATTTTTACCAGCAAAAGGTTGTGCAAGGAAGCTTATTTTTATGATGGATGGATGTTATGTCAAAAGAAGAAAAATAATAGACCTCACACGATGTAAAGTAGAAATCTTTTTTTTTCCAGACACTATTTCAGAGCAATTAGAAATGGCATAACTTTCTCATTGAACATGATTTTTACATAAGAGTTCTTTAAAAGATTTGTCTTTCAAGCTTACAAAGTTTTTAAATGGGTGTGTGTCTTATTTTTTCCACTCTAGAGCTGGGTAGAGAGAGCTGAGAAGCAGGCTCTTCTCTCTGATACACTTGACCTGTCAGAACTCTTCCACCCAGACACGTTTCTCAACGCCCTTCGCCAGGAAACGGCAAGGTGAGCAAGGTGAACTCTTGACGGGTTTGTCCATCTGCTTCCTGCGCTTTGGATCACATTCCCTTCGTTGTCAAGAAAGAAACTTATTGTTGGCATTTCTTAACACAGTGAACTTTTAGTTTAAAAAGCATTGCTTACAATTATGATGTTTTTATTAGAATTGAAAAAGGTGAAATTTAATTTTTAAAACGTGGTGATTGATCTGGATATGCCGTGTCTGACAGTGTGAGTGGAGGTGGGATGGAGCTATGTGTAGTTAAAGGAGGCAACGTGAAATAAAAGTAAGCGTGAAATTTCTCAGTCACACCAACCACATCGAGTCACCCGTGGCGACCACTTGGCACTGCACAAAAGCATTTTTATTTTTGCAGACACTTCTGTTGGACATGCTGACCAGGCTTCCTGGTGGGGAGCAGGATTTGATAGTTACGATCAAGCTCTTTTTTTTATAACACACTTGGATAATTGTACCATGTAGACTGTTTTTTTGTTTTTTTTTTTTAAGATTTTATTTATTTATTTGACAGAGACGCAGTGAGAGAGGGAACACAAGCAGGGGGAGTGGGAGAGGGAGAAGCAGGCTTCCTGCCAAGCAGGGAGCCTGACGCGGGGCTCCATCCCAGGACCGTGGGATCATGACCTGAGCCGAAGGCAGACGCTTAACGACTGAGCCACCCAGGCGCCCCAGACTGGTTTTTTTAAATAAATCAGAATGTAATAAAAGATACTTGGAAAAAGAAACTGAACCAAGTTTTAGTTCTGTGTTGATTTGGGGGGTTCAATGTGTAGTGCCTGAGGATTGTTTTATAAGTATCAGTGTTTCAGTTCAACTAATAAGTATGCATTTATGGTACACTTATCATGTGATGGTCTGATCGGAGACCTTGAAAATGAAACCGCAAGGCCATGCATGCTTAAGGAACAGGAGATTGCGTAACCAGTTAACTTTACAGATTTGGTGTGAGGTCTAAGATACTGTGCATTGTTTAAGAAATCTGCTTTACTTGCACATTGTAAATATTTCAATTGTAAACAAATAGGAATATGTCTGCCGTTACTCTCTGTATTTTAATTCCTGAGGATTCCTTCTTTTTGCTTTACCGTTACAGGGCGATGGGCTGTTCTGTGGATAGCCTTAAGTTTGTAGCCTCGTGGAAAGGTCGGCTGCAAGAAGCAAAGCTGCAGATTAAGGTAGTATAGTAATTTTTGATGCTTATCTAAGTCTAAAAATAATAATATTACCAACTCTGATAAAGACTCTGAAACCCCAATCTCAGAGTCACTTATCTTTTTAGTATAAGATCAGCAGAAATAGATTGTATTTCCAGTGTGAAAAGTCAAAGTGAAGATTTAGGATGAAGCAACTTGGACAAAATAAAATCCTTTCTAATGCAAAAATAAGAATGTTAGGGACACAACATATTTAAAAATGTAACTTTTGGTAAAAAAAAAAAAATGATACAAATCTTGAAGTTCATTTAGGTTTCCTGCTCTAAAACTCAATTCAGTAAATATTAACTATACAATAAAGCATGTATGGTTTATGAAAAATAGACCAAGTCTTATCCTCAGGGAGTTTACAGTTTGTGTGTTGTAATAGTTTGGTGTTAAATTCAAGCCGTCTGCATTGGTTTTTTTTTTAAAGATTTTATTTATTTGACAGAGAGATAGCAAAAGAGGGAACACAAGCAGGGGGAGTGGGAGAGGGAGAAGCAGGCTCCCCGCTGAGCAGGGAGCCCGACATGAGACTTGATCCCAGCACCCCGGGATCATGACCTGAGCTGAAGGCAGATGCTTACCTGACTGAGCCCCCAGGTGCCCCGAAGCCGTATGTGTTTAAGAAGAAAAAGAGTCAAGCCATCTTTTGCAGCATAGATTTTCTCTGGTAGCTTTCCTACTAAAAATCCATTACTTTTATAATAATAAATAACGGTAGGTAATCATGTGCATGTTAATAAGAAAACCAGGTCACAGTCTGCCGTGGACACCTGTCCCCAGTGATGCCAGCCTTCCTGTGCAGCCCAGCGCGTTCCAGCCATTCTTGTTTCCTGTTCGCACACGGGACCGCCCTCTGCCTTCTGCCCGCTGTGACCCAGCACAGTATGGTACTGGGCTACTCTGCCTGGCCCGCGGTTGGTCTGAGGAGAGGGCAGTGCTCCCCATCTTAAATCCCCACCATCTCTTCCAGGGCATCACATGCAATTCAGTCTTTACATAAATGTGAGACTACAGTTCTTCAACTTACGTAACCGTGGGCAACTGGCTTTTCAGAAGTTCTGTGTACATAGTTGTAGTTCCCAGTTTAACAATCTTCATTTCACTACTGCTTTATGACTTACTACATAGTTTATTTATTGTGTTTATTTGTTGTCTGTCTTAATCCACTGGAGTGTAAGTCCCATGAGAGTAGTCATTTTTTTCATGGTTTCATTGTATCCCAAATACATCAAACGATAATTACATAGTGGGTGCTCACTCAAGCGCTTGTTGGGTTGTTGAGTTTGGGCCTACAACAGGAGAGGCACCGTGGTAGGCTTGTCATGTCAGTAATGGTGTTCTCATATGCCAGAAATATGTTCATTAACGACAAGCTGGATTTTTCTCTTTTGGCTCTCTATAGATAGCTATAAAATTCTCCCCTGAAGCTGAAGGAATCGGAAGGATTTTCTTTCATCCCATGGCATTTTATTTTAACCTGAGCCTCTAACCTGTAAGAACTACCTTCTCTGTCATACACTCTTGCCCAGCTGTTAAGGAAAGGGAGAGGACACATATCATCCAGGAGCCATGCCCTTGACCAGGTTGGGTGGTCTCTGGCAGCTGTGAGCCCCACGGATGGAATGTGGCATCATTCTTCAGATCTACAGTGGTACAAACAGCAAGGGAAATGAGTTACATTCTGAGTCAAAGTGTGTGAATATTTCTGGAACTATGTTGCCTCTGTTCTTACAAAATGGGAATAAAATGATCAACAACCAGAAAACCCCAAGCTTCTATGTTACGTTTTATAGATTGGGGAGAAAAGGCCAACAGTTAGTAAAACAATATTCTAATCTTAGTTCTCCAAAAAATAACCATGTGTCTTTAAGCAATTCATGGAGTAATCTGAGTCCTTGTTGTCTCCTTTATCAATGGATTTAAATAATAACTTTCCTCAGACATTTATTGTAAGGCTCTCTGAAAACATACATGTGCAGGAAGGTATGTATTTTTCATCATTTCTCTTTCAAGCTCTACTACCTTAGACTGAATTCAGCTGCTGACGTGTTCAAGCAAGGCTGTAGTTCCCAAAGCAATCAGTATCTCAGACCCTCCAGACCTACTGAAGAGAACGCGTGTGTATATTGATTTCCAGGTCCCGAAGCGTGGCCCTCTACAGTGTCCTCCCTGCCATCACTTGTCTGTTTGTTCAGCAGCCCTTGTGAAGTGGGGTGCTGGGACATGCTTGCATCAGGCTCCCGATGCGCTCACCACTCAGGTCTCGCCGGGAGCTCCGGAGCTCCGGAGCCCCTTGCCGTCCCGTTTACTGTGAGGCCACCACACACCGAAGGCAAAACGACAAGTCCTCTGCCTGGCCGAATCCGCTTGTTTCCTGCAGTGCCCAGGATGCTGAGAACGCGCGGTCCCCTAGCATTCCGGCACGCTGCGCTTCCCGTGGGACCTGGTGGAGTCCTGTGTCTTCCTTAGGCTTTTCTCTTGGGGATAACATTCTGCTCTGCTCCTCTTGGGCAGTCTCTGTGGCTGGGTGCTTAGCTCAGTGCTTGTATAAGTAGAAGTGAAGCCTGCTCGATTCTTGATTTTCACATTAGGAAATCCATTTGCCTGGAGACTCATTAGATCCTCCAAGCTGTGTTTCAGCAATAAAGGAAATGTTTTGGGCCTGTCTTCTTTCATTCCTTCCTTTAAAGAAGCTACAGTTGAAACAAGGGTAACCTTTGTTGAAACCATTCCAATCCCTGATATGTTACCATTTTATTATATAGACGATAGGGTATTACTTTTTTACATTCTTACGTTGGACATTCTTATGTTGTAGTGTCACTCTCAGGAATGATGAGGTCTTTAAATTCCACCGATGGCCTTTAAATTTCATGATAGGATAGTCCTAGAGGGTGCCGAGAGAAAAGGAGAGATTTGGAAGGTGTCTCTTAGAAGTGGCAGGACTGGGCAGTTTGATGGCCCAGGGGAGGCTGGGGGAGCCCAGGATGTCTGTCAGGCTCTAGATGTGCCAACTACTGAAACAGGACTCCAGGAAATACGGTTTCTCAGCACCCCTCCTTGTTAGAAGGGAACAACAATGCGTTTGTGTCTCAGTTCCCTCCTGTGGTACTTTCAGCAAGAACTGTGTTTACGAATTTCCAGGCGGACGACTTCAGCTTGAAACTTGATGAAATTTCTAGAAGAGGCCTTAAAATGTCTTACCTAGAGAGATTCTACCACTGAAATTAGCAGGTACTCTCTAAATTTTAACATTTTTTCAGGGCTACCATGCTTTATCAACTCTTAAAGTGGCCCGAATATCATCACGTCAGTGCTGTAGTAGAAAAAATATTGAACTTAGGTATTCAGTAATTCTGTTTTTATACCAGCTCTCTCACTGACAAGTTACCTGTCTTTTCTATGGTACAGCAATCTTACTGTAAAATTAGCTATTCAAAATTGTCAAGGCATACTCTACTATTACCTCTTCAGACCTACAGCACTCCCTAAAACCCATTCTCAGCTAAATTCTAGTGAGTCTTCCAACATAAAGTGTTCTCTTGACTAAATTCTATAGCACTTTCATTTAGCATTTGATAAAACCTAAAGGTACTAGGTAATATTTATAAGATTGTTCTGTATTGGGGCGCCGGATGGCTCGGGCAGTTAAGTGTCTGACTCTTGGTTTCGGCTCAGGTCATGATCCTCGGGGTCCTGGGGTTGAGCCCCGCATCAGGCTCCACACTCAACGAGGAATCTGCTTGAGATTCTCCCGTTGCCCCTTCCCTGCTCAGGTGCTCTCTCTCTAAAATAAGTAAAACCTTTAAAAAGAAGAGATTGTTCTGTATTTTCTATCAAGTCCACATTAAGAGACTGTAGATGTGGCTCTGAATACAAATTACTGACTTGACCTTTGTTGACTTTAAATAAACTCAGGGTAGATCAGCAGTGCAGAAACTAAAAGAGTGAACGCTTTTAAAGAAGAAATATGAAACTAATATTATCAAAATAGTTATATTTTTATTTTCATAATTCCCTAAATGTACACTAAGGTTAATCTAGAGAAAGAGATTAACTTTATTATTCTTTCAGCTTTGCACTACATGTCATAGATGTTTTGCATTCAACTTTCTGAGCTTTGTTCTTTTCTTTAGAAAATGATGTCGGAACCCCAAGCAGGGAGCACACAGTCTTCTTTAATTATGCTTTTCTTTCACCCTGTTGGAGAAAGACTAACTTTGGGGCATTTTCCATTATATTTCTATTAATCTAATACCAACATACCTGCAGTTGTAACTAAATACATTGTAAGCATTTCTTTCCAAACTGTCTGCTAAATAAATAGATCCAGACATAAGGAAGTCCTGTGAACACTGGCCCCGGTCTTCACCTTCTTTATTCTCAGGTTAAATACCATCTTTGTTTTCAGAATACTTCGTGTACCTAGTCTGTTGCCTTGCATCGTGTGCTAACACACAGTAACTCCTGACGTTTCGGACTGGATGTGGATTTCACGGGTTTGCTTGTTTCCATGACAGATGGGTGGCTTGTTACTGGAAGGCTGCAGTTTTGATGGAAGCCGGCTCTCGGAAAATCACCACGATTCTCCCAGTGTATCGCCCATTCTCCCTTGCTGTGTGGGCTGGATTCCCCAGGTAATGCAGCGCCGCCTTTGGGATAAGATAGTCTTGGGCCTTGGCATTTTGTTTACTTTCTAATCTCACCTGCATTTGAATAAATTTAGAGTCAAAATATTGTGTCCTTTATGATTTTTAAAATGTATGGGGCGGGCGCCTGGGTGGCTCAGATGGTTGAGCGTCTGCCTTCGGCTCAGGTCGTGATCCCAGGGTCCTGGGATCGAGTCCTGCATCGGGCTCCCTGCTAGGCGGGGAGCCTGCTTCTCCCTCTGCCTCTGCCTCTGCCTCTCTCTCTCTCTCTCTCTCACTCTCATGAATAAAAAAAAAAAAAAATTAAATAAAATGTATGGGGCATTTTAAAATCTTTATTTTGTTATGGGAAGAATAGCATTATAGTTTTTAATTTCTGAGTAATGTATATCCTGCTAAAAAAAAAAGCCTTTAATGATAATACAGATTATCGTGTAGTATGTTCCTTTATTTTGCTAGTTAACCATGCAGACATGGGCCGAGTCGACAGGTTAATGCACCTCTGATTTCTGCCAGACTGTGTCACTGCACTGGGAAGAGGCAGACGAAGAAGGGATGCGTGTGCTGACACAGTGTCCATGAGTCTCAGGTGAACACCACAGCGGTGCTGTGCTCACCACGAGCGGAGCCACCGTCTGTCCCCACACAGCACTGTCGCGGTACCGTTGACCGTATTCCCTGGGCTGCGCCTCCCACTCCCCTCACCCACTTGGCCCACCCCGGCCCCCTCCCCTCTGGCCACCCCCAGATTGTTTTCTGTACTTAGGGGTCTGCTTTTTACTGTACCTGTATGCACCCATATCAGGGGCTGCGTCCTCTTGGCTGTTGTAAAGAAGGCTGCAGTAAACAAGGGGATGCATGTGTCTTTTCAAATTAGTGTTTTTATTTTTCTTGGGTAAATACGCAGTAGTGGAACTAGTGAATAGTTAGGGTAGTCCTCGTTACTGTTTTCCACAGCGGCTGCACCCATTTGCATTCCCAGTGATAGTGCACGAACGTTCCTTTTTCTCCGCATCTGCACCAACACTTGTTATTTCTTGTCTTTTTGATTCTAGCCGTTCTGACAGGTGTCAGGCGATGTCTTGTTGTGATTCTTTGATATACATTTCTTTGATGTTAGTGATGTTGAGCATCTTTTCATGTGTCTGTTTCCATCTGTATGTTTTCTTGGAAAAATGTCTACTCAGATCCTCTACCTATTTTTTAATCAGATTATTTGTTTTTGGGGTGTTCATTTATAGAATTCCTTTGTATATTTTGGATATTAGTCCCTTTTCAGATATATCATTGCAAGTATCTTCTTTCATTCAGTAGATCGCCTTTTTGTTTTGTTGATGGTTTCCTTTGCTGTGCAGAAGCTTTTAATTTTGGTGTTGTCCCAATAGTTTATTTTTGCGTTTGTTTCCCTTGCCCTAGGAGATATATCTAAAAATATGTTGCTAAGGCCCATAACAAAGATCTTACTGCCTGTGTTTGCTTCCAGGAGTTATATGGTATCAGGTCTCACATTTAAGTCTTTAGTCCATTTTAAATTTATTTTTGTGTATGGTGTAAGAAAGTGGTCCAGTTTCATTCTTCTGCAGGTAGTGGTTCAGTTTTCCCAGCACCATTTATTGAAAAGATTATCATTTTTTAATTGTGTATTCCTGTATCCTTTTTCATGGATTAATTGACCATATGAGCGTGGGTTTATTTCTGGGCTTTCTTTTCTGTTCTCTTGATCTAGGTGTCATACTGTTCTGATTACTCCAGCTTTGCAGTTTATCTTGAAATCTGGGATTGTGATACCTACAGCTTTGTTCTTTCTCAAGATTGTTTTCGCTATTTTAGGGCCTTTTGTGGGTCCATACAACTTTTAGGATTGTTACCGTTCTGTGAAAAATGCTATGGTATTTCGACAGGGATTGCATTGAATGTGCAGATTACTTTGAATAGCGTGGACATTTTAACAATATTAACTTTTCGAATCCATGAGTCTGGTATGTCTTTACATTTGTTTGTGTTGTCTTGAATTTCTTTCATCAGAGCGCTATAGTTTTTATTTCACCTCCTTGGTTAAGTTTTTTCTTAGGAAAAACTTCCATTTATAACTGCACCAAAACTAAAAAAATACCTAAGTTTCTCTTTTTTTTTTTAAATAAAAATTTTATTTACTTATTGACAGAGAGACAGTGAGAGAAGGAACACAAGCAGGGGGTGTGGGAGAGGGAGAAGCAGGCTTCCCGCTGAGCAGGGAGCTCGATGTGGGGCTCGATCCAGCACAGAGACACATCCATCACACTGCATACGGAAACAGCAGGGTACACATACTTCTCTAGTGTGCTTAGAATACTGTCCATGACAGCTCACATGTTCGGCCGCAAAACAAGTCACCATAAATTGAAGAAGAGTGAAATCTTTTTTTAGGTAACTTTTCAGACCACAAAAGTAAGAAACTCTATCAATCACAGAAAAAAAACTGGAAAACACATACATGGAAGCTAAACAACATGCTACTAAACAGTGGGTCACTGAAGAAATCAGAGAGGAAATTAAAAAACAGATAGTGATAGGGCACCTGGGTGGCTCAGTTGGTTGAGCGACTGCCTTCAGCTCAGGTCATGATCCTGGAGTCCCGGGATCGAGTCCCGCATCGGGCTCCCTGCTCGGCGGGGAGTCTGCTTCTCCCTCTGACCCTCCCCCCTCTCATATGCTTTCTCTCTCATTCTCTCTCTCTGAAATAAAGAAATAAAATCTTAAAAAAAAAAAAAAACAGATGGTGATTTACGAAAGTGAAAACGGTGGTCCAGAGTCCACTCACCATGACGAGCACTGGGTCCTGTACAGAAGTGTTGAACGCTGTTGGACACCTGAAACTGACACTGTACATTAACTACACCACAGTTAAGGTAATAACAATTTGAAAAAGAAAGCACAGTGGTCCAAATTCTTTGGAATGCAGGAAAAGCAGTTCTATGATGGAAATAGATGCCCATGCCGTCTACCTCAAGAAACAAGAGAAATTTCAAATAACCTACTTTGCACGTAAAGGAGCTAGAAAGAGAACAAACAAAATCCAAAACCAGGAGAAGGAAGGAAATAATAAAAATTAGAGCAGAAATAAATGATACAGAAACTAAAAAAAAACAATAGAACAGATGAGTGAAACCAAAAGATGGTTCTTAGAAAGGATTAACCAAATATTAATCTCTAGCCAGAGTCCTAAAAAGAGA
>NC_138379.1:93755522-93795777 GCF_054177405.1 Leptonychotes weddellii | reverse complement strand
GCGCAGGGAGCCCGATGCGGGGCTCGATCCCAGGACCCTGGGATCATGACCTGGGCCGAAGGCAGACGCTTAACGACTGAGCCACCCAGGCGCCCCTATATTTGAGTTCTTTAATGCATCATCGAATCCTTTCAGCATCCTATTGGGTGAGCAAGTCTATTTTTCTCCCTTTTATAATAGAGGAACTGATGCTCAGAGAGTCATCTACTTAGGGTCAGGAGCTCAGAGCTGGAATGTGATTCATTTCCTTAAATGCGCTTGTCTTCTGTCCTGACAGTAACCGTGGGACACAGTCTTTGGGTGCCAATATTCATATATGCCAAATCCTTTCTCCAACTGGACTCTCCGGCTGCTGTGCCATTTGCTAACCAGATTACCCTGGTGAATCCTCTCTGGGTTTCTCATTCTCCATTTGTGAAATCCTAGAATGAGTCTAATTTCTCCTCTAAGTCTCAATTTCAACTCCAAGAAGTAATCCATTAGTTGAATAAAATTATGTAAGTTCAATATACATATGAATCCAAAATGTGAATTGGAAATACTATGAACTTGTGATATTTTTCTTTAAAAAATACACAATTCTAAGCTCCAGTCACAGACTAATCCTAGAGGAAGAATGATAGATCATTCCTCGCACCCAGTTTACAATCCCTGATACCATTTCTCATTAAAGGAATCACAGATCCTCAGAATGACTAATTTGATTATTGAGACAGGAAATGTACAAGATGAGCTTGTAATACTTTGGCATACTAGAAGGCAAGAAAGCTACTTAAGACGACTTGAGACATAACAAAAAGACAAAAACAAAAAATACTCAAAAGCCAATTTAAGAGTTCCCCTTGAGCAAAGATGGACAATTTGAGTAGCAGTAAGATAATAACTATGTTTGAAGCGCACCAGGAATGTTTTAACAAAGAGAGGGGAGGTCATTAGTCACCTTTACAATATGCTAGGGATCAAATTTATTTTGAAAGCACATAAATAAAGGGAAGTTGGTAGCATTTATTGAGCCTTTTCTAAATGAATGGTAGCTCATGATGGTCTAAAGAGTGGTAATGGAAGTTCCTTGCTGTAGATCTGTCTCTGCCTGGCATTAGCTTGCCGTTCTGTGATCATGAATGTGATAATAATCTCGTGGCTTCTAATGTGTAAAAAGACAATCAAATATCATGTGCCTATTGATGAAAGCATACCGTACATCTATGCAGGGTTTTTGCCAAAAATTCAATCTGATTCTAAACTTACCTCCAGATCCAGTTCACAGGAAACAGAAAAATAGGGTGCCACGGGAATGGATCCAACCAAAGCCAGAATGGAGGAAGCTCTTGGGTACGGTTTCTTCAGCAAACAAACTGCAAGGGAAACAGGAGGAAAAACCTATAAATTTGGGAAAATTCAGAGACATATCAACAAAATGCCGTGTGTGGACTTTATTTGAATTTTGGTTCTAAAAACAACAAAAACTTAAAAATAGGTAGATAATGGAGAGATGACATTCAGGAATTACTGTTGGGAGAGGATCCAAGATGCCGACATGAAATCCTGAACTCCCCTCCTCCACAGACACATGGAGTCTATGCACAGAGCAGCTCCTCCTGAAGAACAGAACCAACTGAACAGTCTCCGAATGGACAGAGGACAGAGGGACCATGGAGGGAACAGGAGATACAAAGCCCCATCCCGCCACTGCCATCTGCAACCAGAGGGACAGTCCTGAGGGACTCTGAGCAGATTCGTCCACCCTGGCTCACAGAAACAAAAGCCGTGGTTTACAAGGGCAGCTACAGTTTCAAGGATCCAGGCCTCGTGTGTCTGCCCATGGGCAGGGGGCCTGTGGGACTCTTGAGAACTGGGGATGGGGGCTGGCGGGTGGTTACCTTCTCCTCCGTCTTGATGGTGCAGATGGCGCAGGATCCGGGCACCCTGGCTGCTCAGGCACACGGCGCACACCCTGAGGCACAGAGAAAAAAGACCAGAGTTTAACCAAGAACAACTGGGATAGAAAGGAAGTAGCCCCAGAAGAGTTGCAGGAGCGCCGTCTGAGGTCTTGGATCAGAAGAACTGGTGAGCCCCTTCGCCTTGCTGGCGTGGACGGGAGCAGGGCATGGGGCCCCGGCCAGGCAGCCGCCTTAGCAAGTCCCAGGACTTAGCAAAGGGACACAGGACACTGCATTCAAAAACATTTATTTCCAAATGCCCATGGAACATTCTCCAAGATGGATCACATGTTAGGCCATAAAACAAGTTTCAACAAACTAAACAGTGAAATCATGTCAAGCACCTTTTCTGACCACAAGGCTATGAAACTAGAAATCAATTACAAGTAAAAAAAAACTGGATAAAACAAGCACGTGGAGGCTGAATAGCATGCTACTAAGCAACCGATGGGTCTACAAAGAACCAAAGAGGAATCAAAGAATACCCAGAGACGTAAGAAAATGAAAACATGATATCCCAGAATCCTTGGCATGCAGCAAAAGCAGTTCTCAGAGGGAGGTTATTCGAGATACAGGCCTGCCTTTCAAGAAGAGAGAAAATTTCAAATAACCTAACCCTACATCTAAAGGGCCTTTTAGAAAAAGCCCAAAGTTAGTAGAAGGAAGGAAGTAACAAAAGATGAGAGCGGAAATAAATGAAATACGTACTTGAAAAAGTGAAATAGTAGAAAAGATCAAAGAAACCCAGAGCTGGTTCCTTGAAAAGATAAAATTATTTATTTAGCCATACTTACCAAGGAAAAAAAACTCAAATCAGGAAGGAAACAGAAGCAACAACCAACACCACAAAAATATAAAGGATTGTAAGACACTTAAAAAACTGACATGCCAAAAAATTGGACCTAGAAGTAGGTCCTAGAAGTAGAACCTAGAAGTGCCATTTTTTATGCAGTATGGGAAGTCCTAGCCACAGCAATCAGACAAGAAATAAATGGCATCCAAAATTGGTAAAGAAACTGTGACTATTGGTAGATGACATGATACTATATGTACGAAATCCTAAAACTCCACCAAAAAAACCTATTCGAAGTAATAAATGGATTCGGTAAAATTGCAGAATACAAAATTAATATACAGAAAATTGTTGCATTTCTATGCACTAATAACTAGCAGAGAAGAAAACAGTCCCATTTACAACTGCACCAAAATGTATAAAATACCTAGGAAGAAACACCCAAGGAGGTGAAAGGCTTGTAATCCAAAAACTGTAAAGCACTGATGAAATTAAAAACACAGACAGGGGCGCCTGGGAGGCTCAGTCGTTAAGCATCTGCCTTCGGCTCGGGTCATGATCCCAGGGTCCTGGGATCGAGCCCAGCGTCGGGCTCCCTGCTCCACGGGAAGCCTGCTTCTCCCTCTCCCGCTCCCCCTGCTTGTGTTCCTGCTCTCACTATCTCTCTCTGTCAAATAAATAAATCTTAAAAAAAAAAAAAAAAGAAACACAAAAAACCAGACTGTAAATACAGAGAACAAATTGATGGTAGCATTGCTAGCAGGCAGGTGGGCAGGGAAATAGGTGAAATAGATAAATGGGGATTAAGAGGCACAAAATTCTAGTTACAAAGAAGGATGTCATGGAGATGAAAGTACAGCGTAGGGAATATTGTCAATAGTATTTAATAATGGTGTGTGGTGACAGATAGGGACTACATTTACCGTGATCATTGAGTAATACGTAAGATTGTCAAATCACTATATTGTGCATCTGAAACTAATATAACATTGTATGTCAGCTATACTGAATAAAAATTATTTTAATTGTTAAATTTGGAAAAAAATGTTTTAGAAACGTAGAACAACTAGTATGGAAGATCCTATGTAACGACAAACCATGCTTACGGAAATTGTAAAACCCCGTTCCTGAACAGGGATGGTTGAGTTGGAGAAGTAGAAACTTACATCTCATTTCTGCATAGCATTAAAATTAATCTTCAAAATTGCCTAATTAAGTGAAATGGTAGGTAAATTTCTAACACACATAATTTATGTTTGTTACTGTTTGATGGGATGACCCAATTATAGTATCACCCACGACCCCAGAAACAGAGAGATCTGTTAAGGATTTAGAAGCAAAGCACTGCAACCTCTTACCTCATTTGTTAGACATTCTTTTCTGCTTTCTATGGTTCTAGATTCTTAGTATTAAACTCTGGTGGGTTTTCTTCCAGAGCTAACATGAAATTCCTGTGCTTAGACTTGCTGAAGCTGAAAAGGGGGAAAGAAAAATCAGAAAGGTAAAGAGCCAGTGCCTCCTTCTCCCTTGTGCCTGGAGAAATGCAGACACGGTCCTGCATCAGGGAGCTAGTTTGTTGGGTTTTTTTTTTTAAGATTTTATTTATTTATTTGAGAAACAGCAGGTGAGAGAGAGAACATGAGTCGGGGTGGGAGGCAGAGGGAGAAGCAGACTCCCCACTGAGCAGGGAGCCCGATGCGGGACTCCATCCCAGGACCCTCAGCAACTGAGCCCCCCAGGCGCCCTTGGGAGCTAGTTTTGATGAAGTGCTGAATTGAGAGTATTAACAAAAGCTTCAGTCTTACCTTTTAAATATGAAGACTGGCACGAAAGTGTATAACCCTGTTCAGGTTGGTATTTAATAAACAAGTATTTTAAGGCAAGTATCTCAGAGATTGTTTCTGTGTTCTCCAGAATACGCTCTTCAATGCCTAAAAAGGGGATCATTGTTAATACTGATTTGCAGTAGTAGCAAATACAATAGCAAAAATTGTATTTTTATATTTTAAAGGAAACATTTATAGATGAAATGTTAGGATGTGTCAGATTTTCTGCCAAATGCTCCCAGTTTGAGGCTCGGGGACGATGAATGAAGCCCAGCTGGCTGGGAGTGGGTCCCGTTGCAGCTGGACTGTGGGGTTTACTCTGCTAGTCCTCCTTTAAACCATTTCAGCATAAAATATTCAATCTTACTATTGGGGAGAGTTTTGTTTTTCTTTGGTTATCTGCCAATCTGCTTTAAGGTAGTATATTACCGTATTTTAACACAAAATTCTTTCTCTACAGGGTGCATATGGTCCTTATTCCCCCGATGAGTGCATATCTTTGCCCGTGTACACGAGCTGCGAGAGGGACCGCGTGGTAGCCAACATCGACGTTCCGTGTGGGGGCAACCAAGACCAGTGGATTCAGTGTGGAGCGGCTCTGTTTCTCAAAAATCAGTAGTCTAGCGATAATAAAAGCTGTCTTAGCAAAAAGTAACATATGCTACTTCAACTTTAAATCAATAGGTGGTCTACATTTAAACTGTTCAAAAAATTATCACATAGTTACCCACCTTGTGTTATTGATCTCACTGGGTTTTTATTGTAATGGGTCATGACAGTGCATGCAACTTTTAAAGTAACAATTCATAGGTTCATGTTAAAATGCTGTATTCCCTTGAGAACATTAAATATTTTTGTGAGGCAGTTCATGTTTCCAGTGGCTCAAAAAATTAATGTATGTAAGAGGTTGAAAGTAGTGTATTTAAGGAATCTAATTAATTTGGCTACTCTTTGGTATCATAATTTTGTATTAAAATATAAGGCCATTTTTTTCACTCATCTGTGGGTTTAGATAGGTGTTCTTTTTTTAAACACTTAAAAATATATTCTGTTTTAGTTAAAATATATAGCATCTCAACGTAATCCAAAAGAAATGGGGAATAACAGCACAGAAACCAGAATAAGAATTTTACAAATGGAATAATTAGACAATGAGAGGTTATCATTCCTCACGTAGATGACTTTTTACCATCTGTTTCTGTGAAACAGTAAAATTCTACAATGGCTGGAAGCTTAAATATGTGTTGTAATTTTAGTTTGTGAGCAATTGGAATTGGGTTCAGAAATCTTAACTACTTGTCATCATATTACCATTTGTATGGGTCCAATCAGGAGACCAAAAACAAACCAAACCACCCCACTGGTTTAAAGGGTGAAGTTCAACATAAAGATTAAGCTACGACAGAAGAAGAAAGGTGAGACAAGCCCATCTGATCCCACCCGACAGTACAAACGTGCTGGGGGGGGGGGCTCCCGAAGCCTGGGGTTCATACCTCGTTGGACAAGGTCTAAGTGCAGGCTGCTGGGGAACTGAGAACTTTCCTGAGTTTCTGCTGTTCCAGGCAAGCCCAGGCCTGGAAATCAGGAGCTCCAGAGCAGGCAGGGGCCGCGGCCTCAGCAGGTGAACCGGGTCACCCACTTCTGGCCAAAACGCTGTGACAACAGATAGGATATGGTAGCTTCCAGAAGCCTTCACAGGACACGGCCAGTCGGTCATTCTTTCTCCCCTTCTCTTCATCTCTTCTGCTATCTTGGGCCGTGTGTTTGCAGCCACAAAGGACAGAGACAAACCTGGAAAAGGTGGGACTCTGGAGCATGGATGCGCTGGATGTGTTAACTCTGACTTCCTTATACAAGAGATTGGGCACGCCTACAGGACGATGTACTGCTGTCCTAGTTCAAACAGAACGCTGGCTTTTAGAAATGGAAATCATTTAGAGATAAAAATGTGAACCTAAAAATGACAATGTGTCAAAGTTAGAATTCCACATTCTGAGGGAATTCCCTTCAGAGCTTCTTCATTGGCAAGCTTCCTAGTCTATTTGGAGGGTGTGTGATTATCGAAGTTAATTTACTCAACTCTTTATAAACTCAACAAAGACTTCATTGATAATTTGCATTTGATTAGATTATTTTAGATCAAAAGAAAAAATGGCATTATGCCTGAGCAGAAGCTACAATCACACAGGCACCTAATTCCCAAGTGTGAGATCTAGGATGAGGAGAGCAGAGGTGAGGGACAGAGGATGACGAGGAGAGGTGAGGGACAGGATAACGAGAGGAGAGGTGAGGAACAGGATGAGGAGAGGTGAGGTGAGGGACAGGATGAGGAGAGGTGAGGTGAGGGACAGGATGAGGAGAGGTCAGGGACAGGATGAGGAGAGGTGAGGGACAGGATGAGAGATGAGGGACAGGATGAGAGGTGAGGGACAGGATGGGGGAGGGGAGGGACAGGATAACGAGAGGAGAGGGGAGGAACAGGAGGAGAGGGGAGGGACAGGATGAGGAGAGGAGAGGGGAGGGACAGGTCTGTGACTGCACCCGACTTGCAGGCTTGTGTGGGACCGCAGAGTGGCTGGAGTCCTGGCCTGGGAGTTCAGCCCCCTCCGGCCCCCTCACCTTGACCAGACCCCTGAGCCCTTGAGCTTTGGTTTTGTGTCTGTGAAGTGGGGACCGTTGTGCGTGTTGTAAAGTGTGATTTGAACAACAGTAACGTTCTGACACCATGATCTAGAGCAAACTCACGTTCATCGTGAATTTAAATGTTCGATCATAAATCAGTTTTACATAAAACATTAATTCACTAGTTAGAAATAAAAATTAAGCTGGGAATCACACGAATACAGTGTTTCCCAGTTTTACACCATCTGGTGTATGTGTGACTGTTTCTAGTGTCGAAGGTCCATTTTGTTTTCACAAGACGCACCAGAGCTCAAACGGCTGTCTTCTGCGGACGTTGTTCCAAACCGACAGACCTATGCTGAGCGTGTGCGAGCGGTGAGAGCGACTCCACGTGACAGACATGCGACAGGCCTACGAGGTCCGAGTCCCCAAGGAGAAGAGCGAGCCCGCCGGGGCGCCGCTCGGCCTGTGAAGTCCACAGGAGGAAAGGCCGCTGGGCCCAGGGCCCCCGCCGTGTCATCCTGGAGCGAGGAGGCTGAGAGCAGGCGTGTGGGTCTGTTCTTCACCTTGACACGTCCGCTGCTGCGGAGCTTCTGGCGAGAAGGTAAAACGAATCAACGGTGCCCGTCAAGGTACTTGCGACGTTCGGTATTCTCTTCGAAAAGCTCTGCAATGGGCCTTGGGTGGAGGGGGCACAAGCTTTCCTTCGGGACCTCAGCGTGCACCGAGCCGCCTCCCTCCTGCCTCGCTCCAGGACGACAGTCATGAAAGCAGGAACTGTGTCTTCTTCCTTCTCTTACAACGAACCGCGTGCAGAGTCTCACACAGACGGACGCGTGGCGTGTGTCACGCGGTCCCCAGAAGAGCGGGAACCCCTGTTCCGGACACATGCCTACCGCCATTTCCAACGCCACCTAAGCCCCTCAATAGCTTCTCCCACCCCCGACCCAAGGCAGCAGTGCACATTTGGGTTTTTTGTAATTCCCTTTGGTCTCCTCATAATTATTCCGAATATGAATATGAATGAACTCTTAAACCTTATTTCCTATTTCTGCTTACCTTGGCACATAGATCCGATTCTGCTCTTGGACTGGCCCCTTCACTTTTATACAGTGTTTTACTCTCTGTCGCTGCTGGCCGGTTGGGGACTGTCTTCTCAGCAGGAGTGTGTGAACTGACCGCTGACTCGTCAGGCTCCTCTCGAGGATCCAGCACTACACTGTGAGCAGTTGTGCATCCACGAGTCTTCCCCTGGGGCGCGCACCCGCGGGGGCCTCCGGTGTCCCCATAGGGAAATCCTGCAACTTCCTGAGATGACACCAAGTGACTTTCCAGGTGGCTCCTCGCTTACCAGGCAATAATAGTGGTGGGCACGCTTTCAAGTGCTTCATAGACTCTCGTTCGCGCTTGAACCCGCCCACGGTAAGGTGAGTTCTTGTCACTCTGCGTCCTCATCCATGCTCAGCACCAACCCGGTGGACGTGAGATGCCATTACAGGGTAGTTGTGATTTGCACTTCCCTGTTCACAAATAAGATTAAGCGGCTTTTCTTCTGTTTACTGTCCACTTGTGACTTTTCTTCCATGAAATATTTTTCTCTCTTGTTCAGTTGTTTCTATTCGGTTGTCCTTTCTTAGATTTTTGCCAAATCAAACTTTTTTAATTGAATGCAGATTTTTTTCAGACTTTCCTCTGGTTTGTTTTCCCAGAGCAAGGTTATTAAAAAGCAACATTTTTTTTCCTTTAAAGTTTTACCTTTTGTTAGCAGAAGGACCACATATAGTAACTTTATGTCAGATAAAGCTATGTGCAAATCCCAAATTTAATTGCCTGTCATTTTCTTTATCTGTAAGTTACATGGTCCTAAGAAAATCAAAGAACACAAGTCTGCTCATTTCTGTGAAAGGAGAAGTCAAAGCTCTAAGACAAAGTCGGCTCCAAGCGCAATTTCAACTGCTGGGTAGGAGCTCCATGCAGACACACCGGGAGGTTCTGTGTGGACAGGCTTTGGGGACCGTTGCTGGTGCAGGGTGTTCAAGTAAAAAGCTTAAGAAATGAAAAGTCCAATCAAGTTCAAGAGTTGAATTGCAGATTTTGTGAGTAGATAGGAAAGTAGGTAATGTATACAACTGACATTCACCATCAAGGATTTCTTGTGTAGAAGTTAAATACTGAAGCTCGCGATGTAGTGACAATAAACAAGGGCGCGTACGACAGCCAGGACGCTGGGAGGAACTTTCTCAAGGCTTATAGGCTTGGCTTTTTCTGAAAGCTGCCGTCCACAGGAGCAAGCAGGTCCCGTGCCAGCCCAGGGGCGGTGCCTCCAAGCGGGGGGACGGGACAGGTGGTCGCATGTGGCAAAAGCAAAAGGATCTCCCAGGAAGCTGAGGAGAACGGCTCCTTAAGGGGAGATGAGTCCAATCTTGGACTCTAAGAGCCTCAAGAATTCCTTTTCAGGGTCACGTAGCCCACTACAGTAAAGCAAGGGTCACGTATGCACACGCTTTATCACTTGCAAGGTGATTATATGGGCTCTCTCACAACCACCACGCGAGGACCGCAGCACGGGGCTTGGATCTGGCGCGATGTGAACATTCGGGACGTCGAGCAGCTTGTCCGTTCAGACTCAGGACCCAGAAGCTCCACCTGTAAATCAGCTGACAAGACCTTGTCCCGCCGCCCTGCCGGGGCCCATTCCGACGGCGGGCAAAGCAGGTGCAGCTCCGTCTGCCGGGCCCCTCCTGCCCTCCTGCTCGGCTTCCAGCACACTGCTCTGGCGACAGACATCCCCCCAGACCGTGGACCTGGGGTCTCTGGGAAGAAGAGATTCAGGCGCACCCACGGAGGACGCAGGACGGAAGAGGCAGAAACGCACCACTCCTGCGCTATCTTAAGCCTGGTCTCGACGGTGTGCGTGCGTATACACACGTACGTGAGGTTAGGGGGACAGTCAGCCTAGTCTCAGGTTGGTCACCAGCCCCTGCCTCCATCCATTCCGGCTTTCCTGCCAAAGGTCGTATGGTTCAGAAAGGCTTCTCTGCACATCTCAGCATCTGCGGCATTGACACATACGGCCCGATTCTAGCCCGACTGGCCGCCTGAGAAACACCATCAATGTCTGAGAAAGGTAAGCTCTGAAAAGAGAATTCCCACGTGAACAGAAGGGCTATAAAAATGGGCCCCTAACTGTATTCTCCAGAAATATGAATGTCCTCAAAGACGGAGCAAGCTGAGGAGCTGTTCCAGACTGAAGGGGAGTGAAGGGACACGGGGGGACAGTACGGGATGGACGGCTCCCGCATCCCGGGCGGGAGGGAGTGCAACGCTGGGCAGGAGGATGACAGAATGAATTACAGGCCATAGATGAAACAGAAGTCCTGTTTTAATGTGACATTTACCGAAGTTGGTAACTATACTATTGATATGCAGGACAATATTCCTTTTCTTAGGAAATACTGAGTTATTGAAGAGTAAAGAGTGACCATGTACAACTCATTTTCAAATGTTCAGGAAAAAGTAACCCGTACATACACATGAAATAATAATAATAGATGAATCTGAGTCAAGGGTCTCAGGGGCTCTTCTCTATTTTTGAAACTTCTCTGTAAGTTTAAAATTATTGCCAAAGAAAAAATTTAAGAATGTAGCTCATCAACTGCATCCCACTGCATGTAACCTCTGGGTGTAACCTCTGGCTGATGCCCGCAGGTGTCGCCACCCATCCAGCTCCCGGAAACATGGGATTCCGACTTTACAACAACCGCCTTGGGTTTCTCCCAGACAAAACCGTGGGATCCTCTTACTGCACCTGAGGTCCTTACATTTTGGGAAAGGGCTTTACAAAATACTGCAAAAAGCCGAAAAGAAAATGAAATAAATACACACAATCTTTAAAAAAAAAGAAACATGTTTACAAAATGTAGGTTTCAGATGCAAAGCGTGGACAGGATTTTCTTTCGTCAGAACCACTTGAGCAGCCTAACTCAAAAAGACTTCTAAATTATACATACGAAGTTTGGAAATGCTACACAATTGAAGCAACAATAAAAAGAATACTTTAAAAGTTTCAACTTTTTCTCTCCAGAGGAGAGAATCACTGCCCCCCTCAAAAAATCGGTAAGAAATTTCTAACAGCATGAGCTGAAATGGAAACAATGTCAGTAAGATCAAATTAAAATCAATGTTATCTTAACAATATAATTTTCTCAGCTGGAACCTTAGCTTTTCTAGGTTATACTCCAGGGACAAACTCTGGTGAGATCTAAAGCAAAATAACATGACTAGAGGTTTTTGTCTCTAATGTAGCTTAGAATAGTCCTTGTTTCACCAAACAACATTCACAATAGCTCTTTGGTTCTTATTTTACAAATAACTTTCTCTAAATGGCAGAGAAATTTTTTTTGACTACTTAACCATGTGTGTGTTCTAAGAGCAAAGTTTAAAATCTTTTCAAATGGGAAACAATGAGGATTAACAAGGATCATCTGGAAGCTAAGTGAGAAAAGAGGAGTGACTTAGAGAAAATCAAAATGAAACAACTGGATGCAGACCATATTGAAATCACAACCATTCTGGGGTATAGACAGACACCAAAGTGAGCAATCCGCCAAGGAGATTGCAAGAAAGAAGAGGCACAGAGGTAGAGGCAAGGATCTGTCCCCAGTAGGGAGGGAAGACATCAGTGACCAGGGGATGGCTGAGTCGGTGAAAGTTTGCCACAGGGCTAAGCTGGGGTGTGCGTTGGGACGGAGGATGCCGGAGGCAGTGGGGTCCAGCGGCTGGCCTGGGGGAGGCACGAGAGTCACACTCGGTGTCCCTTCCCTTGTGAAGTATGTTCTGATGGTCCCCGAGTGAGGTCATGTGTTCTCCTGCATGTACTGGTTCATTGTAGTTCTTCCCACAACAGTAAGTCGTGATGTATCTGTTCATGATGTGCTTCTCCACTAGACGCAGAAGCAGCTCCATTAGACCTGGGACTTGCTGACTTACGTGTCATTCTGCGCCCCTGCCTGGAACAGGGTAGGGCATAGTAAGTATTTGCTGAATGGCTCAATGTCTGCATCTAGGCAAACGTGAGTGACGTGTCCCAGAGGGACAAGAGATCCAAGAAGGAAGAAAAGGGCCTGATGTATGCAGCGGTGTTAAGGGATGGGAATCAGGAATAAAGAGATTGGAAGGTATTTATAAGGAAGAATTCACAGAAAGGGATGAGTGCCTCGCTGGGTATGCAGGAAGCTCAGGTGTCTAGCTTAGGTGACGGGTGTCCCTTCTGTCTGAGAGCAGAGAGGAGGAGGAACAGGGCCAACGGGGCAGGTGAATGCCTTTGGCTTTGGAGGCTCCAGGAGGCTGGTGTAAGAGCAGCCAACGAAAGACACAGACCCACAACTGCGGAGAACACACTGATGGCGGCCAGAGGGAGGGGAGTGGGGACACAGGCTTCCAGGGATGGAAGGAGAAGTCAGGGGGATGCAAGGCACAGCTTCGGGCAGGAGTCGGCGACACTGACATCATGGTGTGGGGATGGGTGGTGGCCACCCTTGTGGTGAGCGCAGCACCATGTATAAACTTGTCCGTTCACCCTGTTGTGCGCCTGCAAGTCATGGAGCGTTGTGTGTCAACCACACTCCGAAAAGAAGGCAAGAGTGAGAAGCAAGAGAACAGAAAGAGCCTGTTTCCCACAGCTGTCTGCAGGCTCAGATGTGCCCAAGGGGCTTAGGTAAAAGACGGGAGTCCTGGCCCAGCCCAGACCGTCCGAATCTCCGGGAGTGATACCTGGGAATCTAATCGTTAATGAACTCCTCAGGTTATTTTTATGAGCATCGCTATAGTAGAGGTACTCAGAGTCCAAGGCAGACATACTTTTCAAGGAAGAAGTGGGGATTTTTTTCAAATTCCATAGAAAAGTTAAAGAAACTCGACAGTGAAAGCTGCCCACTTATTTGGCTGTGAGGACGCTGTTGGCATCCTTAGCGAGGATGACTTTGGTAAAGCAGTGGAAGGAAATGCTAGGATGCTCTCTAGATCATAATCCAAATTTTAGAAAGAAGAGAGCAGGAACACAAGCAGGGGGAGCAGGAGAGGGAAAAGCAGGCTTCCCGCTGAGCAGGGAGCCCGAGGTGGGGCTCGATCCCAGGACCCTGAGATCATGACCTGAGCCGAAGGCAGACGCTTCACCCACTGAGCCACCCAGGCGCCCCGAATCAATGTTTTTTAACTGTGGCAAATATGGAGGTAACATCATGACCCATTATTGCTTTAATTCACATTAGAGGATTGTGAGTGAGATTAAACACATTTTCTTCTATTTTTTAGGATTTGCATTTTCTCTTTCGTACATTTTCTCTTCTAGCATCTTGCCAGGTTTTACTAGATTTACTTTTTCATCTTTATACTAAAACGAAGGGCTTCCTGATGTAGTCATGCCATTGGCCCTTTGCCTGCCCTATGTTTTCCAACTTTTTCCTGCTCTCTTTTTTTAAGAATATTTGAGCATAATAAATGTTTATTGTTGGAGATTTAAAATAAATAACTTATAAAGTTATCTATAGACTCCATCCTAGTTGTTATGACAGACAACCTGGGTTCAAAAATCCAAATAAAAAATGAAAATTTTTGGAGGACAAAATCTATTTCTTCTTATTTTCCCACTTTATTTCCTACTATAATCTTTTGAAAATATTAGATAGTTGAAAAAAGAATATAACATTGTATTTTCACTAACTGGAATTAAAATAAAAGCTTAAAAATAATCAGGGGAGAAATCGTTTTTGGTTTTGTATAGTAGTTTATGCCAGATGGAAAATTTCAATGTTTAGGAGATAAACTCTATCAGTATTTTCTTTCTTTCTTTCTTTCTTTTTTTTTAAAGATTTTATTCATTTGGCAGAGAGTGAGCACAAGCAGGGGGAACGGCAGGCCAAGGGAGAAGCAGGCTCCCCGCCAAGCAGGGAGCTGGACACGAGCTCCATCTCAGGACCCCGGGATCATAACCTGAGCCAAAGGCAGACGTTCAACTGACTGAACCACCCAGGCGCCCCTATCAATATTTTCTTGTGTACCTTCCAGGTTTCCCATATAGCTTAAGAACTACTTTCTCTCTCCACCTCAACCCCTAAGGTTGTATTAATAGAAAATTATACTGTATTTTAGTTTCATTTTCCACAATTAGAGATGTAATTCAAATTTGTCTATGATATGGAATACGTGTCTAATGTTTAAATTTTTCCAGGTGCTGTGTTCTCCTTGACCCAGTAAGCAATAAATTTGACTTTGTTATAGGAATAAGTTTTGCTGGAGTTGCTCAAGGAAAAGTCTTCCAACATTGCCAAATCCAAGCCGTGAGCCCTAGTCTCCACCTCTGGTCCATCTCTGGGCTGCATTTAATAGATTCATCACCCCCGTCTGCTTTTACTCACTTGGCCCGAGGGGTAGGCTTTGGTCCTGGCTTTTCCCACCTTGGCCCCTCCAGCCTCTCTGCCTACAGTTCCCTCAGTCTGGATCTCCCTTTTTTGCAGCTCCAGAAACTTTCCTTCTAAATAACAAGTTTCCACTGCGTGCTTTTGCAAAGCCTCTGCTTCCACTCATCAGCCCCTTGAATCAAATCCGCCCTCGTGACCCTCATCATTTCCCTCGTGCTTCCTGTGACTGTTTGTATATACTCTCTGTTGTGGAATATTTCTTCTGCCTCATCTTCCAGAACAAGGGAACAGTTTCCAGCAGGGGCCATTCTTTTCATAATCTCTCTTGACTTTTCAAAATTTAAGAGTCTTTTTCCAGTGTCCCAGAAGCTCTTTTGTGTTATCTGGATCACCCGAAGGCATCTTCTTGTACCAGGAGCAGTTACCTCCTCTTTATTCTCTTAGTTCTGACTTCACAGAAGCTGTGTGTCCCACTCAGGGGGTGCGGGAGGAAGCATGGCAGGCTGGCGGAGAGGGAGTGAGCTTGTCCCTCGTCATTCCCATCTGCTTTCTGGACTTGTGAGTGACACCTAGTGATGCTGCTACTTCCCAGGGATTCATTACTCTCACATAGCACCCAGTGCTCGTCATATCACGTGGCGTCCCCCCACCAATGCCCATCACCCAGTTACCCCATCCCCCGCACCGTCCCTCGAGCAACCCTCAGTTTGTTTCCTGAGATTAAGAGTCTCTTATTGTTTGTTTCCCTCTCTGATTTCGTCTTGTTTTATTTTTCCCTCCC
The DNA here is from genome assembly GCF_054177405.1 of Leptonychotes weddellii. Taxonomy (NCBI): domain Eukaryota; kingdom Metazoa; phylum Chordata; class Mammalia; order Carnivora; family Phocidae; genus Leptonychotes; species Leptonychotes weddellii. The sequence continues at coordinate 93,780,397 of NC_138379.1, read as the reverse complement.
TTCCCCTATGATCCTCTGTTTTGTTTCTTAAATTCCCATATGAGTGAAATCATACGGTATTTGTCTTTTCTGAGTTATTTCACTCAGGATTATACTCTCTACTTCCATCCACATCGTTGCAAATGGCAATGTTTCATGCTTTCTGAGGTCAGGCCTCAGTTTTACTCACATTCTAGGAATGCGTCTCACGGACCCCTCACAGACCCTGGGACTGGCCAATCCTGGCGCCCCGGTCCCAGGGCCCCTCTACGAGCCCTGATGACCTTGAAGCATAGGGAGTTGCTGGCATTTGCACAATTTGATCTAAAGACAGTAATTTTGTGTAATTCAAACCAAAACCAGCTCCTTAATTGTAGAGCAAGCACAAAATAAAGATGGGGTGCTTTTTGCTAAAAAATTAAGAATGACGAGACCGTGACCTCAGAGCGTCCAACGCAGTGTGGGGCCCTTGTGAGCCTGGGGTCAGCGTGTGGGTTTGTCACACGCCCGCAAAGCCGGTTCCGATGCGCAGCTCAGCTCCTCCCTGACCCCCGCCCGGCCTCGGGGAGTGGGCGCTGCCTCGGGGGATGTCCGGGCCGGGGTCACCCCCGTCTTCCCTGTTTTGCTGGTTAGGTTCTCCCTCTGTTATAGAATGCTTTCTGCAACACCTGGTGTGGCTTTTCCCCCAGTGTGCCCTGACGTCTCCCTCTTTAACTGCTTAGGGCATTTATCTGACCTCTCCTATCAGCAGTTGTGTGGACAGATCAGCAAAGGTCAGGTTTTCAAACGAGCAGCTCAAAACATCAAAGTCAGAAACTTATATATTAAGACACATTCAAAATGGTTTTTAAAAATAGGGTATAGGGGGGCGCCTGGGTGGCTCAGTCGTTAAGCGTCTGCCTTCGGCTGGGGTCATGGTCCCAGGGTCCTGGGATCGAGCCCCACATCGGGCTCCCTGCTCTGAGGGAAGCCTGCTTCTCCCTCTCCCACTCCCCCTGCTTGTGTCCCCTCTCGCTGTGTCTGTCAAATAAATGAATAAAAATCTTTAAAAAATAAAAACGGGATATAGGTACAAGAGTTTAGTATTCTGTGAGCACACCTTTCCTCCAGCAACTGTTCTGCCCAGATGTAGATTTTACAGTCTGTTGAGTGGATGTTGATATTAATTCCAGTGTATGTTTAAGACTAGCAGTACTTGCAAACTTTTTAAAGACCTTACTAAAACCGGCAGACCTTCACCAGAAATCTTTTCCTATTGCAAGAGCACGGTCATCCTACAGGGAAACAGCAGCTGTGTCGGGCCGGAGCGCAGCGTTTGATCTCGCTCCCGAAGAGAACATCGACTTCCCGAGCGGGAGCTGGGGCCTAGGCTTGCTGCTGGGCAATCACACACGCGTTGCATTTCCACGCAAGCCCCGCTTAGTCCCAGACCGCCGTGATTCAAGTGCTGATGGTTTTGAGGGTTCTGAAGGATGGAAACAGTGTATCTGAGCTCTAGGGAAGCCCGTGCGTTCTAATTACCCCCAAAACAGGGGAAGTCAAGTCCAGGCAGCTCACAAGAGGCAGCCCCATACCTGGGAGCCCTCTCAGGTGTGAACACAAGCCCCCCACGCGTGTGCTCGGCGGAGGAAGGCGCTCTCAGCTGCTCAGGGAGCACACGCTCATGCCAATCTGAGAACGAGAAGTCACCATGAAAGGCAATTCCATTCCTGAGCTACTCACAGAGACGGGGAATTTCAGGTAGGCTTTACGAAACCCTAAGTGACATCTGATTCGAACTGCCCTGGAAACTCCAGTGTGTGTGAGAACGGAGTCTCCCGCTAAGTACCGAGGCTTCACGGAGAGCCCCGCACCCGCAGACAGCTGAGTGAGGACGCAGGACTAGCTGCGCAGGTGCACACGGAGTAGCTCAGCCGCCCCGCCCGCGGCCAGTTCTCCCTGCACCCACAGGGGCCGCGGGGAGCACCCCTGCAGGAGATGCATCCTGCCTATCACCATGCACCCCGCAAGCCTCCTTTTCAGGCTTGCTCTCTGCGATCCCAGAGGACTTCGGAGGTACCCTGCATCCTTGTGCATGGGCCTCGTTCCCCATCCTGTGGGGGGCAGCAAGGTGGACTGCCCAGGGCCCCTCTCTCCCTCCTGCCTCCTCCGTCTGTCTGTCCTGAAAACTGTCAAGGTGACCTTGAGAAAGCTGAGGGAGACATTAAGAGAAAGAAAACAACTGCTTTTCTTTATAGATCAGCTAAGACAGAAATCGCCTTAAAATTAACAATATATAGAACTTTATCAGCTGCCAGGAATGGATGGGTCACCTTCTGTTTCATGAGAAACAGTCAAGATAAATAACTTAAATAACATGAAAGTGACAAAATTCTTTAAAGTTTCCAAATGGAGAAACATGCATTTGAGCCATGCCTTTGAAGTGTCAGAGTCGACTCTGGGGAGTCCACCAAGGAGAGGAAATTTATACCACAGGAGAGAACAGAATGTGCCTTTTTCACACAATGGCATCAAGAGCATTACGGAGATTATTCTGACCGAGCTCTATTTTACTATAACACATGGTAAGTCATTTATCTAACTTTTGGGTGTACTGTTAGAAATTCATCACCCAAAATGTACTATAGATCTTTCTCTAACCTTTTCATATTTAAGGAATGAAGGTGTTCCAGTCTAGTTTCTTAAAGGTCCTACAAAGTGTCGTATGTTAGCAATTCCATTTAGAAAGTATTATTTGAAGGAGAGAGTAATTGTATAAAGGATCACAGACTTAATACAAGGTACTGCAAAGTGTGAGTGATGAAAGGGTTCTAGGGAGGGTGGAGAAGCCAATGAAGTTATTTTTACTTATATTCCAAAATATTTTAAAATTAATTCCTGAACTGAAAATCAGTAACAGCCAAGCAAGCAAACCTTACCAGCCCACTGTTAGTTTGAGCATCACTGCGCCTGATTTGGGGGAAGAACAGCATCGTGGTTAAGTAGCAGGTTTGGAATCACCGTAGACTTGCCAACATATGGTGTGGCTAAATGGTCCTTAAAATAAACATCCAGTCTTAGCATGTTTTTTGTCTTCTTTGCAAGATGGCCCTTGGCCCTTTGACAGGTGCGCAGGTGGTCCGCTGTGTGCTCATGCTGCTCCCTATCGGCACCTCCGGACTTAATCCAGACTTTTATGATCCTCATTCAACAGTTCGGGTGTCAAGAGGTGTGCAAGATACATGTTTGAGAGCACTACGGAAAATTCCTGAGAGAAACTGAGGAAGACCCAAATATGCGGAGCGACTACCATGCTTATGAATTAGAAAACTTACTATTGTCAAAATGTCCTTTCTCCCCAAACCGATCCATCAAAACAAGGCAATCCTAATCAAAATACTAGCAGGCTATTTTTTTTTCTTTTTTTGGCAGAAATTTTAACAACTTATCCTAAAACTTGTGTAGAAAATCTGAGGACTTAGAAGAGTGAACAACAACAACAAAAAAAGAAAAACACACACACAAAAGCCCATAGACATTCCAAAACTGGTGTTGGAATGCTTATGTTACTTGATTTTAAGATATTATGAAGCTATAATGTTCAAAATATTGTAATGACGTAAAATAGGCATATAGATCATTGGAACAGACTACAGACTCAGAAATAGACACATAATTATGCAGTCAATAGATTTTTGACAAAGTGGTCACAACAATTCAATGAGGAAAAAAATATTTTCATTGATTGATGTGGAGCAAGTGGACATCCATATACAAAACAAATGAGCCTTGATCCTTTGCTCCCTTCAGGCACAGAAATTCACAAGAAAATGATCATAGACCTAAATGATCATAAGACCTAAAACTTAAGAAAACATAAGAGAGATTCTCAGTATTCCTGAGTGTGGCAAAGATTTTGTACAAGGATACAAAAAGCTTGAACTATAAAAGAAAAATTATTAAAGTAACTTCATAAAAAATTTAAAACTTATGCTCTATATAAGACATTCTTGTGAAAATGGAAAGACACATCTTGACCTAAGATAAGACACTTGGAAAACATCAATCTGACAAAGGACTTTAAAAAATACATAAAGAACTCTTATATCTCAGTAAGAAAACAAGTCACCCAATATAAAAACAGGTAAGAAATTTGGACACTTCACTATGTAAGATACGGGGAATAAGCATGTGGGAAGATCCTCGCTGTCTTAGTTATTAAGGGAACTATTATTAAAACCACCAGTTACCACTGCACCTCCTCGAGAATGTCTCGATTTAAAAGGACAACTCAAACAATTGTTTTCGAAGGTGACAAGTACCAAGAATTGCCGGTGAAGATGTAAAGTGCTACACCCACTTTGGGGGACAGTTTCTTTCTTAAAAGTTCAGTGTAAACCTTCCAAATGACCCAGCCATTCTGCTCCCAGGTATTTACCCCTCAAGAAACGGAAACACCTGTCCACAAATAGACTTTCTATACGTATCCCTATGGAAGCTTTATTTGTAATAAGCACAAACCCGAAATCACCAAAGTGACCATCAAATAGCGAGTGGATGAATGAGTTATGTTATATCCACACAGTGGAAACTTCTCAGCAATAAATAGGTGTCAACTATTGGTAAACACCACCATATTGATGCATCTCAAAATAATTACTGATTAAAAGAAATCAGATAAAAAATAGATGTCTGTATGATTCTATTCACATAAAATTATAGAAGGTGCAAACTAATCTAGATCACTGTGGTTGCCTTTCCGTGGTGGCAGGTGAGGTAGGGGACAATTTGAGGAGATTTTAAGGGCTAAGAGGAAACTTTGGGGTGTAACACATCTGCTCACTATCTTGATTACAGTGATGGTTTCACATTTGTATACAAGTGTTAAACTTATCAGCTTACATGTGCAAAGTTTACTGAAGCACAGTGATTCCTAAATACAAAAGTAAAATTAAAAAAAGACCATTATCATTTTGGTAGAGGTCTATTTCCTATGCCTTTAAAAATGAATTTATATTTGCAGGATTCCTTCCACACGACGGGACCCCACCCTCGCCACATCCCGACGCATCTCTTTCTGAACGGTGGCACCGGGCGAGTCCCGCCGTGGTCGGCTGTGAGCAGGGATGGAGGTCCCGGCCAGAGACTGCTCGGACCCAGGGAACACGACCGGAGTGACCTGTTATTTCAAGCAGATGTAAACGCATGCTATCGATCTGGGCTTTCATCAGTGACACGGTATTTGAATTACTGCTTCGATGGGTTGCACGTGTCCGTGACCTTCAGGCCTCAGGGTCATGGACCCGGCAGCTGGGCTCAGGTGTGACACACAGCAGGATGCTTTTCCACCTGAAGCGGGCAAAGGCGGAGACCTGGCTTTTCCATCTTTTCCCTCCTGCTTTTCTTCTTCTCCCCCTGCCTGCTGCTCAGTGCTTATCACAGACCCGTTAGGGTCCAGACCCCACGCTAGGTCTAAATACACAACGGCCAGAAGATGACACAGCCCCAGCTCTCACGAGCTGACCATCTACCGAGGCAAACAGAAAAGCAGACCAGCAGTTTGACGTCCTGTGACAGACACGTAGATCCACGGGAGCACATCGCAGTCAAGATCCAGAACACTCCCATCCTTCCAGAAAGTTCTTCATGCTGCCTTCCAGTCACCCCTCATTCCACCGAAGTAGTAACGGCTGCTCTGATTTCCACAGAAGCTTCTCTGCCAAAATGTGTCAGGGCCCAAACAAGGGAAAATGGGCTCCCTTTGTGTGTCCCCAGGGGAATCCGTCAGGACGGAGGAGGCAACGCAGAGTGGGAGCTGTCCGCGGACGGAGAGAGGACAAGGAGGAGGGGCTCCAGCAGTTAGCCATCGAGGGCTGCCCAAGCGGGAAGAAGGAGCTCCAAACAGAGAGAAAACAAGATGGACGGGAAAGGAGGAAGACAGACACATACGTGTTTATGACTCTGGGGTAATGTTTCACCATTTACACAGTGGAGCCCTCTCCCCTTGCTCGGCTTTGTTTAGAATGCACTAAAATAATGCATTTTCATCAAAATATTAACAAAATGTGATTCTCCATCATCCTTGTACTCCCTGAAATCCTGACCTCATGCCAGAGCCTGGACAAGATTACCGTGCAGTTAAACAGCCTTAACTTAAGCTTGGCTACTGTACCAGCTTTAAAGTAGGTTATTCGAAAAATTGCATGTTACTCTTGCCTTTATATATTATATAAAATGTGCCTATGTCAAAATTTATGCAGCTCAGAGACACCCCCAAAGGGTCACTGGTTGATAAAAGAGCAGTATTACTCAGCAGTTCTTAATATTTAACTTTTTAAAAAGATTTCTTAAAAATTTGAGAGCGAGAGAGTACAGGCAAGAGAGAGCACGACAGGAGGAGGGGCAGAGACAAAGGAGAAGCAGGCTCCCCGCTGAGCAGAGAGCCCGACACGGGGCTCCATCCCGGGACCCTGGGATCATGACCTGAGCCGAAGGCAGATGCTAATGGTCTGAGCCACCCAGGTGCCCCCATAATCTTTTAACCAATTGAGCCACCCAGGTGCCCGGTGCCCCCATAATCTTTTAACAAACAAAATGCTTACCCCATCAACATTATCTGAAGTTTATAAATCACTCAGACATTGTGACTAAAGACAAAGCAGAACAAAGCCACGTTTAGAGTGTGCATTTTCAATGTGTGTCCTCACTGGGGCTCCCCTCTCCGCAGACGCCCCGGTGCCCACCCCCAGCTAATCCAACAGCTCCTGACTTGACACTCAGTGGGTTAATAAGGCATCCAGTAACAAATAAGCTTTTACAGCTTATGTTTTAGGGTTCCATACGAGGTTAAGTCTTTTTTTTTTTTTCCATGTTGTTTAACCTCCATGTATTTGTGGTCTTCCCAGTTTTTTCAAGTTTCATAGCATTTCGGTCAGAAAATATGCACAGTATGATCTCAGTCTTTTCGTACTTGTTGAGGACTGATTTGTGACCCAGTATGTGATCCATTCTGGAGAATGTCCCATGTACTTGTGAAGAATGTGTATTCTGCTGTTTGAGGATGGAATGCTCTGAATATATCTGTGAAGTCCATCTGGTCCAGTGTGTCATTCAAAGCCCTTGTTTCCTTATTTTCTGCTTAGATGATCTGTCCATTGCTGTGAGTGGGTAGATTAAATCTTCCTATTTATTCTTTGCTATTTAAATAAATACACCATATATTCTGAATATGTACAGCTTTGGTCTTTAAAGTGTGTGCTCATCATTCAGAATAATCATGGCTGGAGTTAACCCTCTTGAAGTCAAAATAACCAAAGTCCCCTCAACATTCCCCCTGCCTCCCCAAGTCCCAGGCATGAACATGTTAGAGACTCATGGGCTGGATGCAAGGCGGAGTCATGGTGCGGCCCCCTGGGTCGTTTGAAACCCATCCTTCACACATTACACATTAATACTCAGCTGCCTTCGTTGAAATTCAAATTTGGCCCTTAGCTGGCAAGCATTTTCAGCTATCACATGGTTGGCTTTTTTTTTTTTTCAAGATTGTGTTGTTTTTATTTTCAACACTTTGCTCATATTTTTTCATTCTCATCGCTGAATCAGAAAGTCTTTGGGATGGAGTCCCTGCACTGTGGAACCTGATGCTCTGTCCAGCTACAGGGTCAGGATGGAGTGGGATTCTAGGACACACCCCACTGGTGTCAGAGATTCGGTTGTTGGTGGTGTGAGGAGCCCTCCCCGAACACACACGTCGGAAATGGGGCATCAGGACACTTCCACCAACTACGCCGATGGATATGGATTGCTGTGAAGTAAAGACTTCAAGGTTTTTATTTTATAGATTTATTGGCCACTAAACTCACGGTTATCTTAATGCTCTATGTAGGCACTAAGCCTAGATCTAACGAATCTGAGAAAGACCTTCCTGATTCTGAGGCAGGTGGCCTGAAAACCACGCTGAGAAACCACATACCCTCTAATTTGTACAGGTTAGGACCAGGTGAGTGAATGATTTCATCTATAGGTCAATGGTGACAAGTAATGGTCACCCAAGGGTCACAACGCACCTCTTAATTGATAACCCTGTTTAATATAGTTTTTCAATTTTTTTATGAATTACAATTCTTAGAAAATTAGCAACTACAGCTAGCTTGAAAGGAATCTCTCTAAAAAATGTTCCTGAGTGTCCCACTCTTAAAACTGAGTTGGTTTCTCTGCTCATCAGAATCCTGTAGATCCTATTTATTCATAAATGAAAGTGCAGCTCAGAAATGGCATGGTTTTCTGTTCTGACTACAGCTCTGAGAGTAGGATTCGGCAGCTCGTGGCTTGTCCCAGAGAGACAGGGCGGGCATGGTGAGACCAGGGCGGCAGGTGGTGGGCAAGGTGGCTGGTCTGCAGGCTGCCAGGAAGAAGGATGGCTGGTGGTGTTTTTGAGGTGAGTCAGGCAGTTCATGCGAGAAGCATGTGCACAGAGGAAGAGGCCGCGCTAGGAAAGGCAGGGCTCGGGGCCTCGTGGCAGGCTTGGGGGGCCACGCACATACCAGAAGAGGAATGGGAAACCCAGTTATAGGAACGGAGGCATGGGGTGTGGGGGCCAGGGACAGAGGTGGCTGAGGCTCAAGTATGATGGCAGAGACCGGGACCCACAGTTACCACCATCATGCGTTACCGGATACGACGCTCAGGGCTCAGCCTCTCACGCGATTGCCCTCTGCAACCTTGGCAGAGGCTCCACAGCAGAAGGTCCATCCCATGGGTGAGCGAACTTAGCCCAGCTTCCTAAGTGAAGTCACACTAAGTGCAAGCATGGATGGAGAAGTCGGTGCCCTGGAGCCCTGCTGGGAGGGTGCGGTGTGCACACACGCGTTTGGGCTGCGTGTGACCATGTAAGAGCGTGGAATGGGACAGGGAACTGGAGGGGTTCCCCCCGGTCACTGTGAGACTGAAACCCAGGAACGGGGATGGAGTGGGATTGTGAGGTCAGGTCCAACCAAGGGCAGGAGTGATGCCCACGCAGTGGCCGGGGTGGGGAGGGCAGAGGAGGCAGCCGTGCTTCACTTCTGGCCCCAGTCAAGACGGGTTTGGGACCCGGGAGGTGAACGGGGGCTGGGGGGATGGACTAGCTGTGTCTGGACACACAGACAGTGCCTCGTTCCAGAGTAGCTTCAACAGGAGAAGCGACAGTCTGGCATTCCAGCTTCCACGATAACCGCCAACCCTGATTCTTGTGCTCCCCAGGTTCTCTCTACCCCAAAGGGTTGCCTGAAGCCCTCGCCCTAGAAATCTATACAGTGAAATGGAGCAGAGAAAGGAAGAACTGCCATTATCTCCTTCAAACCCGGGTTCCTGGAGATGGAGCTTCCGTGCTGCGTGTGGAAGAGCATCCAGAGCCTCGGGGAACGGTCGCGGCGGAGACTCCTAGAAACTCGGTGTGAGCGGTTTAGCCTACGCCCTCTTCTCGTTTTAGACCGAGGTAGGCGTGAGCTTTGGTGCTCATGATTTTATAGAAACCTTTTCCAGGACTGATTTTTTTTTTTTTTAATTGAACTAAACTAGAAACCCGAGAATTCGGCTGGCACAGAAGAATCAGGCTGCTTACAGACAGCTGTTGGGTGTCAATGAGAAAGTTATTCCTAAATCCTAAAAACAGTCACTTGAGCTTTGTAGTATTGTAATGGAGTCCAAAGCCCTATTGCACACCCAAACTCAATTTATTAGCATCTGAAACTGACAGTGTGTCAAGGATACTGATTAATTACCTGATTTTGCAAGGCAGGCATGGGCTGAGAGTGATTTTCCTTGACAATTTGCATAACGATGTCAGAAAGAAACCAGCACTTTTGTCTGCCCTATGTCAGAAGCAGTTCAAGTGGAGCCTGTTTTAATTACGCTAGTGTGCCCCCCACTGCCCTCCCGTTTAATTCTTCAAATTTACTCAGATGTAAATGGAATTTGCAAACGTTTAGGATCTATAAATTCTTTATTCTTGTTCTTTCACCTCTTGTTTGTACTTCAGATGATTCAAAAAATTGAATTTAATTAAAAGTTTGATGGTCGTCACTAAACAATTCAAATATCAATTATATGGAAATGGAATCCTCTTTGATGAGTAAATAAGACTATTTAAGCATTTTATGACCTTGCAAATTCCAGGCCTTGAGTGCTACAATGATTCATTCTCAAATGGCAAAAAATTCATTATCTTCAATTACATAAGAAAGCATGCATTATGCTGAAAAGAGCTGGAGATGGGTAATGAAATCATCTCTCTCTTCATCTAAATACTTTGAATTATCCAATGCCTCAGCAATGGTATTTTTTGTCTACTTATAAATGCACAATGTTAAATTAACAAAGTTATGGATTTGAAATCACTGTCTAAGCCACAATTACAAATGAAGCTCAGGTAGCCTCTGGAATCTGAAACAGAACTACGATGTCCTGTAGATCTATCTTGGATGATATTTTCTAGTGGTCTGGATTTCCATCTTATTGTGTCCTATTTTATGGCAATCTCATTTCCCTTCATTCCAGTTCCTTTACCAAATTGTATTAAAAGTAAGCAAAGAATTGTGAGCTCAGATCATTGGCCCAAATAAATCCAAGGGAAGGGGTACACGTTGTTTTCTGGTTTAGCAACCTTTCCAGGAACAAACATGGTTCCAGGCAGTGTCAATAACCCCAGTGGGGTGTGTGTGTTGGGGGGCGGGTATATGCGATGAATCCAGTGCTTCCCTTGGGAATCTTAAACATGATGAGCAGCACAGCCTGTCCTCCAAGGATTCAGTGCCCAGGGGAAGAGATGGATGACCAGCCTAGAATCTAGAACACTGGTCCACAATGTCTCATCTTTATTTCCTAAAGCCTACTTAGTTTTCCTATTTATAATTTTTATTTATCCCACTCAATGTGAATATTTGTATACTTCACTGGTGAAATATTAGTGTATTTGATTATAAGGTGGTGCAAGACCCACTGCAAATTTTATGCAATATTTAGAATAGGTACCATATTACCTTTCCAAAATATGAACAATTTGACCTTAAGCTTTTCAGATAAGTATAATTTATATATATATATAAGCATAATATAATTTATATATAGCACCATCAGCCTCATGAAAGCCTAAAAGAGGGAGAAGAAATGGGATTAGCAAGGGGAGTTGGGAAAGGATCTCCATCCCTCTACAGATCCAGCTCTACCACCAAGAAAGTAGATTCCTAATGGAAACAAAGCAAAATCAAGTCGCTGAATTTTTGATGATTAATCCCCCCTCCATTCCGTTTCCATCCCTGTCCTCCACATGAAAAAGGGTTGGGGATGAGCAAGGGGGGGAAATTATTTAATCAAGTTTGGGAGGACATCTAGAATCTGAATCCTTGACATTCGCTTCATAAAACCATTGAAGCTCAGAAGGCCACCGTAAGTGGGGTGTCTGTGACACATGGCATGCTCTAGCCAGCACATTTTCCCCATTTCTTTAAGATTTTATTTGTCTGACAGACACAGCGAGAGAGGGAACACAAGCAGGGGGAGTGGGAGAGGGAGAAGCAGGCTCCCCGCTGAGCAGGGAGCCTGATGCGGGGCTCGATCTCAGGACACTGGGACCATGACCTGAGCCGAAGGCAGACACCCAATGACTGAGCCCCCCAGGCACCCCCATTTTCTTCATTTCTGAAGTCAGTGATGTCATGCTGGGAGGTTCAGCCTAGCTACGGTGGGGGTACTTACACCAGAGATCAGCACACACCCTGAATGAGGGCTCCCCCCTACCTCCTCTGTCCTGGCGATACTTGACCAGAATACCGCCTGACCCTGGCCAGACCGCTGCAGAAAGCAACACGGAACAGAGTCCTGCCTTTGGAGACCTTTAGTCCAGCTTTCTGCACGAAGAGCTTACTGAAAACAAGTTGAATGCAAGAATGAACGAATACTTTCACTGTCAGACGGCCGGCTCGGATAGGGGTAACGTAGGTGAAGGAGAACGAGTGGGGGCGATAGGGGTTAGAAACTGAACCCATCTGGGCTGCAGAGGAATCAGGTGGCTGAGGAGGTGGGGTACCATGTGGCACGGCTGGGGGGGAGGGGTACTCTCTCAGGGGCTGGGGGTGCAGACCCCTGCTTCCCACCAACGCACTGCTCGGAGCTACGGCTCTCTCCCCGTTTTTCGAATATCCTTGAAGCCTACACTTCTCAGGGGCATCTTTCCCTGGGGTGTCCTCGGCCATAGGGTGTTCTTTGCTCCTTTCCCAGGAGGCAGGGAGAGAAGCTTTAACATGTTTCCATGAAAAGAACAAGACCGCATTCATTGGGAACCTATTCACTGCCAACTAAAGAGAAGAGCTTGCAAACTGTACATCAGGAACTTCGGGGTCAAAACAGATTTCCAGCGGCGCCTGGCGGAGGTGGGGGGGTCACGCGGATGAACGTTCGAGGCTTGATCCCAGCTCAGGTCTTGATCTCAGGGTCATGAGTTCAAGCTCTGAGTTGCTCCTTAAAAAACAAACAAACCAAAAACCAGATTTCCAGGAGCGGGACGCTGCTAAGGGAGTCCTCTCTAAGCTGGTTGGGGTGGGGGGCAGGGGCACACTCCTGCCTCAGCAGAGGGCCTGGCTATATTCCTGGGCTCTGGAGGCAGAAGCATTACTGTAGACAAAGATATGCTTTTCTCAGCTAGGTGGTATTTTCTTCTAAAAGCAGTTTGCATCTTTCCTACCTCTGCTTTCAACAGGACTTGTCTCCATTTGGCACCAGCCACTGAGCCACAAGGCCGGTGGTTCGGGGAATCTGAGAAGCTAGATTAAGGAACACTTGTTTCTCCAAATAGGACTTTGCTACAATTACGGCCAAACTGGGGAACATTAAACCTCCATTCTTCAGTATCCCTCTGGCGTGAATCTTCTATTCTGCATCTTTACTTAAACGAAAACCTAGCGGGTCCTTTGAGTTATTCAGGGGATATGCACAAACCAGCCCGTCCTCCTCTTTGCCTCCTTGATTCCCAAATGTAAGAGGAAGGCTCTGACTGCAAAATTCAAGACAATGCCTGCAGGGTAAGGCATCCTTAGGTTTGTTTTGCTCTGGAGAACCCGGGAGAAACACAGAATAGTTGGCGGAGGGACAGTAGGGGTGGGTGGTGGGTGGGAGTTGCAAGTAGGGCCCATTTTAGGACTGGAGACTTGGCGATCAGGGATAGGACAGTTGCTGCCATCAGTCCGTGTCATCAGGTGACAGCAGACCTGTCCTCTCCCCCCAGGTCACTGGTGACAAATCGGGCATTCTCCTTAGCCGAGGACCTGAGAGGGGAGATGTCAGGAGTGGGAAAGGCTCTGGCCCCTCCTATGTGAGCTTGTTCGTCGGGCCTAAAAGGTCATGGATTAGAAAGAAACCGGTTCGTTATTAAGGTATCAACCGTGTCCCATTCACAGTAACTTAGGATAGAAGGAACAAGGGTTCTTTCCCTCTCTGGGGACTTCCTGGCCCTATAGTCTGCTTCCCCCCCGGGGGGAAGCCACCACCAGGCACTGGGATGCTTGCTGAGCTCACCCGGCCTTTCTCATGATGGAGACAGTGGGGTTCATTTTTAAACTTCATGTATAGCTGTGTTAGACTCACATCAAGGTGACTCCCCAAATCAGATTTTCTAAAAAGAATAGCACTAATTGGCTCACCCCTGTGCATTCTGCGCATCAGTGGGGGCAGGTGCAGGGGGAGGACGGGCGATGGCCAAGGAGAAGCACTTCCGACAGACAATCTGGAGGGAATAGTCAGAGGCGCCGCATGCCGAAGGAGAAGGAAGCAGTGGTGTGTCCGGGCCTTGTGTCTGTGCAGTGTTCTCTGGAAATACCCAGAAGTTCAAAAGTGATAAGGTGTTTTCTCCAGCCTGCCACCTCCAAACTAGAGTTTGGATGGAGGGACGGACGGAGGGATGAGTCCCTTCTGACACTCCCCTCAAAAACGTGCTCCTACTTGCCATCAGGGGGAAAACAGTGTAAAGAATGGTGTTTCTTACATGATGTCCTCTAAAGCACTTCTCTTAATGGGAAACACTTTCAAAACCATTATCTTTTTGAATCTGACAAGGGAGATTAGGTGGTGGTGGTGGGTTCTGTTTTTATTGCCTTCTGGACAGAATCGGGAAGTGGGAAGCCTGTGCAGAAAATGTGGATGAGCCTGACGTCACAGAAAAAGAGCGATGGCTGTTAGCTGTAGATAATATGGACTCGAATTCTGTTTTGTGGGGACGGACGGTTAGGGTGGGGACGGACAGGCAGGGCGGGATGGAGAAGAGAGCTGAAGGCTTGCGGGTAAAGAAGCATGTGGAGGGAGAGGCTGCAGGTAGAGATTACTGATGGGGCGACATTCGTGGTGGGCTTGTGCCTGGAAAAGACAAGATGCCCAGTGAATACCTGGATGGCAGAAAAAAGAAGGAAGGGTGGAATTCTATGTTGGGTGGTTTAAAGCCAAGCCCACCAGGAGGGTGTGGAGGGAGGTGGAGAAAGATCCTGTGCGTGTACATTTACTTGCTTTTAGCTTCAAGTGCAGAACCTACAGTGGTCCCAGGACAGGGCGTCCGCAGATAGGGAGACCTAGTGTCGACGGATTCAGCCGGCCAGCAATGTCCCCAGGGACCCCGGTGCTGGGGTTTGTGGAACCAACTAAAATTGTCCTCTTCACCTTGTTTTTGAGTGCATTTTTAAAGAGAGATACACTTGGGAGTAGGACAAATGGAGACCAAATTCCGGCTTTCGTACTGACAGTGAGGGTCAATGTGCCTTAGCTGAGTGACCACCACGGGTTTCTTAGTGATGGACATGAGATTAAAAGTCCCATGACTTGATAATTTCAAAACTTAATTTGTTTGGAGAAAAGAATCAGACCTATAGAAAGCATAGGCAACACCTTATACTTAAAAGTATAATAGAAACATTTAGTTATTTTGTACTTGAGTATATTATTCCTGAAAACACATTTGATTATTAACATCTCCACTTGTAAGCAGAGCAAACACACTCAGAATCATTTCTTTCTGCATATCCTCTGCTAGAGACAAACAGATTACATTTGGAGAGGCTCTTTTTACATCTTAATTGAGGATTTTTTTTTTTCTGTTCACATCATTGAAAATGAAGAGTGTTGAATCCCGTCTTCTGATCAAGACCCGTATCAGAGATTGTTGCCCTGACCTTGGGAAAGTTTGTGTCTACTCAGGTCTCAATGAAGCAAAAATAAATATATGTTCTAGAAAACAGGTTTTGCAAAAAAAAAAACCGGAATATCAGCTTTCAGAGAAACGACTTTCAAACCTTTGATCTATCAACTTTCCTGCAACAAATATTAGATAAGTCTTCTTGTGGCAAATAAAGAATGTTAAACATTCCCAGCTCTCAATGGAAACACTGAGCACATAGAGGGCACATGAAGTTTCCCGACAAATGCGGATGTGAATGCACCGTGAGCCCATCTGCCTCTGTCCCACGGCACCTCACAACGTCGTGGCCACAGCGGGAGAACCCACAGGGACTGGTTTTCTTTTCTATAAAGCTCTCAGCTTCAAATACACAGGGTAGAGACGTTTGGCAGGACCGGGTACCACACCAGTTAGAAAACACTGCATTTGGGAATCAGGTCTTCCTAAGGGGAGCTGGGTTCCATCCCACTGTGACACCTTCTTGAAACCGAGCCCCAAACTCCCCCCCCGCCGAGTTAGCAGCGTAGCATCTAGGCATGATTCTAAACTCTGGGGGCAATAATGTTAATACGGACTGAGGGATTATTATGTGCAAGCCACTGTTCTGGATCCTTTCTGCGAACTCACTTATTCCTCACAATGACCAGGGCTGTGGCTGAAAGAGCACAGAGCCGTCGGCAAAGCGACCAAGTCCTACTACCTGCCGTGTGCGGAGCGCCTACCACGCGTGAATGGCGCGTGTGGTCCCGGGCCTTGCGTCCCTCGCGCATTTAATCCTCAGGTGCTGATCTGCCGACCACTGAGGGGCTCCGCAGGAAAGGATGCTACGAAGAGGGGTCTGCCTTTTCGGATGCGCCACAGAGACATTTGGGAAGCTGAAGAACAAGGCTTGAGACTGAGCTAATGAGACTGATACCCACACCGCGGAAACCGGTCTGCTGAGAAAATTGCAGCCGCTGCCCCAAACGAGACGTTGGCCACCGTGCCCCTCCGTGCGGAGGGGACCTTACAGCTGATGGAGTTTGCACCACTCCTGTTACCAGCATTTCCGCTCCGTGAAATTCCAGCTGCCACCGCTCCACCACCCGTCCTGGGGGGAACGGAAGACATTGCAGGGGTGGCGTCATTTGGCTCTAGGCTTGCAGCAGAGATGGTTATAAAAATAACCATCTAGCATTTTCAGCTCCTACCTGGCGAGGCAGCTTTAATTCCCTGCCAGTTTCTTAAATCTGCGAAGAGTTTGGTGGAACGGCACAGCTCCACTCATAGGAAGTTTACAAGGCACGTCCTAGTACCTGCGCTTCCACGGGTCACGGGCCCAAGACCCACAGGGGGGAACGGTCTGACATTGGGTTCCCGTGCACAAACTCAAGATGGGAAATTTTGCGCCCAGGTTTTATTAGAGAGTGCTCTCCAGAGATACGTCTCTGAGGGAGTAAGAGGAGGATCGGGTTGAGGGAAAAGCTAACCTTCAAGGCTGTCACCACCGAGGCCTTAGTCAGTCCTGTATGGAGCACCACTGCTGGGGTGACAACAGAATTGTCCCATATTAAGGCAAGTGGACAAAGCCTTGTGTCTCTGGATAAGCCGGTTCGGGGCACGGGAGACCTTTTGGGTGGGGCAAAACCTCAGATGGGGTAGTGCCCTGTGGTTGAAAGGACAGGAGTTACTGTTCTATTTCTGTAATGGCAGTGAAATCACCCATTCGACACTAATTCCCACGAAAATATTAGTAGAACAGCAGTGGTACTCATGTGTCTTCCCACGGTGAAGTGTACAGGACCAGTGTTGAGGATGTGGGGAGCTTGGCGCCCTCACGCATTGTGGTGGCAAGGCACAATGGGACACTTGCTTTGGGAAAGTTGGGCGGTGCCTCATGCTTGAAGCCCAGTGGTAGCGCCCGTCTCCCTCTCCCAGCAATCTAATGATTCCGTATTATGTAAATCTCTTCCTGCTGAAATATTTAGGGAGATTTTAATTTCACGAACTGACAGCTGATGGATAGTACCTAGAACACTAGAACAAGGATGAGGGTGAGGACAGTCCTTCTTCACCTGGACCACTTCACTTAGTTCTGGGTGTGATGCACTGAGGAAAAGAGATCCCTGAATCCACCCAGATGACGGTGACCACGGCGGTGACCGACTTGAAACCATGGCAACGGAGAAGCGTTGAAGGCACTCGGTGCAATTTGCAAGGAACGGAAAGGCTGCTTTTGCATACTTGAAGCACACAGCGTAGAAGAACTCTGTAGTAATAGGAATAACTAGGAGAATGTGGGGGACAAGCGTAAGGAAGAAAGTTCTGGTCGTCAGCTTGCCTTGCCAGGCGGTAAGATTCCCGCTGCAGGAGGAGTTCAGCCAGAGGGTGGAAGACCGCTTGATGGAAAAGTTGTAAGAAAGATCCAAGGATTCAGAAGGGAGTAAGTGTTGAACTAGATGATCTTTAAGTGGAGACTGTGCACCAGGAGCTGGTTCCCATGCTGGCCTGCGCGATGCCATAAAACAGACGAATTTTGTCACTCACACTTAGGATTCAAGATTGCTGTCTAGATTCACATAAACATTTAAAATATCAGGTTTTCTTGAGGAAAAAAATCGAAAGAACATGGTAACACTGGGCATTCCCTTTGGAAACAAGTGGTGTTGCTAAGAACGTATTACTTCCTTTAGACAGGGC
This sequence comes from Leptonychotes weddellii, assembly GCF_054177405.1. NCBI lineage: Eukaryota > Metazoa > Chordata > Mammalia > Carnivora > Phocidae > Leptonychotes > Leptonychotes weddellii. The sequence continues at coordinate 93,762,567 of NC_138379.1, read as the reverse complement.
AAGAAATTTGTAAATCACCACAATCCCATTATTCTCAACAATTTTGGCTTTAGCTCACGTCTATTATTTATGCTTCCTGCCTGGAACCTGAATTTGCTACCTCTGGATTGCCAAGCCTAGGATTCTCTGATTCTTTGATGCCATCATTCAGGGTCCAATTCAAACGCTTTCTCTACTCATTTCAACATTCTTACTCCCTTCCATGAACTCCTCTGGCTCCTTCAAAAGGCATTTACCATCTTCACTATTTTCTTGCAACATTCCAGTAAGATAATTAGATGCTTGAGGTCAGGGTCTCACACAGAAGAGGCATCCATAGATATTTGTCCAACACATGGCCTGCATTGACTGTTAATGCTGCCCTTTGCCAAACTGATTAATTTTGTTGCAGCTTAGAAATAGCCCACTCTATACAGGAGAAAAGCTTGCCTGCTTTTATTTTGAACTGCAAAGTTTATTTTTGAAATTGGGTTTTATTTCCCCCTGGAATTCTGGAATCTTGAAACAAGTTTGAAGGAATAATTTAAATTATGGACTGTGGAGCTTCCTAGTTCTTAGTCATGTTACTAGGCAGCATCAGAAGGCACCTTTGCCATGGAAATCTATAAATTACTTTCTTTCCTTCACTGAGAAATTCAGATATAAGACTGCCTCATTCCTTTTTTACGTTTTTCTCTCTGAATAATTTAACTAACTTTTATTTAAGTTCCAGTTAGTTAACCTACAGTGTAATATTAGTTTCAGCTGTACAATGTAGTGATTCAACACTTTCATACATCACCCGGTGCTCTTCACGACAGGAGCGCTCCTTCATCCCCATCACTTGTTCCCCCTCCCCCCTGCCCATCTCCCCTCTGGTGACCAGCAGTGTGTTCTCTGTAGTTCAGAGTCTGGTTCTTGGTTTGTCTCATCTTCCCCCTACCCATGTTCATTTGTTTCTTAAATTCCACATGAGTGAAATCATATAGTATTTGTCTTTTGCTGATTTTCCTTCTAGCATAATAGCTTCTCAGTCTGTCCATGTTGTCATAAATGGCAAGAACTCATTCTTTTTTATGGCCGAGTAAGACTCCATTACACATACACACACACACCCCACTTTTTTTTTTTTTTAAAGATTTTACTTATTCATTTGAGAGACAGAGAGAGCATGAGCGGAGGGGAAAGAGAGGGAGAAGCAGACTCCCTGCTGAGCAAGGAGCCTGATGTGGGACTCCATCCCAGGACCCTGAGATCATGACCAGAGCCGAAGACAGACGCTTAACAATCTGAGCCCCCAGGCGTCCCAACCTCTTCTTTATCCTTTCAAAGATCAGTGGGCAGCTGGGCTGCTTCCATAATGTGGTTGTTGTAAATAATGCTGTTATAAACATCGGGGGGCGTGTACCTCTTTGAGTAACTGTTACTGTATTTTTAGAGTAAATACCTAGTAGCATGATTGCTGGAAAGTAGGGGAGGTCTATTTTTAACTTTCTGAGGAAACTTCACACTGTCTTCCAGAGTGCAGACTGCCTCATTCCTTTATGCTTGAAGTTTAATTTGAATTTATAATTGCAAATCAATTTCATTGCTGTTGTACAGACATTTTCTCAAATCACAATCAGTTTTGTTGGGGGGGAAGGCAGGTGAACAATTTGTTGCTTTTGATTTAATCAGGATTGTTGGGAATAATGGTACTAATTTAAAGCTAATTTGCTTTATATCAGGAATGTAGTGTCTATATACTGAGTATATCAGCTTTTCCTAAAATGTATTCCACAGAATATTTTTTATTGAAATGCCCCCAAACATTCCATTAACAAATGGATCACAAACTTCAGGATGTGATATCCCAATATGAGCTACATTTTTTGAAGCTATAAAGTCTTTAAAAATGTTACAATTATTTCTGCTTCCAAAGATGAACATTCCACTTTTTCTGGGAATTAGTGAACACCTGTGCTTCCCTTTAATTACACAATTTAAAAAAAAATGTCTGGCTCTTAATTGTACTTATAGCTGGGTGCGGGGGGTGGGGGGATAGAGATGCATAAAGATCCCTGGAGGAAGAGCAGAGTCCTTTCCTTGAGGCTGGAGTGAGGGGCTGGTGTTGTTGCCTCTGGACGAGACAGCTGTACTCAGCACGAATAGAGGCGGCAAATGGATTTAACTACAAGAAAGAAACTCCAGTGAAACAAAGTACAGGAAACAGAAGTTAAAAGTTCTACGCAGAGAGTTTCAACAGGCTATTTCATCATAATATTAGCATAGGACTTGGTAAAAAGTAAAACACTAGAGAAATCTTGGAAATTTCTCACACCCACAGACCCCATATGAAACAACTCACACAAAGAAAGGATCAAAGAACAGACTTGGCTGGAGATTCAAAAATAATGCCAATGAACTCTCCTCAAAAGCAGTGCCAATAGACAAATAGCTTTTAAAAATGGGGCGGGAATTAAAAGACAACCTTGGGATTGGCGGATGGGGGACTCTGTAAATTCTCTCACTAAAAAGCAATGATGATAAGACAGAATTGGCACAAACTACCATTTCAGAACTCTCAATGTTGATCAAACTCTACAACAACTTGGGAAGGCTTTCTTCAAGAAAAAGTACTTAATCTTGGTAAGAATAGAGGGCATTGCACCCTCCGCCTCCCCCAGCTGCACAGTGTGGTCGGTCCACCAGTGAAGAGCAGGTCATGAGGACTTTACTGCCTCACTTGGAGAAAACCCATGTCCACGGGCACTGCTCAAAATAATACCAATGTTTGGTGGGATTCAGGGCCATCTAATATTGCAGCTAGCCTGAGATTGTGATAATTTTGGGGGGCAAGCAGCAGACAGAAGTCCTGTCCAGAATTAAGTAGGAAGAGTGGCTTTGAGAAGCTCCTACATACCGCTGAGGGTCTGGAAAGCAGAGAACATGCACCAGGCTGCACACGTCCCTGGTTTCATGTGATGCCTCAAGCGCAGGAAAATAAAAGCCAGAGTAGACTGGAAAACTGCTTGAATGTTGAATGTATTCTTCAACCCGAACACAGACCGACCAGGGGGGGCTGGAATATTTACTGGCTGAAGCTGCTTTAGCACAAACTGTGGCCCCATCACTGTTGACCACTAGGTTGGCTTGACCCAGGGGTGGCTACTTCGACATCAGACTTAAAAATAAAAAACAGGAATTAAAAAAAAAAAAAAAACTGAACAGGGGCTTCAGTGGCCACACACTGTGGGGACACAATCTAGAGACAGTCCAGGCAAGTCACCAAACAGGAAAACACCACCAACCAGGTATCTCGTGGGTGGGAAGAATCCAGAGTTGCTGCGATGTTATTCAGGGTCCAGTTTTAAACAACAGATTATGAGACAAGCAAAGAAACAAGAGTGCTCCGGGGAAAAGGCAGAAAACAATAAACAGCCTCTTAATTCCCCTGCTGTTAAGCTTAGTAAAAACTTCGAAGCAGATAGAATAAGTATTCAAAGAACTAAAGGACATTCTTAAGAATTATACAAAAATAGTATTACAAGGAACCCTCAAATAAGGGATATCAGCACAGGAAGATATTATTGTAAAGAGGTTTAAATAGAAATTCTGGAGTTGAAAAGAGAAATAACCTAAATGCAAAAATTCACTAGATGGGCTTTATAGAAGATCTGAGCAGACGGAAGAACAAACCCATGAACTTGAAGATAGATCAGTAGAGATCACATAACTGAACAATACAGAGAAAAATGAACAGAAACATGGGCACCATTAAGCACACCAACACACACAGCAGCAGTCTTAGAAGGAGAGAAAATTTAGTTCAGTGAAAAAATTAAATGAAATGACAGCTGAAAACTTCTGAAATCTAATGAAAAACACTGATCTACACATCCATAAAGCTCAGTGAAATCCAAATAGGATAAACACAGAGACCTAGAAAACCTGAACATTTTCAGCCAGCATGGCTCAAGTGCCAAGCACAGAACATTCTTATCAATGTGAGCAGCACGCACCTACATTTGAAATACATTTTCCAGACAGACTGCATGCTAGGCCATAAAAGAAACCCAACATATTTAAAAGGATTGCAAACATACAGAGTGAATTCTTTAACTACAATGGATTTATGGATTAGAAAACTCAGTACTGTTAAGATGGCAATTCTTCTCAAACAGATCTTTAGATTCTGAGTGACATAAATTGAGGACCAGTAGCTAAAATAAATTAGTTCTTTTATTTGTCTCATATAACGGTAACTCTGGAAGTGAGGAGTTCAGCATTGTATGGCCACTCCGTGATGTCAGCAGGAACCATTCTGTCTGTCTTTGCTTTTGGAAAAGCCTTGGTGTCTGATAGGATTTCATGATTTCACGATGCAGTTGCTTTATAATTATCATCTTTGCAGTCCATAAAGGAAGGATGGGAGAGATCAAGGGCAAATGTGTAAGCCTTCTGACTCAGCCTCCTCTTGAAGTAGTTCTCCCAGGAGCCCTGTTCAGGGACTACCATTTGCTTCTCGTTGGCCGAAACCACGTGGCACGGCTGTTCCGGCCACCCAGGGGGCTGGGAAGGGTAGTTCCTAGACAAGCACATTGCCAACCAGAGTGTAACTGCATTCTGTTCTTTAGACGGGGAGGGGGGAGAATAACTATTAGGTGGGAAAACAACACGTGTGGTACAACATATATTTAATTCAGCCTGAACTGTATCATCGAGTCAGGACTATCAGCTAATGTGAGTCATACCATAAACGCTGAAAGCCAAAATAGTTCCTTTTAGGACAAAATTAATCCACTGGCATTGCATTAATGGAACATGGAAATTACTGTTTTTTTTCTTTCTGTTGTTTAGATGAAATACTTGGTTCATTTCCAGTTTTAGAAGGTGGGTCTTGGAATGCTTCAAATTGCCCAATTTTAAATTAATTCTGCTTTAGTAACACTTCAAAAAAATGAATATAAATCAGAACAAACCCTGTAGGGTGTAGCAAGTTTCAAATTTTCTTTACAAAAACAGCAATGCACCAGTAATCACAGAGCAATAAAGAAAAATTAGAGAAGTATATCACAAGGGAAGAAATAATGGAAAACCATTAGAGACTCAAAGAGCGGAAAGGTGCCAAGAGAAGATGAATGGCTCCACAAATTTTATCACAGTTTTCCAAGAAATTACAATAAATCCACCAGGTAGGGAAACCATTTAGAGAAATTATTGATATAGACCAATTATGCCTCACCAGAAATGAGATGATCATTTCCCTCTTACTGAATCCAAAGCAAGCTGTAGGATTATAGCCGACCCATGAAAGCTGAATGGTGATTATAAAATATTCTACAGAACGGGGTAATGAGTCTAAGATTACACACAATGAAGCAAAACTTTATCGACATTGTCGCTTTAGGAAACGCTAGTCACCGTGACCACAGACATTTTCTGTGCTCTATTTCAGTAAGAGCAGTTGACAGAGTGATAAATTGCTTCTTCCACATTCTCATGGGTAGGTTTTGGGGGAGAAAAATGACCAGTGTGGCTAACATTTAGAGAGATGTAATTGGACAATTTGTAGGGTGTCATCAGAAACTCTTGTGGTAAAGAAAGGGATGCAGACCAGGTGGACTTCTTAGGCATGATTGCTTTTTCTGTGTTTCTAGAAAGATTCCCAAATGAAACCCTGATGAGTGGACCCCATCTGGGGATGAAGACTACCATCAGTGAACTCAGAGGGCTGCCCCGGGAGGTCAAGGTGCCAGACTCTACAGCTACAGGACAGAGGATGCACGTCTGCCTCCCCATCGAGCCAAGCCGGTCTCCGACTCTGCTCCCTATGCTGGAGTGTGGTCCCTTCAACATGTGGCTAGCTGGAAAGATGAACAGAAGTGACATGTGTTGATGTAGGACTTCTGAGAGGAAGGATTTTATTGCCAGTGGGAAACCTGCCTCATTCTTCTTTTGCTGAGGAGACTGGAGGCTGGGTCTCTCTCAGCTGGTCCCTGGATGACCTTGTGAGCAGAGCTCCTCTCCTCACCCACAGTGACCAGGAAATGGAGTGTGTTTGTTACATAGACTCCTAGCCTGTCCTGACTGATACACTTCATAGCAAATGATTTAAATTGCTTAACGTACTGTTCACCATCCATAATCTCTTTGTTTACTTATTCTTTGTTGTCTGCTCTTGAAATGTGATGTCTATGTGGGCAGAAACCTTCTCCCTCTTGTTCACTAATAAATTCTTCAGAACCTAAACTATTATCTGGAAAATAGTAAATGTTCAGTCAATATTTGTTCAATTAATAAGCACAGTCTTTAAATAAGAAGGATCTTTTTAGACAAGGAACTAACCTTTCTTAGGTACATACCTACATCCACATTTCTAGCCCTTATTAGCTGTGTAACCTGGGGGGAAATTACTTCGCCTTTTGTACTTAATGCTGGAGTTCATTTGTAAAAATTGGGATAAGCATATAACTGTCTCATAAGGTTGTCATGAGTACTAAATGGGTAATACAAGTAGAATGATGAAGCATATACTAAAAGTAATACAAAATAGACATTGAGCAGTACGCTTGAATGACTAATTCTATTTTCTGTTTTTCGGTCCCAGATGATCTTGTGGAGCTACTGGTGGACTAGAGCTGGACTATTAGGCCTGTCCTGTCTCTCTCCCCTCAAATTTCATTTAAGAATACACTTTTCGTTGTTTATGCCACGGGAGTATTGTAACTAGCAGGTAAGTTAAGTTTCTGATACACTCCTGTTATATGTTGATGGTCTTTCTTCCTCAATCGGGAGTCTATTTGTGGGGGGGGGTTGTGCGCACGCACACACACAGATGTCTATTTGTAGATGTTCAGGGTGGAAATCTTTACAGTAACACCATATTCACTTTTGTGCCAAACTCTCAGTTGAATCAGATGGCAATTTATCAGATGGTGATGAGTAATGTCAACCTAGACTTCTTAGTGTATTCTTAATTTCCTTAATTCTGTGTTTGCTGAGAAATGATTCAATAATTTGCTCAGTGCTCTACATAAGCACTGGAGATCACCATCCCAAACTTGGCCCAATCCTTGAGGAGGTG
>NC_138379.1:93707453-93755022 GCF_054177405.1 Leptonychotes weddellii | reverse complement strand
TAGGGAAGAAGCAAATGGATACAGGTCTTTGAAAGCTCCTGCGAGAAGTGTATTGAAGACTCCCAAATCCTTTACCGCTGAAATGTTTGAAATTCATGTGAAGAGAAACTCGTGGTTGAGTTTAGACGCGCCTGTTGAGGAGGCAGGGCAATCGCGGAGCTGTGCGTCTAGTGCTTTCTCGGCCCCTCTAGACCCAGCTCGCCCAGGTTTCCTCAGGCCAGGGGAACCCCCTGGCATCTGATGGCTAAGTCTGCAGCTCAAGACCTCTGTTTAGTGAGACCACGGTAGAGCCGGAGCCTGAGGAGGCAGTCCCTCACGCCTTGGTCCTTGCTTGGGCTGAGTGTCTCCCTTGCATCTGCTGGAGCTCCCACCTGAGGACCACTGATGCCCAGTGCAGCCACCTTCCCTTCCAGGCTTACCAGCCAGCACCATTGCCTACTTTCCACGTGTGCCCCTGGAACCCCTTGTACATCCCAGAGGGTTTAGGGAGATGCAACTGTATACCTCTGTTTTGTTCTGCTCTGACAAAGGTCGGAATCCTCAAAGTCCTGCTCTTGCCAGTCTCTCTGCATTCCTCGGGGATCTCGTTTAATGGCACCACGGCTTTAAATGTTACCCATACACTAAGGGCGCCTAATTCTGTATCGACACCCCAGACCTTTCCCCTGGACTGTAGACTTGAACCCAACTACCTCCTCAACACCTCCACATAGGCGTCTGGTACACCTTTCAAACCTACCTGTCTACACTGGAACCCTCCTCCCTCTTCCCCTCAAACCTGCTCCTTCCTCTGTCTTCTTCAATGCAGTGAACAGCACCTTCACTCTGCCAGATTCCAAAGCACATGGTAGCATTACCTGTGACTCCCTCGTGTCCCACATCCACTGAAAAATCCACTTGGCCCTCTCTTCAGAACACGTCCAGACTCTGTGCTTCCTAACGCCCTTCCCGGTAGGACCGTGGGCCGTGACACTGTCCCCTTTCTCCTGGATCGGCTTTCAAAAATACAATTCCTACCATGTCCTTCTGTTCAAATGTTTCCAGGGGTATCTGCTGTTTCCTATGCCGGACGCCCGCCTCCCCCCAGATACCCATGGGGCTTTTTTCCTTCACTTCCTCTTGGTATCCCCTTAAATAGCACCTTCTGGTCAGGCTTTCCCTTCATCATTTTAATGATCAAGTTTTTACTATTCTTGAGATAGAGTTGAAATACAGCACTGTATACGTTTAAGGGGTACAGTGTAATGATTTGACCCACACATGTTGCAAAGTGATTATTGGGGTTTAGTTCCTATCCATCTCATACAGATAGATAGCAAAAAAAAAAAAAAGTTTTTTTCCTTGTGGTGAGGACCCTTGGGAGTCTACTTCCAACCTCACACACGCTCTACAGCAGTGTGAGCCAGAGTCCCGTCACATCCCCAGTCCTTATCATTCCTGGAGCCGTGCCTCTTCAACACCTTCATCCAGTTTCCCCACCCCCACCTCCTGCTGCTGGTAACAAGTCTAAGCTCTCTTTCCAGGAGTTTTGTTTTAGATTCCACGTAGAAGTGAGCTCATACAGTATTTGTCCACATCTGACTTATTTCACTTCATGTAAAGCCCTCGAGGTCCATTCATGTGGTCACAAATGGCAAGATTCCCTTCTTTTTAATGGCTGAGCAATATTTTTAATGATCTTAAAATGGCAACTTCTCCCTCCTCCCAGCACCTGACATTCTTCGCCCCATTTAACTGCTTTCCCTCTTCTAGTGGCCCTCATCTTCATGGGTCTCCGTGTTTATTCATCCGTCATCTTTCCCCTCATGAAGGCAGGTGGTCTGAGAGCCGGAGTTCCTAGTGACTTTGTCCTCAGCTGGCTCATCACACCTGCACATAGCGGGTTTGGGGACAGACATGGTCTCTGTTGTGTTGTTCACATCCTGACCCAAGGCTGAGCATTCTCCCAGGTTCACTTCTGCTCCAACCCCTCTCCTGGGGCTCTGTGTGTGGTCGCTGCACAGAGCTGTCTGCGGTCTGCCCGGGCGCTCTCGAAGCCCATCTTCCTCCAGGGACCTCGCGGTCTACGGCTTGCTTACCATCTGAGTCAAGTGCAAAGTAGGACGATACGTATACACTGCCAATTCCAAGGTGTATGAAATTTGGCATTGAAGATTTGACTGTAAACTCAGTTTAGGACAATTCTCAGAACTGCTTCTACAAACACACCCAGCCGTGCCCAGCATCGAAGAGGACATGGTTGGCGAGACGTTGGCGGACATTTAGCTAGAGAGGTGGCAGATAATGATCATACCACGAGCAGTTGTGTGAAAATCTAGCATTTACTGCGTGCTGACCTTGTGCCCAAATCTATATATACCACCTTCCCAATGGCCCTAGAAGGTAGTTATTACCCTGTCTCACACATGAGGAACCCAGGGCTCGAATCGTTAATACCTGGATCAGAAGTCTGAGGTTTAATAAGGGCTAAGCTGGGATTGCGGGCTGGTTTTTCCCAGGAAGCCGCGCCGCATTCCCCGTTGTCTCTCCCAGGAGGCTGGCAGGCTGCTTCTGAAAAGTATCCGCAGTGCCATTTGACAATGATCTCAGAAGCCTTGCGAGGACACCTAGCTGGACAGCTTCTTAGGTTGTACAGCAGCCTGAGGGGCCAACTGCGCCGTTCCCTCTGGCGCTCGCGCCTTCCCGGCCTTTCTCAACATCCTGCTGGGTCTCTCAGAGGCCTCCCAGGACGGCCATCCATCCGCCGCGGCGCTGATCCACCATGACTTAGCCCTGTTAGCTCAAGCCGCATTGTGTTGCTTCTCTGAAGGCACCTAAACCCTTTCTCTTTGACTGGGGGGTCCTTCCCCTACTCAGGGGTTCCACACGCAGCAACGCTTTGGGGGAGGCAGCCTGCTCTTTGCTAGGGTTGTAAACTCATGCCCCCCAAACCACAGGCGAGGGGAGGAAATGGGGCCCGCCAATCCTCCCGCAGGGGGATTTGACAGAACACAGTAGCGTGACTCGTTAATATTCCCAGGTGGAAAATAGGACCTGTTGTTTGCAGTATGGAGGCCGCAGAGGTAGAAGTGGCCTCCAAAATCATTTTCAGGTCTGAAGTCCCTGCACACCACGTCCTTTCCTAGTTGGTATCGCTTGCACATCCTGCCGCGGACTCGCCCAGCACTTCTGGGCTGGGGATGTGTTTGTTATCATCTTACTGCAGAGGAGGGCGGGAGTGACAACTGTTCTCTTTACAAATCCCAAGTGACGGATCATTTGGTTTTGTAATTGTGCATGTTTGTACAATCTGCTTCCCATTCCTGCTAGATTAGCAGGCATCGAAAGCCTCTTCGGTGTGGAATTACGTCTTCTCAATAAGGCCTCGGGTCTGCGGTCGGGATGCACAAATGATAGAGTGCACTTGCAGGGACCGCGACGCAGGGACGGTCCCCGCGTTACAGGGAGCTCGCCTGTAGGAAGGCGCAGCGAGCCTGCACCCTCACAGTTCCTACCGTGGGGCGCCAGCAGAGGGCAGTGGAAGCCAACGCAAGCTTCCCTGAGCCCCCTACACTCCGCAGTTGGGTCCTAACGGATGAGTAGGAGCCTGACGAGCGGGACCACAGATCGGCATATTCTGCACTGATGAACCACACATCTGCTTTCTATGCGCTAGAAACAGAATTTGGGAAAAATATTTAATGGCATTAGAAAGTGATTTTAAAGGTAGTTTGTGTTGGACTTGAAGCCTGAGGGTCTCCACCCGCGGGTGGCCCTTCACGCGGGTCACAGGGGTCCCCTCCCTAGCACGCCTGTCCCTGCGTCTGGACCACACTCTGGACTTAATGAAGGATGGAGGACGTGAATGAACCAAAGTGGATGCCACAAGGAGAGCTCTGTTCTGTGACATTCCACATGCCATCCACTATCCTGATTACTCTTTCATGATCTGAAACCCACGTCTCCCCTCCAGCGGACTGCCGAAATCACGAACCACAGCTACTGCTTGTTGGGCCCCACTCTGTGCCCAGCGCTGTGCTGAGTACGAGGTTTCCACTCATCCTGGTCTCACTCCAACTCCGTAAGGTCGGTCCCATTATTATACCCAGTTTGAAGGGGAGAACACACAGGTTTGGCCGCTCACCCGAAGTCAGAGCCAGCGAGAGGGTGCGTCCCAGCCAGGAGTGTCCGCACTCCTGGTCTTGTGTTGACAGCCAACCCAATAACCTTGTCCCAAATCTTGTAAAAATTTATCTGAATTTTTATGAGCTTGTACACTGTGTGATATCGGAAACCTCCGTGGGGTCTGTGTTCAGTGGATGATAAACCTTGTTCTAGAAACAGCTTTGTTTTCTAACCTCCGTGTTGTGCGTAACAAGGCAGCCACACATACTTGGAGAGAGTCCCTTCAAGAGGATTGTTGGGGGCTGGAAACTTGGAGGGTGATTAAAATGTATTTTTGCAAACTTTTAAAATTCGGCAAAGCGGAAAGGATGAAGTGAGGAAGTGCAAGTTGATTCAGAATGAAAATAACACTGGTAATAATTACAGCAGCCGTGGCAGGCTGGGGGCTTAGCCCGTGCCTGGAACGATACTGACTACTTCTGAAATACTTAAATTCCAATAACCTCCCTTTGAGATATGTGCCATCATTCTGCTTTCACAGGGGAGGAAGCCATCTCAGAGAGGTGAAGGCAGGTGTCCCTGTGACCCAGCGGGGCGTAGCAGAGCCATGGTGAGAACCCAGATCCAGTGGTCACGTTTCACCCCTTTCCATTCCTGGGCACTCCTAGAGCATCGCTGGCCTGGGAGACCATGTTATTTTTTCAAGTTTTTAATTTTGATTCCAGTTAATATACAGTGTAATATTGTTTCAGGTGTACAATATACTGATTCAACACTTCCTTACATCACCTGGTGCTCATCACTCACGACAGGTGCGCTCCTTCATCCCCGTCCCCCGATCCCCCTGCCCACCTCCCCTCTGGTCACCATCAGTGTGTCCTCTGTAGTTCAGAGTCTGTTTCTTGGTTTGTCTCTCTCGGCCACCCCCCCACTTTGCTAATTCGTTTTGCTTCTTAAATTACACATGAGTGAAATCTTACGATATTTGTCTTTCTCTGACTTATTTCACTTAATACTCTCTAGCTCCATCCACATGGTTGCAAATGGCAAGATATTATTCTTTTTTTATGGCTGAGTAATATTCCACTCGTGTGTGTGTGTGTGTGTGTGTGTGTGTGTGTGTGTGTACATCACCTCTTTATTCATTCATCAGTCAATAGACACTTGGGCTGTTTCCATAGTTTGGCTATTGTAAATAATGTGGCTATAAACATCGGGGTGCAAACATGTATTCCTTTGAATTGGTATTTTGTATTTTTTATACATGACACCATGCTCTTTTGTTCTATTTTTGTTTGAGTCATGAGAGAAGAACATACTGACAATATTTCCTGATTAGATGAGTAGCTGACCCTCTATTCCCCAGGTTGGTTAGCAGGATTGAGAAGGGCATGGGGGGACCTCTCAGCAAGAATTGCTTTTAGAAATCTAAATGGCTTCAACTCAAAATTTCAAGTACCTTTTTCATTTTGACTTTGACATTCTTATTCATCAAAAGTGTCACCCAGCTCCATTAATCACTTCATCCAGGAGAGAGAGATGGGTCTGGATACCTTTTGACCAATTTGGGAATCAAATATCGAGGACTTGCTCTTGCTATGTGAATTCAGGAAAACAGACAGGGTCCATGGGCTCAGAGGAGTGTTCTCCTACTCTTCTGGTCAAGGGCAGGCTCTCTGCAGTAACTTAAACCTTCCAGGGTGACAGTTTTGAAAGAAATACGTTCAACTGCATATCGGATTCATTTGGTAAAAAAAATAAAAATTCATAAATTTAATGTTTAGAAACCCTTTATACAGAAGCAGCAAGAGAAGTCTACCTTCCCAAGAACAGTCCCCTTGGCTTTACGTCCCACCTCAGACTGGGTTGAGAGCGGTCTCTCTGTACCCGGTCAACTCTGACCCATGTATTCCAACGTGGCCTTCTAGAACACGCAAGTCATGTTTGTTTTCTTTTCTACTTGATGACCCTCCACATATTTGAAAATAGCACTCATGTTTTTTTCTGACTTAAGGTTCCTTAAAGGTTCCTTTAAACTTCCCTCTCCACGAAGGACTAGTAAGAGGATATGTCCTTCGGAAAGTTTTAGTGTCCTCGATACACACAGCCTGGCTCACTTCTGGTTTCGAAGATGGGATGTACACTGATAGAATACCACTTGGCCTGTTTTCTCTTTGCAAGGCAGGCTTTAGGACGATGATACATATTTGTGCAAACCGTGCAGCTGAGCTATATGCAAATTTGCATAATGGCACTCCAGGTGATGGGCTGCACGCTAATTACTTGTAACTTGATGAAGCTGGATTTTAGCAACACGCTCAAGACTGAACACACTGCCAGCAAACCAGTAGCTCTCAGCAAGTCGCCTCGTCACCTTAAATGGATTAAGAGGAAAGACTGTGGCCAGAGACCGTGGGAGGCTGGTTTATCAAATTCTCCAAGGTCACAGATCTGTGCAATTTCAAAGAATTTCTCAGACTGATGCAAGGTATTTGTTGACCGTGCAAAAATGTTTTGATTTGATCAGTCCAAGACGTCAGGGTCTCCGGCCAGAGGAGTGAATGAGAGGAAGAATAGGAGTTAGACGCACACCGTGGGCCCTGCTGTCACTGCACGGAGGGGAGACCGAGGCCACGGTCACCATGCTTCCTGCCCTTCTGAGCAGCATTCATCTCTCTGGTTGGGGTTTTTTGTTGTGGTAACAGTCTTTTGGATTTTGAAATGATTTGCATCCCTAAGATACACATTCCTTAACCGATAAAGCATCCAGCCCATGCGGGGGATGGAACGTCCGGTGTGAGGGGGCAGGTGACAAGGTTGCTCGGAGAGGCCAGGTGGGGGGTGTTTGCAAACAGAGCCCTGGCGGCTGAGGTGTGGCCCTTGTCAGACCTACCTGCACCCCAGTGCTCTGACCTTTGGCCTGGGAATGAGGATACACAGCTCTTCCCTCATTATCGGTGAGATAATGAAAATAAACACCTGGCCCACGTGCAGGTCAGGGTCTAGCAGCTCTTACTAGTGTGTTATTTGTTCTGTGCCAGGAGCTGGTGAAGCTGGGTAAACACCCACAGGGCCGCTAGGAAGGCCAACGGAAAATCAACAGCCGGTTAATCAATAGGAGAGGATTTTAAGGGATCTTTCAGTTTATCCTGAAAGAATGTTTGTGTGATAAGCACAGATTATAAAATGAAAAGGGAAATTAAATAAAAACAATTTGAAGCAGAAACCAAAGACACAGTCTTCACCCTCGGGGGCCTCACCGTCTTGTGGAGGGGACGTAATTGTGGGTTCTCACTTCACGTGGGATTAGTAAAAGCTAGAATGAGGGAATGATGAACTCGGAGTGGGAGGAAATGCCCAGAAACTTCCTGGCGTCTGTCCTGTCGGAGATGGAGTCAGGAGGAGCCACAGGGTGGTGGTAGTCGGGGGCACGGGGGGAGGGCTTTGCAGGCAGCAAGGCCTCGAGGGACTACGGGGCACAAAGTCCCATGCCAGGAGTGGCCAGCTGTATGCGAGGCCCGTGGGATCTGTGCTGGTGCTGGATTGTGCGGGGACTAAATACCAAGCCGACAAGTCAGGACTTTGCTATTTACCGAGTTCATTCCTCCAAGCGCTTTTCTCGAAAATTGTGTCTGCTGTGAGGATGCGTCAGACATCCTGACACTTTCTTCCTAGACTCTGCTACTCAGAGTCTCATGCAAATGGAAAATGAGGAGGTTATAATGAGGATTTGGCGATAAAAAAACAAGGAAAAATACGCTACGCAGGTGAGAGAGCGCCTCACCCCCTGAAACACGCCATTTTACGCACTTTGTGTGGATTCTGGGAGAAGTGAGCCGTGATCTTCTCCAGCGTGAGGACCTACAGCACCACACATGGGAACCGGCAGCTTTCAAGCTCGTGGGTCAAGTTAAAGACAGGGTATTACACTTGAGAACAGGGTAAAGTGAGGCAAGCCAATTCATCTGCAATTCCCTCATAAAAATGGATCCAGGAATCAAATAGACCAACACAGCCTGGGGCTCTTTCACTTACAAGTGCACTAAGGTTTTGGTTATGCAGCGTGTACCCAACTGGGTTTGAAACGCAGGAACTGCACTTGGATAAGTGCCGGGGATGTGGTAGGACTGGAGATGGGGAAGGAACCCTGGCTTTGGGAGTGAGGGCCTGGCTACGCGTCCCCACTCTGCCATTACTGGTCTAGACCATGACCTGACTTGGTCTCGCGGTGTCATAGGGCACTCCAAACCTCCAGCCCCTCAGATGTAACCACGGGACAGAAACAATGCTGCTCTCCCCAATAGAGAACGGTTGTAGGTTGATGGAGGGAATTCCCCTGCTCCCTGCTTTTAGAGATTAAGATGGGGTCATGGCATGAGACAGTCTTCCTACATCGGGTTATGATCCTTGTTTGCACCTTGAACTTCACCCAAAGAAACCATCTTCAGTTACTGCAAGTCCTGAGAAAACTGAGGCATCGAGAGTTTAAGGAACTTCTCGTGGTCATGACTGTAATCAATGTTGGATCTGGAGTTTAAATTCAAGTGATCTGCCTTCAGAATCAGTGTGTAACCACCATACTACCTTGCCTCTCAGAGAGGTGGGTTCTTTCCTCTACCGTAAATAAATAAACTGCCTAGAATTTCAGACCCTCAGTGTCAGGAAGTGAGAGGGGTGGGAGAAACTAACAAGAGGGGACAGCTTTTGCCCGGATCCACTGATTGGTTCCCATGGAGTGTTTCTGGCCTCATGTTCACCACACTAATCTTTTGAGTTTTCAGTTAAGGCCAGAACTCAAAATTTCAAAATGTGTTCTATTGAATTTTCCATGTTTCAAACTAATTAACATTTTAAGAACTCAACACAAGCCATCGGCATGCAGAGGACGATGGTTTGTGATGTTGGTCAAGAGGCGTTCGCAGTGTGGCGGTTATGAAGACAATCTCTGCATCCAGATGTGGAGTTCAAATGCCCACCTCATTGCTTAAGAAGAAGTCATCCATCCCTCTGACCTCAGTTCCCTTGCCTGGAAAATGGGGCTCTTGATATGAATGAGGGCGCATGCCTCAACCTGTTCAAGGATGGAGGGAATACCATTGAGCACCTGCCCAGTGCCCAGCACCTGTAGGCATCCTACCCGCTTGGTCATGGTGCCCCACAACGCGTGTCAAGTCGTCCACCGTGAAGGAGGGCCTTGCGCAGCTCCCGGTAGCACTCAGCCAGCCCTCCTTGGAGAACAATGTTCTATGCAGCTATTGAATAACTAACATCACAAAAATTACTAAATCTCATGATGTTAATACCTCCTTTTCATTCCCAATCTCAAAATTCCCAATCCACAGATCTACTTAGATTCAATTTCCATCAAAGGGAGCCCAGAGAAAATGACTTCCTCATAAAAATAAGAACTGGTTTTCACTTCTATTTGTCCTTCTAGTTTTTTTTTAAAAATCACATTTCCTCTTAGTCCTTTTCTTGAATGAAATTAGAAGAGGGAATAACAAAAGCCTTTAAAATGGCATGTATCGAGTTCCCTCAGTCCACGGAAAGAAGTGCTTAATCCTAGAGGAAGTAATAATTACATGACTTTTTCTGGAAATAAGAGAAAACAAAGGAAAAAAGGTTCAGCTTCAGAACACAACAGTAATTAAACACCATTAAGCGTCTATGGAGAGCAGGGCTCTGTATGGATGATGTGGGGAGAGGAGTTTGAATCAGATGAGGCCCCAGAGATTTCTGCAGTGGTTCTCAAGTATTTCATGTGCTAAAGGGTCACCTGAGAACTTGTTAAAATGCAAGTTCCTGGACCTTATGCCGGGGAGTTCATTAATTTACGTTGAGGGGGGCCCAGGGGTGCTTATATCCATCAGAACACTCAGTCCGGGGACTACATTTTGAGAAACACGGTTTTAAAATAAGGGCTTAGGGTATTACAGATGGTGGTTGCCTACCCTACTAACCACTCCTCTGGGATTTAAACTAAAGATTCTTTAGTATTATGGGCTCTTCCTCAGTTCAACGAGATGAAGGATTTTGATCAAATCAGTAACTCTTATTCTGTTCATGGCGCAGGAAACGTTAATCTGGTCAATAGGATGAAATGGTAAGTCTTTTGGGAAACTTTTTCACGTTGGGGAAAGAAATGGTCCTTTGCCTCTAGCTGAAGATTTTTGGGGAGGCCATAGTTGGAGCTCCTGAGGCCACATTCAGCCTGACTGGAAGAGCCAACAGCCGGAGAGTGATGGAGAAGGAAGATGGAAGAAATTCCGGCTCTTGATAACATTATCAGTGATTACAATCACCTTTGAAATATCTTCCTCTAGACTTACGGAGATAATAGGACTCATATCATTTAAATTACCTTTAATTAGATACCATTATTCAAAGCTTAGAGCTTAGATATAGGATACACTTCTTTTCCCCAGAATGCTGTAAGAACAGACCATAAATTATAGGCTGAATGAGGCGGACAGAACAGAGGGCAGTGAGGACTGCCTCACTCCAGCTCGGGAAGTCGGAGGCACCTGTTAATGAAGGCACAAAATGTTTGCGTCCCAGGAAACAATTAGGGGTTGGATCAAAGTGCGTTCCGATCTGGGATCTGGGTCTAGTTAGAAATGGAAGGAAGAATTCAGAGTATGGGTTTTTGTTGGCTATGTACAGACTCCTTCAAGTAAACTTCCACAAGAAAGAGACAAACTGTCTGAAGAAGAAACAGGTTCTGCTAAGAGGGGCATTTTATGCCTCTATGCTGAAAACCGAGCTAACACTGTCTTTTAATTTGAAGTCTGGCGGTTGGAGAGGTCAGTCTCTGCTCCCCAAGCTAAAGCTAGTTTATGAAGCACCAGGAAAGCAGGGAGCTTATCAGAAGATAAAATTAGTAAGATTGGTGCCCCGGGCCTTTGCAAATATCCCCATGATTAATTATTTCTAAGTGAGAGAGAGGCGAGCCTGTCTGCCAAGATTGAAAAAAGGTGGGAGCTTCTCCAACAAGGGCTCAACTTTCCCAAGTTCTGAAGACAAAGGTCGTTAGGCCAAGGGAGAGGTCAGAGGACTGCGGCTGGGAAACCAAAATCCCAGAATTAGCAACCCCTGAAGATGACCAGCAGTGCCGGCCAAGCCTGGGTATGGCTGCGTTGCTAGAGAGGACCTGACCTGGCCAAGAACGGCTTGTGAACGGTTAACATCTAAGGCAAACGGCAGGCCTCTGAGCCTTCCCAGCCTCAAGTGGGTGGCAGAGTCGGAGCGGATGGTCTGGGGGTGGGGTGGGCTGACTGCCCCGCAGCTCAGTCTCATCGTTCCGGCCTGCTGAGCAGGGACGGGTTTGCTCGGACAGGGCCCCTCACTCTACCCCGTCCTGCTGTGACGGCCGCCACCTTCCTTCCCGCAGGCCCCACGTGGGCGTCCTGGGTCGGTAGCCTGTCTCTCAGCTGGAGGCTCACCCAGCGAAGCACACCGTGCCTCATCTGGATTCCCAGGACCTGCAGCCTGATGCAGAAGCCACAGGAGACGGAAGAATGTGCGCCTTGCAAATGGGCGGCATTACTTTTATCGTGAAGAACAGCAGAATATGGGACGCCTGGGTGGTGCAGTCGGCTGAGGGTCCAAGTCTTGATTTCGGCTCAGGTCACATTTCAGGGTCGTGTCGTAGGATCGAGCCCCATGTCGGGCTCCACACTCAGCAGGGTGTCTGCTTGAGATCCTCTCTCCCCCCTCCCTCTGCCCCTCCCCACTTGTGCGTGCTCTCTTAAAAAAAGGAACGGCACATTGCGCACCCAGAAAAGTAGAACGTGACGGATGATCGAAATGTAGCAGTTTTCTCTGCCTCCCATCACTAAAGACGGACTTGCTTGAAGACGTCAGTTTTCTTCTGGTGTCAGGAGTACAGATGGTTTGTGGGGCTTCTCCACAGCCAGTGGGGGGGATCGATCTTGGTCAGATCTAAGCCCATCCCAGCAAAGTCATGATCAGCGACAGTCATTTTACTGGGCTGTAACTACACTCTGGCCAGTTAGAAGAAGAAAGAGCCCCTGGCAGACCGCTGGGACAGGCTTTCCTTCCAGGAGAAAGGGAGGTGTGTGGAGAAACCACCCTTCCACCGCTTCTGGCCTCTGGAAGCCACCGTGGGAAGACAGCCTCGGGGGTGGCAGTCATCTGGTCCCTCTCCCGGAGCTGCTGACCCTCGGGGACAGCGGAGACAGAGGGATGGAGCCCGGACCCAGACGGCACTGGCAAGTCTGCGAGTGAGCCATGCATTTCCCTGGCACCTGCTATCTCGTGGGGGGTGGGTACAAGCCCCTCCGTCTACAGCATCCTCTGCGTTCCCTGGTACTCACAGCATCCTAGCCCAGCCAGCAGACAGGGCTTTTGTTAATACTGCGCATAGGGCCTGGATCACAGCTTTGCTCAGCACTCCGTTCCTTGAGTAAATAAACACTTGAATCTGAAGTCAGACTCTTTCACTCAGGAGCTTCTACAAGACAGTCCACCCTCTCAAGCCTCCACTTCTTGGTCTGTCAACATGGGGACAACGGAGACCCCCCCTGGTAGGACGGTCGTGAGGGCTGGCCTCACGCCTATGCAGTAAATGTTCAGCAAACCTTAACTGCTTTTTACAACTATCTTACCGATAAAAAACAGTCTGGTTTTACCCAGAAGCAGAAGCTGTTGGCTCGGGGGTGACCCCAGCAGTGTGATTTGAAAAGCCTTCTCCTGCATTTTAAATAAAACAAAAACGCCCCTTCTTCCGGATGTCCGTGAATCAGAATTAGGCTGCTCAAGACAAACAGGATCCAGTCGGGTTTCGACCGTGGATGTTTCTCCCCGGCGTCACTGGGGGGAACAGGAGTGGATGCCTTCTACGATGATCCAGGTGGCTCAGTTGGGTTGTGTGATTTCTCGCTCACCTGGTAACTGACGGAGAGCAGGCGAGGTCGGAACAGAGAGGCTCAATTGCCTTTGGCCCAGGAAGAGATGGCGTTGGCATTCCTCCTGCTGTGTTTATGTAAACCATGTAATCACTGCTGCTGTTCTCGCCGCTCCTGGGAACCGGGTAGGTCTCCACGCTGGGTGGGACGCTGTGTACTCAGGGACCACGCAGGAACGTCCGATCGAGGACCAGCGAGGAGACCGGCAGAAGGGGTGGCCCCCGTGGAGGCAGAATTCCTGAAAATTAGTTTGTGAGCCTGGAGCCTATTTTCATGAGGAAGAGTACCATGGATTCCGGGGAGGTTGCTGGTGCATTCACGGTTTTTCTGTGAAGCGGTCTTGCAGCTGATCATGCTGACGTTTGATTTCAGGCAGCACCTCCAGCCTCGCTGCCCCTGCTCAAAGTTACCAGCCCTTCACTCATGCCTGGGGTCGGACACTGGAAGCTACAAACCCAGATTCTCCTCCAGCTGCCATTTCAACAATAACCCCTAATGCCTTAATCTTCCTGCACATCTTTTCCTCACCCATTCAAGGGTGCTCTGGCTTGTTACTGGGGTGGGAGCCATGGAAAGGAAATCAAGCTTGCATTGGTGAGTTGGCTACCACGTCGTGTGCAACTGATCAGGCAGATTCTAAGCCAAGGGTGGGGAGTGTGTGCAGGAAATGTGTACCCGAAGTCCAAACTTGATGGGGCATGCACAGTTCACGTGCTCTTCTTCCAGAGTAGGTAGAACTGTGGAACAAAGACAAGCTGGATGAGCTCAGCAGAGTAAACCGAGGCAAACAGGTGGCTTCAAGAGGAGCCCAGTCTCAAGGGCAGACCCTCCAGATCGGAGGTGATCATCGCACATGAACAATTGCAATCACCACACAGTGTGCACTTTCCTCCTGCAAAGTGGCCTTGGTGACCGAAGACAGGGTGTGGCCTCCTTTCTCTTTGTCCTTCTTTGTGTCCTTGCACTGGACTCAGTTTCTCTTGGCCTGCGATGAGGCAGAATCAGCTTACCTCCTCAGCTAACTTCTACTCCTCTCTCACCTCTGACCATTGGTGACAGCCTGGGAAGGTCATCCCCGTTCTGGGCCAGGCATTCCCGACTGGGTTCCCCCAACTCATCCTGCTCGTGCCCACCCTTGCATTCTTCATCCCCCCTTGCTACTGCCTGCCCTCGCCTCTTCACGCCTCCCCAAACCGCAAGCTTGTGATGTCAAGGGCCTGGGCCAGCCTCGGTGGCCACCGTGCCCTAGACCAGAGCCCGGCTAACAGGGTGCACCAGGATCTGCAGCAAGAACACAGGCCTGAATAAACAACTCAGTGTTTGGACACTCCGAGGTTCTCTCTCTGGGAAACATGTTCACTTAAAAAAATCTAAAACTTAAAAAAAATATATAGTACACCAAAGAGTACAATGAGATCCCTTACAGCTATGATCCAGATCCAACCGTTATCAGGGTCCGGATCTTGCCCCATGAACCTCGTCTTTCCTCTTTTGCTGTTTTCTTGAAAGTCCCAGACCTCACACCATCTTACCCTTATTTCAGGATGCTTCTCTAAAAGCACAATCATTTTCTTAACCAAAATGCCTTCTTCATGCCTAGCACAATCAACCATTTCTTCCTATCATTTATTAGTTTTCGTTCAGACTTCCCCTGTTGACTTAAATATAACTTTACAAATTTATTCCATTAAAAAGAAAGTCTCACACGTCTTCACTTGTTATGTTTTTAATCCCCTCCTCCTACCCTCTGTTTCATGCCATTGTCTTGTTGAAGAATTAAATGTATTGTACTGGATCATGAATGAATGGAGAAATATGTCCCATATTCTGGATTTGTTGGTTTCCTTGGAGTGTCCTTTATTATCTTCAAGCCCTAGATATCCTGTAAACTGGAAGTTAACTTTCAGTGCTAAGATTCAGGGTCTGCTATTTTTGGCAAGAAAATTTCATAGGTGGTGATACGTACACTTCATGTTCCATCATCTGGGGAGGCACATAATGTCTGAATGCCCCAGAGGACAGGGGCCGAGTTTATTCAGCTAGTCCTCTGATAGTGAACAATTGGAAAAAAAAAAAAAAACAATGTCTATCACAAATAAGACCATAGTGAAGAACTTTGTGCATAAGATAGAGCTTTCTGCCAGTGTATCTTTAATAGGATTTCCTAGGGATGGGATGAATTTCAGCTATTTTACCATGATATGTTTGGGTGTATTTATCCTGCTTGGGGTTAGGAGTGCTTCTGGAAACTGATTTGAGGACTTCTGTCAGTTTGGAAAATTCCTGGCATCACATTTTCAAATATTGCCATCTTCATGCTCTCCTCTCTGTCTGGAAGTCAAGTCATTTTTATGTTGGACTTGGCTGTGCTCCCTGTATCTCTTATGTTCTTGTCTGCATTTTCATTGCTCTCTGTACTCAGAGACATTTACGTCTGACCCATAGTCCACTTCATTCAATCTCTTGCAGCCCTGTCCAATATGCTTTTAAACCGACTCACAGTATTCTTTTCAGTTATTGCATTTAATACTTCAAAAGTGTACATTTTAAAAATAACTCCTGGTTTGTTGCCCCAGTCCTCAATTTCCCTTTTTCATTTCCTTATATACCCAGGCATCATTGTTTTAAAAAGCTGTGCTCAGCAACTCCACTATTTGGAGTTCTTAGTGTGTTTCTGTTCTTTATTATTTTTCTTCTTTTTTGTTAATAATCTCTCACTTCTTTGTGTGATTTGGTATTTGGTCAAGTACCATGTGTAGAAGTAACTCGAGGCTCTGGATGCTATTTTCTTCTTCTGTACAGGATTTCCATTTGCTCTGGTCATGTAGGCAGGCTCAGGTCAGCAGGTGCACCCGGGTCACCTTAATACACAGTCAGGGATTTCAGATGGTTCAGAACTCTGAACAGAGATGAATGGTTTTCCTGTACTTCTAGGTGGTGCTCTTCTGGGTGCCAGCCGTAACCCTGAGGAGGTTACCTGAGTCCCTTCTGCCGTCAAGACTTGGATTCTAACTTCCCCTGTGCGCTGTGTGAACATCACAGGCTGTGCTCAGTTTCCCGCCTATCAGCTGCGTCTTCCAGAACCCACCGTGATGTCTGTGGGCAAAGCAGGCTCCATGCTTTCCTTCTGTTTCCTCGTCTTGTCGTTGTTGTTTCTGTCTGCTTTGTTATTCCCAAGGTCTCAAGACTTTAAACTATTTTCTCCATATGTCCCAGTCGTTTTTTGCTGGGGCACTGGGTCTCAGGAACCTAGCCTGCTGTGGGTGTGGGTGGAGCATCTCTCGCCAACTGGTCAAAAGCAAACTCTTCTCGTCTGTGGGACTCTCCCTCTAGTTTTCACACCTATTTCCTGAACTTAAATTTTGGATTGCCTGGACCTGGCCATCCCTGTAGTGAGACTGCCCACTTCTCAAAGATCATCAGGTTATCTACGCGCTAGCTGGGCTCGAGGCACCGCTGGGTCCCTGACACGGTGGTTGGAAGTCCCGTTCAGCTCTGTCAGGACGTATATGAGAAGCCAGGGCCATGCTCATAAATTTCCTGTCCGTGTACATATAGCCTCTCAATCAACTTACTGAAATTTTGTTCTCAGTTAAAATAAGTTTGGACGAATCTGTCACTCTAACATTATATTTGATTAATGGCTTTGTGAAGGTTAAAAAATCATATGTGTTGAGGTTCTCCCCAGAGGACACGCCCATCATCCCACCTCCACATCTGAACAGGAGACTGTACGTAGGCCGTAGCTGTGTAGGCAAATCTTGTTTGTACTTGTGTTATGTCTAAATAGTTGTTTCTCTGCTTGAGAAGTAATGTTTTGGACCATGTTTTCAGTCAACACAAGAGAAAGGAATGGCTCAAGGCAAATGGCAGAAAAATGCCAAGTCCCTCAGACTGTCTCATGGCAGGGCCGTGTCTGGAGTTGGCTTCTGATACGGGCTTGCTCACTTAAGCATTCCCAACTTCTCACTCCTGTGTTCTGTGTTCTCATGCTCTTTTTAACCCCATTAATGCCTCTGGGAAAGATCCCGGGCTTTGGAGTCAAAACATCATGAACTCCCCACTCTCCCTCCTACCAGCTGAAGGTGGTATTGACCAAATGAGTTGTCGAGATTGGGGTACCCAGCAAGCAGAGCGTGGGGTCTCGTCACTGCTTCATCTGCTTATGCAGAGGCTACACAGACGTGCACCCTGTTGCTCTTTGAACAGAGGCAAAGGACATACGGAGCAAGTTGGCCGGGTAAGGAGGAAGGGCAGCCATGGGGCCATCTGCTTACACACTCAATGTTTTGTGCATATGCAAGATGCTGGAGTTTCCTATGGCTCAATTAGATACCACAGAACGGAGCCTCAGGGCCGTTTTGCCATCCAAGAGAGTTGGCCTCAGGGCCGATGACTGTGCTCTAGAGGTATCACGAGAGGGAATCAAGGAGGTTTGGAAGAGGTCAGGCTGGAGCCAGATCTAATTTTCTTTATATGAAGGGGAGATCAGCTGCAGGCCTCTTCCCATACACCCATTCCCCTAGCCCCACCACTGGGATGCCTTCCACCTAGAGGATATCAATGGCTAGTCAATGGTACCCTGAAATGCAGTCAGAACTAATATAGAGGACAATACCAGTGGCTTCTGAAGTAATGGACACCTGCCCTTCCCCCCCGTACTTTTACTATTTTGTAGGAGACCAAGGAAGACCACTGGTATGGATATTTTTTGAAAGATTTCTGGGGATGCTAATGAGCAGCTAGAGTGAGAATTTCCAAAATCCCATAAGAGGGGATGAAAAAAGTGTTTCCTGGAGACAATGTGGAGAGGAAAAAGTGCCTCATGTTTGTGAACCACTGAGGACACCCCGATACAGTCACGATTCTCCTCAGCAGGGAGGAAGACTCCACAACGAAATCCCGACAAACTCCCAGTCCAAGTGGGCGGGCTTTGCACGCCATTCTCTCTGGAGTAACATCCTCCCTACCCTTAAATTTTGAGCCAGTGAGTCATGGAAAAAACTCGGGGACCACATTCCACCTTGTTTTGGATAGAATCTGGATGATGGGATTTATTAAGATCTGAGGACATCAACAAGCTCCTAAGAACAGAATTCAGGAACTGCTGCAAGCCTCCCCTCCCCTCTCAATGCCTCATTTTACCTTTACAAAATAACCAATGCATCATCTCCCTTCTCTGTTACACGCCCATCGTCCTTTGCTTTTTGCATCTCGGGTGAAGCATTTCTAATTCCCAAGCTCCTTTCTCGTGAAGCATTAGCCCCCTGAAGACTCTTATCAGCAGAGAACTTGGCACGCTCTGTCTAGGGGAAAGTCATCTTCCAGGGGGGAAATATTTGGTTGTCCTTCCCCCTTTCAAGAGGACTTCTGAAACCTGGTGGTCCCAGCATGACCACTGATATTCACCACAGCCCTTGTAACCTCTTGGGTATTTCAATTTCCTTGGCTAAACCACAACTTCTGAAAGCAGATCCTAGCTCTTACATCATTGTCAGGTTCTGTGTAAGGGTAATACTTCATTTTAATAAACTTTAATTGCTACATTAATCCAGTTCATTATCCATGTGGATTGCCATTTACTGCTCTTTTAAAAATCTTTCCATCTGACTCTGTGTACCCAGACTGTAAACAAAAGCAGCTGCCGAATGTGTTCAGACTATTACCATTTGGGATGTGCCATCTACCTCTGTTCCCAAATTAATTAGGGCCAATGAAACTGCTGAACCTCCCGACTGACACGCTGGTGTCTTGCAGGGGGCTCTTAGCGAAGGTTTGTCATCTTGCTCTCAGAATGGCCCATCTAACTCAACATCACGACTGTATTTTTCAGATCCAGTAGTGATCAATTATTTAAAGCCAATTGTTTCTAAAGGATGATAGATCAAATCCTCAAGATACCGCTCACATCATATATTCTCTTTCTCCTTCATGGAGTGACTTCAGTCGGACACCAGGAATGGAGAATGCCAGGCATTTCTTCCTGATTTGAAACTCCCCCACTAAGAGCACGAACACACATGCCTACTAAAGTCAGAATTGCAAATTTGTCTACTGAAGGTCACTAAGGACGACATACTCTCTTAAAAGGGATTTTAAATTACAGTTTCAACAGCAATCCTTTTGAGAATATTCTCTTTAAGGAAATTTATTAAAAAACAACAGTATACAGAAATAAAATCATAGAGATAAAAACTTCATGATAGCATTTCCCCTTCAGGCCTCTGTAAGTGATAACCCTCCATCAGAAACAGAATCAGTGTTCAAAGTGTTTTCCAATCAACTTCCCTAACCATCACTATGCCCTGTGATCACCTGGAGTTTTAAGAAAAAAACATTTAATAAAACATCAGAGAAATCTAACCATAGTTTCTTAACTTACTATTAACATGTGCATGAAAATGTCCTTTTACTGGATTGTAATTTATAGAGATTAAAAGCTGGGGTTTCCCCCCTCTTTCCCTGGCCTCCCTAATTCTTTGCTAGGACTCTGCCTTGAGGCTTAATAGATGCTCACAGGAGGACCCTGAGTATGTGAGAGGCAAAGAACAAAGAAGCAAGCAAGATCAGGGTAGTGAAAAGAAACATCATTTTACTATTTTTATTCCATTGACTATGCCATTCCAAAATTGAAATTGTTCTTGATGGAGAAGCACTAGTCCATGATGGTGCTAGAACTGAAACTTTTTCACCCAACTCTTGCAAAGGCAACCTAATGCTCTGACAAATGGTAATGTGGGATTTTTTTTCCTCTTTAATGTCATAATTAACTTTCTTCTTTTGTTCCTCTTTCTGGCTGCACTACATGGTACCATATCTTAACCTACCAGTAAAGGACACCAAAGAAATCCTAAGTGTTACCTGACTGGCTCCTTGATTAGCATGAACTTGTCAGAGCCCAGCCCATTGTTCTATATGGAAGAAATTACACCCATTTTACTTGCAAAAGAAAAATTTGAAAGAAGAACAGTCAGTTGGGAGGAGTGCTGGGAACCTTGGCAAAACCATCAGTGCTTGAAAATTGGGTACCAGCAAGAGAAGACCTTGGACCCAAAATGCAAAACCCATAATAATGGCCTCATCCCAGGAAAAAAGGACTAATGGCCTGTTACTCCCTGTTTGAGTTGACTGATAGGTTTCTCCCTCTCTTCTCTTTCTAGACAGTTGGTCATAGCTACGGGAGTACGGTCTTAAGAATGCTTAGGGGAGGTCAGGGCTTAGCAGGAAAGAATGTTGGAATTGGTCAGGGTTGGGAAAGGAGGTCCCATCAGGTAGAAGCAGAGCACACTTCTCAGTGGACTCTGTCTACATCAGGGATCATCTAAATCTTGTAGGTTTTGGGGTAAATATTCATGGCTTGCCTGTTTAACATGGTTCCATCTTCGTGTTAGAAGGTAGGAAAATGCTGGAAGTCTCCAATAGGAAAAAAAATCCAATGTCTTCTAAAGTTTTTTTTTTTTTTTTAACTTAGAATCAATCTGAGAATTTATTTTCCTCTCGAAGTATTAGTTTGCACCTTTGATATCCATAGCTATCTGAATATATATATGAAGAGTCAGACTACTGCAGAAGAAGATAATGTGTTCAATCAGAATCATCATTGGTCTAGGATTACTCAACTGATTTTGAATGAAAAATGAGCTCTGCTGCCTTAAGAAAGGTACCAGGTGTATGTAGGACTATGTGTTTTGAAAGACACGTAGCCTGGTTATCGTTGGTACATGATAAGCTACTTGAAAACTTAAGGGCTTAAGACAAGGTCATGTATTTCACCCACAAATCTGCGCCTGGGCAGTGCTCTGGGGCAACAACTCGTCCTTGCTCCACTCAGGCAGCTGGAGTGGCTCAGAGACTGGATATGGATACTGGAATCATCTTAAAGACCTCCTGTGTCTGGCACTCGGTGTTGGCTGGGATCATAACCAGAACACCCACACGAGATCTTTCCATGATGGCTTGGCTTCCTCATGGTGTGGTAGTAGAGTTCCAAGGACAAGTTTCCATGAAGACCAGGGAGTTAGATAGGTTGGATAATTTTTTATGACTTAGCCTTGGAAGTCACAAGCCATCACTCTGCTATAGACACAGACTCCCTCAGATTTAAGAGGAGGATAAATCCCATCTCTCAATGGGGAAGCATCAATGTCACATTGTAAGAAAAAAAAAAAGCATATGGGATGAGATAGATTTTCCGTCTTTGGGAAAAAAATAATACAATCTGTTTTAGTACCACTTTCAGGAAGATGGAGAAAGTACTCCAATCATTTTCTATATTTTGTTGCTCGGACGAGGACTCTAAAATAGCAAAGACTAAGGCAAATGTTTGGACACTGGCTGAAAGTGGTAACAATGGAGGCACTCAACAGAATCTTTCCCCCACCCTCAACCAAGGCTTGTCATCTCTGTGGTGTTCTCAGTGGCGTTGTTAAACCAAAGAACTAAATTTTAGTTCCATTCTAGATTTAGTTTTAAAAATACCATTTCAAGTACTAACCATATTATGTCTGGGAAATAGCGACGATAGACTGACTACCAATTACACAGTCTGTTTTAATGGCATATGAAGTGGTGTGGAGAGATTTGCTTGTATTTTATAACAAGTAACAAATCCAATGCTTGTTAATGTGTTACAGCATAAAGTACGGTTTCTAAATAGGAAGATAACAATTAAAAAAACCTCTCCTAGTTTATCAGGATGCTATAACTGAATCTACGTGGGGTTTATAGTCAAAATGACATAGGTTCAAAACCTGTCTGGAATTTCATAGTTATGATATCAAAAATAATCACAATAATGGTAGTGATAATAGTTGAGAGTTATAGATGGTTTATTCTAAGCTAGGTATTTTACTAAGAACTTTGCAGGTGTGAACTCCTTTTTTTTCAGTGATCCTAAGGGAGAAACGACAATTATCCCCATTTGCAGGTGACCCACACTAAGTAACGGAACTAATGTTTGAACATATCCAGTTGGGCTCAAACTCTTACCTACTATACAAGTTCCTGAAATTTCCTGAGTGTCCTCATCTACAGAACAGGGGCATCATTCCCATTTGAAGGAATATAAATAAGATCACATATAAGAACAATTACAGCACATAGTAGGTACTTAATACAGCCTACATTTTATCTTTAGGGATCAAGAACTCAGTTCATATCCGGGGTCACCTGGCAATAACTATTTACTGTCTGATTGAAACAATGTCTGCGTCTTCCGTATTTATTGATGGCCACAGCTGCAAGGAGCCGTCAGGATCAAGTTCTATTCCTTCTTTTGCAGCTGATGAAACCCAAGGTTTCCGGTTTGAATGACTTAGAGTGACAGAGCCGGTCAGGGGCAGAGGTGGGAGCAAACTCCAAGACCAGGGCTCTGCTAGCGTATCATGCTGCCCCCCAATTGCATTTTAAGAACAAGAAGAAACACCAGCTAATGATTAGATACATATAACTTGTTGATACTTCCTGCTTTATATTGACAATTTTATAATGTAATTTTATTAAACAGTTATTGGTAATACACATTTATATTTACAAATGCCTGAAACTGAAATTTCATGCCCTCCTCAATGACTGCTAAGTCGCTAGTCAGCATCTCGCCCCACTAGGGTTAATTATTACACCTAATAACACTCATGCTGGAAACTCCTGCTTAGACTAATTACGCTCATAAATCTCTTTAGGGAAGTGTAAAAATCTCATTACTTAAATGATAAAACAACTAATCTTTGCTCCTTGTCCTTCCGAGATAATAAGATTGCCAAAACTGCTACAGTTGAATGATGTTTTAAGGTAATTAATAATGTTACAAGAACCAGGGCCCTAAAGAGCTCACAAGGATGCATGAAAACAGACAAGGAAGAAATTTAGAAGACAAAAAAGAGGAGAATGTGAAGGGTCCACCTCTAAATTTTTAAAGGGATTATCTTCCACTTAACATTTTTAAACTTTCATTTTATAGGGAAATCCTTGGTACTGTTGTTTGCTGTCAGCTAAAATTGCACTAAGCCTTCATTTTTTTTACTCATTCATTCACCCATCCGTCTGTCTGTCCATCCATCAAATGAACATCAGCCCTGTGGGTAGAACCCGGAATGAGATAGATCACTCCCCTAGCAGAGTTTGCCTTCCAGAGGACAAGGAAACAGATAATCCAAGGACTGCGCCTTGGGGTGCTTTTCTGGGACTTTTCCAGGTGACTGCACTCTCCCACCAGCTTCTTCAGCCACCCCTGCTGCAGGGGGGATGGGGGGACTCACAGCCCCCACAGGGCTGGTCAAACGGCTCCATTCGCTGCTTGGAGAAATGGGGTCTCGGTTCATTCACTGAAACGACCACTGCATAAATCTATCATCGGTCAAGAGACTGAAACCTCGCCTGATCCTTGAATTTAATAGAATGAGAATTTAATATAGAATAGCTAATTAGATTGAAGTCGTTAACGCTAACGACAGGGGTAAATATGTGACTCCCTAAGGAGCCACCACTCCCTAGGGCTGAAGGCACAGAGGTGAAAGGTGGGAATTGCGAAGACCTAGCAGCTCAGAGGCGGGGCGCCCTGGACCTGAGTCCCAGATATCCAAGGAGGGAACAGGGCTTGGCTGGGGCCCTTTGCGCTCGCTGGCAGGGGAGGCACGACGAAGAGGTTCCTGCAAGTGTTGGGAAAACCGAGAACGGATTCCCCTGCTCCCGGGAGCTGGTGCTCCCGGGATGGAGCGCGCTCCCGCGGGGCCACGGAAAACCCGCAGGCCCCAAAGCGAGCGGCCGTGGGTCTCCCTGCGGGAACGCAGGGTCCCGCCGGCGCCCCTAGCGGCAGAGCCCGGCACTACAGGACGGCGGGGCGGACAGGGGTTTCCCGAGTCCCAGCTCCAGAGCACCAAGCAGGGTCTTCAAGGCTGACTTCCGAACAGGACGCACCAACCAGGACCGCTGAGAGACCAACACAGTGTCCTTGGATTCTGTCGTCTCCAGAACCCTGTTCCAATGCCTGACAAGTAGTCCCCGGAACCCTGCATAGTTCTGTGGGGACAGGTTCTCCCCAGGTGGGGAGGAAGTCACCGGGAGGGAGTCTTTCTGGACGTGTGTATGCGGCAGCCCTGTTACTCCCTCTCGTTGTTGTAGGAGGATACAGTTGCCTTAATACCCACAGAGATATTTAGGATGCCCTCCCTTTGTGGCTTCTGGCTCCACAGAGCTTCCTGGGGAAGTGATGAATATTCAAAGGTGCTTCCAGACTCACCGGCTCATTCACTGTTGGGCCAAGGCCGTGGCAAGAGTGATGATGAGGAAACAGAGCTCCTTTGCTTCTTACCAAGAGAGGCTCCAAGACGCTTTTTTGCACAGGATGGACTCGGAAGTTGGTTGTTTCCAGCAGCTGGCTGCCTTTTTCAGGGGGAGAGAGGAGACGTGTGATTTTGTGAATGAACTGGGGATAGTAGAGGATGGTTTTGTTTTGCTCGTTTTTTTTAAGATTTTATTTATTTGTCTGAGAGAGGGAGAGAGAACATAAGTAGGGAGAGAGGCAGGCAGAGGGTAGAAGCAGGCTCCTTACCGGAGCCCGATGCGGGACTCGATCCCAGGACCCCGGGATCATGACCTGAGCCGAAGGCAGACGCTCAACCGACTGAGCCACCCAGGCGTCCCCTGCTTTGCTTGTTTTTGTTTTGTGTTTGAGAAGGAACATTTAAAGAATGGGTTGGGTTCAGAGAATGACAGAATGATTTTGGGGGGAGAATACAGACATTAGAGAGTAATGATTTACATGATTTTTGTATGCACATTTTTATTTTTTTTTTCTTAAAGATTTTATTTATTTGAGAGAGAATGAGAGAGAGAGAGAGCATGAGAGGGGGGAGGGTCAGAGGGAGAAGCAGACCCCCCGCCGAGCAGGGAGCCCGATGCGGGACTCGATCCCAGGACCCCGGGATCAGGACCTGAGCCGAAGGCAGACACTCAACCGACTGAGCCACCCAGGCGCCCCTTGTATGCACATTTTTAAACACTAGATCTCTGGTGGGTATGCTCAAGAAATCAAACGTGAAGCTGCAAAACACAAGCAGCGTCAAGAACGGCAGAAGCACATGCAGTAAACCCACTCTCTGCTGGAGCAGCTGCATTAGATGGTCTTGCTTCGGGAGCATCCGTGGCGCCGCCTGGACACAGCGGTGCACCCCAATACTGTCTGCATGTCCGGTTGCACTTTGCCTGCATTTCTGCAGAAACTCAGCCTGATGCTCCGCTCACAGGTGTCCTCTCACCAGCCATGCCTTGGGGGCGGCAAAAATAAATCTTCCATGATAATAAAAACTTCAGTGCATTCCTGTGTGGTCTCCTTCACACTGTGAAGATGGGTAGGCGAGACAGTTGTCCTAAAATAGTGCCTGACCTAGTAAGTACTATTTATGTGTTAGCTTTAAAAAATATTAAGATGGTGAGTTACAGTTTAGGAAAAGACAATGGCAACTGAAGTATATTCAGAAGAGCAGACAGGTTAAAGGAATAGAGAACATCTCTCCAATTCGGCCCCTTAGGCTCAGTGATTTAGACATAAACTACTCCTATTGTCAAACACCCTCGTATGGAATGGACTATATTGAAACTTCATTCTAATAAGCCTGGTTTTAAAATATTGATGGAAAATCTTCCAAACACGGCACAGTGATGGGATCCCGTTTGGGAGATTATGGCTTATAAATGTGGCCACTGTACTGAATGATGACCCTAGTTTGTTTGGAAAACCTTGAGGGCCAGAGAAATTTAATAGATAAAAATAGAAGCAATAAATAGATTCCCTAGCGGTGTCGGTAGGCTTTCCCCACTTTGGGCTTCGCATCGAGGGAAAGGAAATTTGCAGCCCAGGTCTGTACCGTGTGGTGTGGCAGACGCCAGTTGCACATGGCGAGTGTCCACCGTGCGGGGCAGCACCAATATTAGGACAGTCCATCATTGCAGCACTGAGAAACTGTGCCTGCAGCTCCAAGCACCATTCGTCAGGGGTCAGCACTGAGGGGGTCTAATTAGTTCTAGAATTTTTCTAACAGAGGCATATGAACGTTAAACCAAAGATGACAGAGAGGAAAGGTAGTGACTATTTTTTGTCCCTATTACTACATTTCCCCCCTATTCCTACCTTTAAAAGAGAAAAAAATTCTGCAATGATGGATTTACTGTTATCATTAATGATAGCTTGGCTAGGTGGGATGGGAAGGTGTTGGCGGAGGTCATCACGGAGAGGACATGACCACTGGTAAACCCAGGAACTAGACCTGGACGGTCAGAGGCTCCTTACTCCCTCCCCTGTCCTTGGAATGCACATTCTGCCTACTGTTCTCATTCTAGAAGCTCCTTAAAAGACAGCCTCGAGAGTGCAAGGTGTTACTGAGACCATCTGGACGATATACACATGACTGAACCCCATTAAGGCCTCTACAGAAACCCTCAGGATTCCGGCAGGTATGTGCGGAGACCTACTCCTCTGGTAGCCGCCCCAGACAAGCCCCGTATGAAAGTTCCCTTGCTTATTAGGTCTGGCACCTGCCAACCTGCAGCCTCTGCCTCTTTCTTCAGCCCCTCCTTGTGCCTCCCCCTGGGCCGGTTTCAGATTTCACCCGGGGAACTGCAGGGCTGCAAAGCTACAAGTGCCCCTCCCCCCAGGACCCCCCGACTCTCTAGGACGCAGAGGAGGAGGATCCCAGCAAGTCCACCTGCGATCTTGTCTGAAGATTACACAGCTTCCAAGAAGGGGGCCAGGAAAGGGGTGAAAGCTTTCCCAGGATCCAGGACAGCTCTGGGGAACACCTGTGGAGGGCGCCAAAACACCCACTCTTACGCCTATGAGCAGTAATCGCGGCCGTGTCCGCAGGCCACGGGGGCGCAGCTGACTCGCCCGCAGGAATGGGGGTCGCAGTCCGCGGCCGCCTCTCTCCGCTCACACCCCGCCGAGCCTGCTTTCCTAGCAATGGAAGCTCATAACATTTCAGGAACATTCCAGGTCTCACGGCCAGGAAACGAATTCAGGATTTGTTGACGAACAGGGAGGGGGGCCTTGTCCCCTCCTCGCCCCACAACCTCCCAGGGGACCCCGGCCGCATTTCTTTCGACTTCAGACCTTGTTCTGCTACCAGTGGGGTTATTCTGAGTCATCCCGCATCAGTGAGCGGAGGACCAAGCCCCTGGTAAGAGCCGCCGAGATCCCAGGCACAAAACTGTTCCCTGGCACCACCTGGTCCCCATCTGCAGGTCGCGCTGAGCCGCCGGGCCGCCGATGGCCGCGTGTTAACAGACCCCTGTATAAGATCACTCCGAGAAACGGGACCGTGTCTCTCTCCGCCTGCCTTACTGATGCACCTTCCTTCCTAGTTGAGAGGCGAGCGGTGCAAGGCCAGGGCTCACGCACAGCCTTTCCACCTGTCCCCGGAGGCCACGGAGCACATCTGTGGCCGAGCAGACTGCACCAAAGGAGAGACGTCCCAGACCCCGGTCAACCTGCTGCCCTCCTTTATCGTGCTCTCGTGGAGCAGAGTGGCTGCGGCCGCCCCGGCAGAGGATGCTGCCTCCTCTCTGAAGCCCGCGTTTTCCAGGTCCTGTGGCGAGGACCGTTGGCAGGCCGACCAGCAAGCATGGGCCCCCCTGTGGCCCCTGCATGCCTTGGTAGCGGACGTTCCAGTTTCACATGCTAAACTTCTCTTTGAAGACACCAAACAGTTTTTTCTTCGGCATGAGGCTGTCATAAATGTCGACATGAGTGGAAGACCCCCAGAAAGTTCTCATAAGCCTACGATTCTTTTTTTTTTTCCCCTCCTAGATTTTGAGCCCAGAACTCTCCATGTTTATTTCATTAAACATGATTTTCCTTTCTGACTTGGCTTCTGAAAGTTCAACTTTAATGAACTCCTGCACAGTGCATGGCTTGGTATTACCCATGTGGCGTATGTCTGAGAAATTTCTACTGAGCTGTAACAGGAGATGTTGTATTATTCAACAGCCACTTGCTAGAATTCAGGCAGTTCTGAATATTAAAAAAGTAAATGAAGTGCCTGAATAAAATATAATCTGTGCAAGAGCTCATTTGCTAATTTGATGTAGTCAATGTAACATGTTTTGATCCTATTGAAGCATATTACACAGTATCTTGTGACCTCTCCTTTGCAGAAGTCATTTAAGTTGCCTTGGAGGAGGCTGGCTGAAGACCCTCCACATGGGTCAAGCTGAGGACCGGCGTGGGGTCAGCGAGAGTGAAGGCGGCGGGCCTGGCCAGAGGGGGGCGGGGGGAGAGGGAGGGCGACGTGTCTGGTTGTCCCCAAGAAGCCCACGGTGACATGTGTTCTCAGGATTTCATTCCCCGTCCCCAACCACGACCACCATCAATTTGCTTGCTTTTTACAACAGACAAAACAGAGACCTGTTCTTCCCACCTTTTCCACAGCCTTCCCTGGCTTTCCTCCACACGCCCTGCAGCCACAGGGCCTCCGCCCGGCCCAGGGCCCAGGGCCCAAGGCCCAGGGCGGGGATTCGGCACCCGCCTCCCCATAACCCTGCAGCCCTGCCAAAGTCTCCACGCTTGCGGGAGGAGGTTTTTCTTAGGGTTGGTGCTAACTGGACCCCTGGTTTTACTCTTCTGTTTGGCAATATTTCCGAGTACATCCTAGGTGCTTTCCCACCGAGAAAGTGGGAAATGCCGTACAGTAGGTTTCTAGGGTTTCCAGCTGGGAACACAGCACAGTCCCTGCTTGCAGGATCGCCCCTATCCCCAGGTTCCGGAGGAATATAGGCATTTCTCATCCACGCTCAGCTCCCCAGCCAAAGACAGCCACCCTTCTGCAGCCAGCCACCCTCTGAACTCATGCTCTCGAATCAACGGTGGCAACGGAGATTTTCAAGGGCCTTTTCTGACCACGCCTCTGTGCCTGAGGCCACCACCTCCAGGGTCAAAGCCGATACCACGGAGGTAAAGAGATTAGAGCACTGCACCCGGCAAGTCAGAGTTAGACAATTGAGACATCTTCAAGGGCCTGAAAATAAGAATGTTTTGTGATTCCAAGAGGCGCAGACCCCGAATCTCTAGGTGTCCTGACAGGGTGGTCGTCTGTGTGAGCATCCGTCGCGGCTGGTGCGGGGACAGCTCTGGTGTGTGCTGGAGCACGTCCTGGGGAACGCAAACTCCAGACACACGAACGGCGCGCAGACGGAGAGCACATCTGTATTGACCATTCTTTAGTTTCATTCAAGAACGCCTGTTTTAAGCACACTCCCGTCATTTTGTGGCCAGAGCAGGGCCTCCTGCTTTGTGAACACACAGCCCCAGAGACCCGTTCGACCCCAGGCATTATTCTGAATTAAGGTCCTAGAGGTCAGGCAGCTCTGCCTCACCATTAACCATATGCTTTCCGTGCAGGACGTTTACTTGCTAAGAATGGGCGTCTACTTACAAAGATAATTTACGGATTTCTGCCCAGTTGACGTATTCAGGTCCCGCTACACCATCCTCTAGGTCTTAACTTTTTGCAATCCGCGCTAGTAGTAAATAGGCTCCAGTAGTCAAGCTCAAGTTCTGAGCAATTGTTACGTTAAGTAAATGTTACGTTAAGTAAAAAAAACGTAAAAAGTTACGTTTCTCAGCGAGGGCCTGAGGAGCATTAGCTGAGTCTGTACACGGAGCCTCGGGCATCAGTGCGGCTCCCTCCAGGGATCTCAGGAGCCCTGCTTCCTCTCCTGACCCCTCCCTGGTGTCCCCCAGGCTTTCATGAAACCTGTAATGCGGGCATTCTCCAGCCTTGCACAGAGCACTCCTTAAACCTCCAATCATTATCTCCTGAAAGGACACTCTTGCAGGAGTGGGGGGGCGGCGGGTGGCATAGCCTGAACCAGAATCACCATCAACGTCCTTGTCCCTTTGGCATCGCCCCTCCCACATACCTGTTTCGCCTGGGACCACAGCCCAGAGAGCCCTGCGCACCCTGGCGCCCAGGCAGCTGGACCGGGAAAGTGGCGAGCTGCCCTGCTGCTAGACGGGGGGGCTGGGCATGGAGCAGGGCTTGCAAGCGCTCCATTTCCTGCCCACTTACCCCAGGGAACACTCCTGGCTCCCTCCAGCTTTCATGCCTCCCTGCAGGTGGCTGGGAGAACGGTTTGGAGCCACAGGCAAGAGGCAGGGCCTCATGCAACCTTTCAGGAACTCTGCAGACCAGGAGGGGGAAGGGGTGCATAGGTGGGAGGAAATGCTGTCCTCCTGGGGAACAGTGAGGAACCCTCGTGGAGGCCACAGCCCGAACAGACGTCCCCACTGAAAGCCTGAGACTTACTCAAAAGGGTACAGAATACCCGCTCTCCTCCATCCCTTACCATCATGCCAAACTGGTTCCAGTAGAAGAACACTGGATTATAGCTGAAAGAGCTCCAAGATAGTCTCCCTGAGCAGAACAGACAGGGAAACCCCAGAGCCCAGACAGCAGGCAAAACCAGCACACTAGAGAGATTTAAACTTCCTGATACCTACTAC
Organism: Leptonychotes weddellii; assembly: GCF_054177405.1. Lineage (NCBI taxonomy): Eukaryota > Metazoa > Chordata > Mammalia > Carnivora > Phocidae > Leptonychotes > Leptonychotes weddellii. The sequence goes on along the minus strand of NC_138379.1, from coordinate 93,724,497 downwards.
CGATTTCAAACACAGCTCGACTCCTTATCAGATTAACACATGCTCACACTAACGGCCTGTTTCCCTCAGTTCTTATCACACAAGCAGCATGTCTGGCTTGCAATAATAAAAAAATGACAATTCTTGCCAAAAACCTAGAAAAACACGGTCTTAAACAAAGCAGTTATTGGAACCAGACTCAGGACTGTAATTATGAGATTTATCAGATATTTAGAATTATCAGATATGACTGACAAAATTCTATAGACCATGTACTTAAAATACTTATGATTAATATGTTAAAGTTTCTAATTAAAAAAGTACCCACATGCACAAACAGGTGGGTAATAAAAGCAGAGAAATGGAAACGCCAAGAAAGAATAAAAAGGAAATGTTAGCAACCAAGAGAATGGCAACAGAAAGAAGGTCTCTAATGGGCTCATCAGTTGATTCAACATTGCTGAGGAAAGAATCTGAGCTAGCACATAGATCAACCCAAGTTCCTCTAACTGAAATGCAAAGAGGAGAAAAAGAAAAAGTACAACAGAACATCTAAGAATTGTGGGACAATATCAAAGCTAGAACACACACATGATTTTGATACTGGGGGGAGATAAATGACAGAACAGGACAAATGCAGGACATCAGAAGGGCCAGGAGCTTTCTAAAAGTCCTAACACACAACTATAGACCCAGGAACCTCCAAGAACACCAACCAGAACAAAACATCCACAAAAATAACCAATCAGCCAACAACAAACCCACACTTAGGTGCATCATATTCAAACTGCAGAAAACTGAAGACGAAGAAAAAATCTTGTGAATTGGGGGTGGGCAGAGCAGTGGGGACACGCAGAGGGCAGAGAATTACCGTAGGCTTTTTTGCCAGAAACCATGTAATCAAGAATGGAGTGCAATGGAATTTTTAGTGTCGAAAGGCAGCTCAGATTCTCAGGTGTTCTGCGCATCTTTCAAAACCCCCATCTTCACGCACACATACTTCCTCTCATATTTCTTACGCCAAAAGGCCAATTCTTGAAAACCTGCACTTTAGTGTTACTCTTAGTTTGGTGACAGTCATACACCTAATTTTCTTGGCTCTAAAGTAGAAATCAAAATATTTTCCTAAATAACAAGAAGTTGTTACTGTTCAATAAAATAACACTTATGAACTTGTGTAACCAGAACGTTACCATCCAGTTAAACAGAACCTGCTCTTTTCCCCTGGCTCTTATTAATGGAGGGATTTTCTTATGAGTAGTATGTTCCTTTGTTTGCAGGTAAAGAAAGGATATTTTTAAAACTAACCAATTTTTGAAAAGAAGTCTATAGGCTCATAAAAGTGGAAAGTCCCTTTTAACGTGGCCATCAGGCATGGCTGGCCCCAGCTCTGTTTCTCTGTGATTGTTCTCCCAGCTCTGCCCGCCATGAGGGCAGAGGCCGCTATATAGTTCTAGGATTCACATCCTCATCACACGGACCAGGGGAATGTCTCCTGTCCTAGGGCTCTCAGAGAAGCAAGGAATTTTCTTTGTAAGAAGCCCCCCAGGAAACCTCCCTTAAGTTCTACTGGAACAAATTGGGTTACAGGCCCATTGGTGAACTAATTCTGTTGCCATGTATTGATTTACTTAAGTCTGGGATTCTGGTGGCAAAGGAGAACTGGGTCACTTTCCTTTGGTTACAAAAATCAAGGGCACTCCTGCAGCTGGACAACAGGTTAACTATGTACCAAGTACATGATCCAAGTACAGAGAGGTAACCAAGTCAAATCTGGGTGCTCTTCTGGAAGGGGATAAGCAAAAAGGGTGGCAGAAAGCCAACGAGCAAACATCCCCTACACCCATAAAATACACAACTTAGTAACTTAAAAATTCTGCCACAGAAGTCACTGGATGTGGGTAGTTACCGGGTTACTTTATGAATGACCCCGCAGAACTTCAAGAATCTCTGACCGGAATACTACATTCCACAACAATAAATGAACATGTGAAGACCTACAGCCCAATGAAGACAACTACGAATTTTGTTATTCAAAATATACCAGCACCTAAAGATCTTCAGATGAGCAGCACCAGACTCAGATGTTCTAGCACAAGTCCAAGGCCCGCAGCAGAGATTCATGAAGTCAGCACGTGACGGCTCACCCTCTCACTTGGCCATGTTGGAGCAGATCAAGAATGCGTATTGTCGTTGCAAAACGACAGACGTCCTAAAGATTTTAATGGGCACACAGCAGTTCAGATTCCTGAGACAGGAATTTGTTTCGTCTATAGGTATGTTTAGATAAACATATGCACTTGCTTGGAAGACAGGAAGGGGAGAGAATAGAGCCGATTTCCTTCTCCCGTGGTCAAATGAGAGTAGCCCCAAAACAGAGCTCACCCCTTCCTTTCGGGCTCAGTGTGGGTTGGACATCGGGCAAGGTCAGCATGCCCCGGACCTTGTGGCACAATGCACAGTGGTGCAGAGCTGTGTGCATCAGAGCGGGGAGGCCGTTGCCGGTTATCAGGTGTCTGAACATTCACTCAGACTATCCCCTTTCCCTGATGGTTTCCTTTGCTGTGCAAAAATTTTTAGTTTGATGTAGTCCCATTCATATACATATATTTTTCATTTTTTGCCCTTTGGGCATTGGGTTTAAATGTCAGATAGTTGATTAAGGCTCCTAATACTAACTTGTCAGCATGAATCCCGATTCTGTCTTAGGAGATGCTGACAGATGTCAACTGCATGTCATCTACAAGCTTGCTATGTTAGTCTCTGATGACTTCCCCTAGGGCAATAATTAAAATATTTCACAATAGGAACTAGGTGATTTGTGTATAAAAATCCTTCTAATTTCACTTTCAACTCTTCTCTCTACTGGGATACTTTGGAAAATGGACCCAGAATCAACCTATTTGACAGTTTCTAATCCTTCCGGAGATGTAGCCCCTTGGAGAGTTTCTGACCCTGAGAGCCTGCCCAGTGTTATCCTGAAGGGTCTTCCGTATCCTTTCCCGCTGCCAAATCTAAGAGTCAGGCTGTTCCCAAGGTCACAGGGGTGGTGATAAAGAACACGTCTTCAGTTACTGTCAGGCTCCTGATGTGCACGCTGTCTGGACCTGCAGTCCAATCCTCAGATAAAACTGTTGAGTGCTGGCTCATTATCAACTAGCTCACCATTTTGAGTTTTAAAACTGAGCCATGTTAAGTTGAAGGTCATTTTGTCTAATGAGCGATTCAAAAGTAAAATGGTAACCAGCAATTCCTTTTATCTGGTAAAATAATACTTCTGATTGGTTTTCTCTTGTTAATTTGTCTTTTCTTACAGGGTTGTCAGCTAAGGGCTCAGAAGGGTAAACAGAAAATGCTTCTTCCTCCTCTACAACTCCAGGTCCTATTTCCTACTCTCTTCCTTGTGTCTCCATGATAGAGGGTGTCCTAATGATAAGTGAGGACAAAAGGGGAAGGGAGATGCATCTAGGCCTAACTTAGAGGCACACAGAGCCCTTAAGGCAATTTTGTAAATAGCCTTGGCTGATAAATGAGAACTGAGTTCATCACAAAACAATTCCGGGGAGAATTTTAATGACCAGAATTTTACTGGCGATTTAACCAAACATCAGGTAATGACATTATTTCACAGAGTAAACAGCATGAGGGCTGCAAATGGATGGACGGACAGGACACAGGACAGAACAGCCAAGAGGAAATCAGCACTGGCTGAAGCATCAGAAAGCTTGGGATGGAATTGTTAGAAGGGCAAGTAAGAAGACAAAGAACATTCTCATCAGAACGTCAATAAAATTTGACCTTGGCCTTTCAAGCCCCTGCAGGTGAATGCTTTGTGTTTATAAATGCTTGAGGTCAAGCATTTATAATCTGGAAGAGTTAGTCAAGTACTGAGAGCCTGAAGATCTCCTCCCAAAGTCTTCTTTCGACAGGTGGTGGATAGGAAAGGCAGGAGAAGTTTCATAGGTGCTAAAGGTCAGGTAGAGAACCAGCAGAGACCAGGCAGAGGTCTGGCCCACAGCTCACATGGCCTTTCAGACCCATTACCGTTCTGGTCAAGTGAAGCTGATTCACTTCTCAACCATTCGTTTTGTGTGTGACCCAGGGGGTCCTTGTTGTAGGTGGGCAGGAGAAGTCCGAACGGGCTGTTGAGATGTGAAGGATGGATACTATGTGTGTCTTATATGGATCCCTCGTCTCCTGACTTTTGAGATTTGGGTAAGTTTTCCACAAACCACCATTTAAGGAGATCATTCCAAATCCTGTCCACCAAAAAAAAAAAAAAACCCACTAGAAATTTTTTTTTAAATCTTTTTTTTTTTTTTAAAGATTTTATTTATTTATTTGAGACAGAGAGAATGAGAGCGAGAGAGAGCACATGAGAGGGGGGAGGGTCAGAGGGAGAAGCAGACTCCCCGCCGAGCAGGGAGCCCGATGCGGGACTCGATCCTGGGACTCCAGGATCATGACCTGAGCCGAAAGCAGTTGCTTAACCGACTGAGCCACCCAGGCGCCCCCCCACTAGAAATTCTTGCGGTATCACCTCATGGCTGCCTGTGGCTAGGACATTGGGCTTCCTGCGAATGGGGGAGTGTATCACCCCAGCATCTCACATTTCCTGGCTTTGCTCTGCATCACCTTGAACCAAAATATAATATTCAAGCCTGTCCTCAATTTCTATCTTTTAAGAGACCCACTTCACAAGGGCTTTATGTGAAGCAGACTAAGCAGGAAATTTGGCGTCGGGCTAGTGGTAGAGGAAAGGTTCACATCTCGGCCACAAAACCAAGCATAAATTGAACATTAGATCTCCTTGTTCCTAAAATGCCATCAGCCACTTCGCTGCCGAGGATGCTCATCTGCTGATGACAGAGTCCCTGCTTGGACTGTTCTCCATTCCAATCCTACATCCTTGTCTCCTCTGATTCCGGAATCCCTGTTCTTTCTCTCATGCAAATACACTATCTTTTTGCCTGAGAGTTTTCTCTGGTTCAGTGGAGACTGCTCCACTCCTGTGCCCTGTTCTGTCAAACTGTGCTTGGAGGTATTGCCTCCTCAGAGACTCCTCCTCGGAGGACTGATGGACGCCCCCGTACAGATCCCGTGGGTCCCCCTCACCTCCTGGGTGCGAGGACCCTGCCTGGGTTTACAATTCCCCCAGCAGCTCTACTTGGTGACACAGAGTCGATTGGTTTCCTTCCCTTCCTCTCCCTCCCTCTGCCCACCCAGGTGTGTTAGGAGCTCACCTCCCAAATAAGCCCCTTGCTCTCAACTCTTTCAGCATCTGCTTCTGGGAGAAATCAAAATGTAACATAGTTACTCCCTTCTAGGAAGAAAAAACATTTTTCTTCCTCTGTTCCCGTACTGGTCAGATTTCCTCCCTCTATATGTGTAATGGTCAGAAAAGTTTCCTAAAACAATTGGCTTATTTGGGGGGGAGGGGGGCAGGTGTTCACAGAGCAGTGACTTTGAAGGTGTCACATAACCAAGGCATGCTTATACTGGTCTCACCAGGGTGACGTTTTGTTTGGAGCATCAAGTACTTTTATGCTGGGAATGACATCCCTGGCAAGAAATGAAGGCTCAAGTTGGCGGTGTTACGAAGAATGTAATACCTCAAACTGTGCTTTTCAGCAAAGGCCATTTTAATTCCAAGGTTAAGTTTCTCTCCTCAGCTTTAGGAGAGTTTAGGCAACAGTAACTCAGCATCTACGCTGGGAGACCCCGGGGAATGTAGCGCTGGAAGAAACACACAGGTGTTCACATTCTAACTGAGCAGACAGGCTGTCACCGGGCATTTCCAGTCAGTGTTGTGAGAGCTCTGCTAGGTGGGTGCCTAAGCTCGCCACTGGAAGCAGGGTGTTTGGTGTTTGCAGGACATGAATGTTTAACAATGGCTCGTTGGATGAACGGAGGAACAAATGTGAGCCCTCTGCAGGGAAGGTGACATTCTTGCAATCTCCGACATTTCTGAATTGTCCAGGAAAACTTGGGTCGGTATTCTTTGTGGAACAGAAGTCAAAATTCAGGTCTTGTCTTCTTCATCAGGGATATTTGAGAATGTTAGAACCAGGGAGGATGTAGAAATCATTTAATTCACTTAGTGAGAAGTAGAAAGGTTAGTGGGATATCCCAAAGTCAGAGTGAAACCATCCAGATCCACATCTTACTGCATTTCACATAAAGGACCTTCCCTGGACACATCACTCATACCGGTCACACCTCTCACACCCACACCACAGAAGCACCTGATCATACTCCTATGTTCAGTGACTAGGTGGAAAACTCAGAAAAAAATAAAGCACCACATAGGACTAAATTTTCCTTCAATTTCTCTAGGGAAAAGGGAAACTAGCATAAACAAACCATTTAAAATATTACGAGAACAGCGTACGACACAATGGAATTGAATTTCCAACAGCCTAGATTGTTCATAAAAGTCCACAGATTACTCTTTAAGGGGGACAACTGCAAAACTGCCTTTATGTTGAGTAAGACACTGATTTATACCTTCTATTTTCCAGGGACCTCATCATTCTTCCGTCTTTCAGGGAATTTCCTACCATAGAGTCTTTGAGAGAGGAAACCAACTATTCTAGAGTTTTCTTTTGCCGTTAACTCAAGAGAATGTAGCTATGTTTTTAATCAAAATTGTAGCATTTGGGAGTCCAAAGGGTAAGACTGCATTACACCCCGGGGGCGGGGGTGGGGTGGGGTGGGGTGGAGCTCTTTTCAGCTTTGGGAAAAGAGAAGTGATTTACTACCAGATTCTTGAAAAAAGTGTATGGAGGAGAGTACATGAGGTGTTTTTAACATAGATTCTCACCTACTTGCACAACTTGGCATTTCAAGAAACATGAGGGAATCTTGACCAGATGAGCACGGGCAGAAACATGGGGCAGGAAAAATGCTCTGATACGTTTTCAAAATTAGAAGTGGGCGAAGAGTAGGACAAGCTTTTTCTTCATTTATGAAGACAAGAGTTACAGCTCCTTCCGATGGCCAGAGACTTTTTCTATGAACTTGAGCTAAGTCTAGAAAAGAGTGCTCTTTCCAAAGGGTTTGTATTACAAAATCCAGATGGAATAGAAGTGTCCAACCTGATGAGTGCTAAGTGGAAGATGAATGTCTGGGAGTAGAGAGCAAGGGGTTAATATACTAATAAGGTAACTGATGTTGGCAAGAGGAGCAAGCATTTGCTTGTCTAGAAGTAACTGCAGATGATGGCTTAAAAGCTTTCGCTTGCAAGTTTGAAGTGATAGCAGTGTAATAAATTGCAGCTCCAAAAATCAGAATGGTTTTGAGCCAGCAAGTGGCAAATCCTGAGTTTGAAAGTTGAGGCTACCAGGGGGAGGTCAATAATTAGAGATAAAATACAAATACCCACAAAGTCAGAATCCGGCCTTAATCATCCTTTTATTCCCACTCAACCGTGCCTGGAACATAAGAAGATAATAAGCACCTTGCTGAATCCATTTGATAGTTACTGAGTGCTGACCATGAGCCAGACCAGGAGCTGAGGATGAGAGAGACTCTGAAGCTGACTACACTGTGTGAAATGCAGCGAGGACGTGCCATACCAGAGAACAGTGGCTGGTACCTACCCAGGAAGGGTATTAGCAGGAAAAATGACCTGAGCAGGTGGGTTGGAGAAGCCATTACAGAGAAGATTATTTCTCTGCCTCCTGAAGGACTGGTAGGGGGTCACCAGGTGAGTAAGAGAGGTCAGGTCATGCCGGGCAAAAACAACAACAAAAATCCAACAAAACACGACCACCAGGAAGTCTGTGCATGGGCAGCGGTGATGCCATATGATGGCCCACATCTGGAGAACAGCCGGGAATACCGTATTGCCACAGAGAAGAATCGGGGGCAGGAGAGCGCCCGGGGAGATCATTCTGGCCAAAGCTACGGCCACAACGTCAGGCTGGAGCCGGACTGAGGAATTTCCTCGGTAGATGGGGTTTGCCGCTGGAGTTCTGCACTGAAGAGCTTGCCTTGCTGCCCACTGAAAGTCTCAGTACAATCTCTACGGCTTGTCATGTTCTGTGGGGGCTTTTAAGAATGTGGACTTGTCAAGTTGCCTGGGAAATTGAATTCGGATGGTGAGGCAGAAGGAACGATGGACCCCAGACTACAGAACCTCTGCAGAAGGTCTTAGCAAGACGTGATGACCTCCTCCCCCGGTAGCAAAGATGATCGTCAGCCAGGCCTGACACGCAAGACAGAGGGGAAGTCCCAGTAGGCCAGTGTGTTCTGACAGGACGCGGTATCAGTTTGTTTCCCCAGTTTACACGGGAACTTTAGGAGAAAGCTCAAGGTGATTTTGAAGGGTTAGAGATTGTGCCCCCCACCCCAAATTCATGTCCATTAAACCTCAGAATGTGACCTTATTTGGAAGTAGAGTCTCTGCAGATGTATTAAGTTTAAACGAGGTCCTGGGGATTGGGATGGGCCCTAAATCCAACACATGGTGTCCATACCAGAAGAGGACAGAATATAGAGACAGAAGAAGCCATAGAGGACAGAGGCAGAGACTGAAGTAGCTACACTCCAGGGAATGGCCAGGATTGCTCAGAGCCACCAGTCACGAGGAGAGAGCCGTGGGACCAAATCCTCATTCAGTGCTTCTAGAAGGAACCAACCCCACCAACAGATTGATTTTGGACTTCTTAGCCTCCTTAACTATGAGCAAATAATACATTTCTATTATTGTACGCCACCCAGTTTATGGTAATTTGTTACCAAAGTCCTAAGAAACTAGTCCAGTGATGTATTTTAATAAATTGAGAAGCTTAATAATTAGTCATTGGTTAATCTAGTGGATGTGGCCTTTCATCAGTTATGCATGGGATTTTATCAGGAACTATAATTCGATTTCCAGATGCTGATTCTGGGATGTGAAAAGCTCGGAAAAATGCGTCCAGCAGGAACTTGTAACATTTAGGTTTTCTTGATATTGGTCTTTAGTTTATCACAGTTGGGTATGCTAGACAACAGTTCTACGGATAGCAACTAAGCATGATGGAGAAAGTATTTAAAATACGCACTGATGAGCCAGCAAGATGCTGACAAATCCTTGTAGTCCAGTGACATGAACCCAGAGCTCCAGAAAGTCAAGCTGGTTCTGAAGTGAGGTTTTTATCCTGGTGACACCTGTCGGATTTGGTGACCTTGACCCCCTGGTGTGGTCGCCAAGCAGGGCACAGGGGGCCAGGAGACAAAATGTCAGCCCACCCAGGGTGAGGGGTCTAAAAAATCACACAGACCCCGCTCCTCCACCACCTCGAATGCTGACACTACAAGAAGAGTTAATTCCAGAAGAAAATACCAAGGAAACTTATCTGTCACTACCTGGTTTTGAGGGGGGGGTGGGGAAATCTTCCCTGACATTTCTTAGCTATGGGACTGTTCTGTCCTGGTCAGTTCATAGTCTGCGTTCACATTATTTGAGTCTGTTCAACAATTTCAGTCCAAAGTTTAATTTTAAGCTGATTCCAGGTTGAGGCAAAGGCAAATCCTCTCTGGATGAATGAACCTTCAAACCACTCTTGAAAAATTTGAACTGCTAAGGTTGATAGGAATATTAGCTAATAGCAAAACTAACCCAAACACGTGCACACACAACCCATCAGGAGGAGGTCTGCAAATACTTCAGATGCTGGAATTGCCAATTGGGGAATATTGGAACGTTAAATTATTTTGACAAATAGAAGATAGGATTAACGTAAGTTTAGGAGGCCATAACATGTAACAACAACAAAGCCTTATTAAGATGTCAGAGGACTTTATATATAAAAGAATCAAATTTAAAACTTCAATAAAGATCAAATGATATATAAATGAAATTAATGAATTAGAAACTAAATAATTACCCCCAAAGGTGCACAAAACAACAGGCGGAAGATAGGTCAGAGAAGACAGGTGTGGAGGGGGGAGCAGCACATACATTTGGATTCCAAAGTGAACAGAATGGGCGGGAGGTGAATTTAGAAGTGTTAATGCCTGAGAATTTGGAAGATTTTAGATAACTAAGTAATATAAAGAATTTTAAAATCTAAAGACTTTTTTAAAAGATTGGATCTTTCAATTCAGGAAGGCTACAATATTCCAAAAGGGTTAAATCAAAATAAACACATCTGTAAACATCTGGTAGGGCACTTGCAGACCCCCAAAGGAAGGAGGTGGTCCTAAACACGGTGAGAGATCAGGCTACCCGCCTAGGAACCAGCAGTCTGGCAGGACACTCAACAGGACGGGAGAAGCCAAGGGAATATTTTCTTAAAGAAAAACAGAGAAAGTGACAGCAAATCTGATATTTTATGCCCAATAAACCTCTATTTCCCAGACAATTGTATAATTCAGCCATTTCTAAGAAAAACGGAGGCTTTTTTTTTTTTTAAACCTCCAACAGTTCCTTACCAAAGGAATTATTTCAAGGACAAGCAAAACATCCCAGATGGAAGAGCTTAAATGAAAGACAAGTTGGCAGAGCTTAATATGTTGTTACATCCACACAAACCCTGTATGAGAACAATGATGGTGTCTTGGGGGCTTAAAACAAGATAGAATTATAGTCCTAGAAATAGTAATGTATATTTACATTAGTAAATGGAAGGAAGGAAGGAAGGTGATTGGATTTAACATTAACTTTAGACTTTACTAATCATGCCCTATTAAAACATCCGGGAAGACCACTAAAAAACAAAAACAAAAAAACAAAATAAAGAAAAAAAGAAAACCACTTATATAAATTCCATACTAGTTGGGGACAAAATGACTCAAATTTGCATCAATAAAAACCTAAGAAAAGTAGCAAAAACAGGGCAAACAGCCTAAGGTAGGAGAAATATATTTAAGACCACTACAAGTTACGAAAAAATGAGAAGCATTAAACTCTAAAAGACAAAAATACTAATTGCAATGTGGTGTGCTGAAACAAATTAGTAAATGCTGTTAGTACAGAACCTGGTGAAATGTGAATAAAGTCAGAAAATTCAGTTTATAATGCTCTATTAATATTGATTTCTTAGTTTTGACCAGCATACAGTGGCTGTGTAATATGTTAACATAAAGGGAAGCTGGGGAATGGCATTTAGGAACTCTACTATATTTGCAAATTTTCTGTAAGTCTAAAATTTAAAAAAATTTAGAAGTAAAAATAGTCCTAATGGATTTTTAAAAAAAATTCTATCACCGTTTACAAGAGATAGAGCTAAAGACTCAGAATAGCTGAAAGAGAATGAAAAATTATGTCAGTTCCAGAAAAAAATACAGCCTTCCTATTATAACACCACACAAAATAAACTGTAAAGCAAAAGGCATTATGAGAAGTAAAGCTAGTTATTCCTATTGATAAAATAATCAACTCTCAAGCTGATAAATGGTTTAAACCTCTAGGTATGAAATAACATAGCCTTAAAGTGTATAAACCACAAATTGGCAGAAGTATAAGGAGAAAATGATCCATCTGCCATCATAGTGGGAAGTTTTAATAGTTCTCAGTAATTGATGGATCAAACCAAGCAGAGTTGGATCAAGTATCAACTATTTCGCCCATTCAATACCATCCTTTTTGTAATGATGGGCTGTGTGTAGGACATTGGGGTCAGCAACGGCAGAAGACACAGGAGTATTTCAGAAATTTTGAAATATTTGGGGTTGTTCTACTTACCTGTTGCTGATTTGTAACTTAACTGCTTTATGGTTAAAAAATAATGAATCCTTTGAAAGTCATTGAGTTCCTTTAGGACTTAGTGCAAAGTCAATTTTATTAATTGTCCTGTGTCAGCTTGAAAAGAATGTCTGTGTAGAATATTATACCCAGCTTTGAGAGAAACTTATAGTTAGAAACATTTATATTAGAAACAAAGGATGAATGTCAGTGTGCTAACATCTATTTTAAGGATTAGACAGTAGAATAAAAAATTTAGGCTCCCCCCCCCCCAGTAATGTCAGTGAGGAGACAATCACTGTCATCGGTTGGTGAAATACCATAGGGAAGAGAACTTGAAAATATGATGTGATAATAGGGTCCCCTCCAAAAGTTGTCCCAGTACATCGCAGCTGAGATAGCACTATTCATGCACTCAGGAGGCGGTGGGATTCCATAGGGGCAGGGACTAAACCCGGCCTGGGATTTGGGAAAAGGACCTCTCTGGAGAAATAGCCTTTAACCTGAGGGATCGAGGGCGAGCAGGATTCCCCCTCCAGGCAAAGAGAAACCCTCACTTGCACAACTCGGAAGGAGACCGGCCCCAGGCTGGGAGGTTCATTTCCCTTTCTCCGGCTTCAGGGAAGTTGGGGGCACAGCTCCGAGTGAGCCCTGAGCACCAGGGACCCAGGAGACTGGCCAGCACCCAACTCCCTTCCTCAGGAACAAGGGCCTCTGGGTCTTTCTATGTGGTAACTTTGTGAGTCAACAATGTTTGGGTCATTAATCCCATGTTAGGAAGAAGAGGATGAAAATGAATCAATCCATCAGGACTTTGTCGCCTAGCAGCTAATTGCAATCATCCGATACCGATGCCTGATTGAAGTTGTTCACGATTGAAGACTGCAAAGCCGGAGCCTGCTGGCCTCATGGAAATTTCATCAACTGTTTGACGCAAGGGACCTTAGTTCTCATCCCTAGTGCTTCTCTAACCAGCTACGCAACCGAGGGTGTGTCTTGACATTTCTGTTGCTCAGTTTACTCATCTGAAAATGAAGGAGGGGGGCTGCATTATTAGACCCCCCGGAGCTAACTAACCTCTCCATTTGTCTTCAGAAAGGGGTGGCAAGACCTCCCCGTGCTTTGGGTACTGGTGGCTGGGAAACTGGACGGCGCCGCAGGAATAGCTGGAAACTAGCCAACCCTCATGGACTCTCCTGAGGGCCAGGCCCCTCACACGCCTCACTTCACTTCGTACAACCAGCCCCGGATGTACATGCAATTCTGGTCCTCCTTTTACAGTGGGGATCCTGAAGTGAAAGGAGGTAAATAACTTGCCCAAGATCACCCAGCTCATAAGGAAAGGAGCCAGAGGTGACCCAACCACACAGAGTGCTCTGCCAGGGAGGGAAGAAGTCAAAGAGGGAACAGAGTAAGGGGTAATAGGGGCCTATGATAAACCGGGTTTCACAATCCGGTTTGTGACATGCTGCGGTCGGACAGTTACATAGCACACCTCCAAGGGGCATTATCCACACAGATGGATGGAGCACTCTGCAGGGATCCAACATGGCAGCCCAGCATAGCAGCCCTGGGCCCAGGAAGAGGCACAGCATTCACATCACCCTCCCCAAACCCCCTTACTCTTCTTTCCTCTCGTTGCTGGAAGCACAGTCAACCTAAATTTGAGGTGGAGGTAGAAGGTGGGAAGTAGAAATTAGCATTCATCAAGAGAAAGGTTTAATACACTTACTACAGAAGAGAAAGTATTCTAAAATTATGATTCATTTGTTCAAAACGATTTTCTTATTAATGCAGACACACACAATCCCAGTTGTTTCAGGTCCACTGGCAGAAGGAATCCCTAACCCTTCTGTGTGGCTTCTCTCCCTGAGCACCTGTCAGTTGCACCTGCAAGGCGAACTTTTATTTTATTTATGTATTTTTTTTAAAGATTTTATTTATTTATTCATGAGAGACAGAGAGAGAGGCAGAGGGAGAAGCAGGCTCCCAAGGAGCAGGGAGCCCGATGCGGAACTCGATCCCAGGACGCTGGGATCATGACCTGAGCCGAAGGCAGACGCTTAACCATCTGAGCCACCCAGGCGCCCTTCAAGGCGAACTTTTAGAAGACCCCAGACCCTTCCCTCCATCATTTAGAGAGCTTGCTATGGGCATGGATCATACAAATGCTAAATTAGCATACAAAGGGCATTTGCTTTGAAGAAGAGGTGATTAACATCAGAACGCCTGCAGTATTGAGAATCCTGTATTCCTCTGGAGAGGATATCTGTGATTTGCTTCCACACAAAAATAAGGAGCACCTTCTAATTACAATCCTTGAGGCCCTTGAGACACCAGTGGTCTTTGGCCCGCTGTGCTGCTCGAATGGGAGTTCATTTTCTTGGGGTTGTGCTGATCATATTATCATGCAGTGTACATCACAATCCTGTTGAAGGAACAACCTAGGCAGTTATCTTCCTAACAGGAAAAGAAACAACATTTACATCATTAGACTTTAAGAATCAGGCCAATCAGAAAACAAAAGTCAGTTGCGTCAGAATCCTTCCTTCATTGATGTAATCATTTGTTCATTCATTGTTCTACTAGAGCGTAGTGATTCCAAGTACTAGGTTTAGAATGAGAGCTGGACCCACACCCCAGCCTGCAACCTTCTCAGGACCTTGAGCAAATTAATCTACAGTCCAGTCTCCTTATCTGTAAATTGGGTTAATACCCCTCACCTTAGAGAGTCATTACGAGAACTGATGACATAATATAGTGAAAACGCAGTAGGTGTAAGTTAATACCACCTCTCTAGGTCTCAGAGAAACAAGCTCAGCGTTAAAGAAGTTCAAAAATACGATGAATATATTTTATTTCCATCAAGGCTGATTTCTTGCCAGTTTGGGATTCTGACTAGTTTGGACTTCGACATTTAAAAATAAAAGTAAATATATATATGAATACACACAATTTTTCACCATTAAGGAGTATTTTCCACTTGTGCACGGAGTATGGAGTCCTCTGCTTTCTTCTCAGGAGAGGGAACAGGGCCCCCTTCTTTGCCCTCGATACTGAGGGTTCTAACAAAGCTACAACTTCTCTTCAGTTTGGACCTGAGCTTGGTGGGCCCCAAGAGGTCAGGAGAAGTTGCTCTGGTCTCTTGATTTTCTAACCACACTGGGAAGATGTACAGAAAAAGGAGGCCACAGAGATGGGCAGGAGGCTTGGAGCCAACGCGGTCCGTGCTTCATACTAAGGTTTCCATGCTGAGTGACGCCTTCATCAGTTCACACGGAACCCTGCCTTGAACTCCAACACTGTACTTTCACCAATAGAAATAAGCACTAGCTGCGATTTACTGAGCTCTTACCGTGTTGTCTACACAGCACCAGTATCTGTCCAGGCATTTCCTTACTTAACCCTCATATTCGAGGAACCAGGCAGGTAGTATTATTACTCTTACGTGATGGGTGAGAAAACCGGGCTTGTGGAATTAACGACTTGCTGAGATCACACTGCTCATTTCCCTGTTGGGCTATCACGGAGTGTCCGGATCTGTGAAGTGCTCTGCAGGGCAGGAAGGTGCAAGAGGCTGAACAGGTGTCCCCTGTAGTCTGATGGAGGAGGTAAAGCACACACAGAGGACAGCACAGCCTTATGGGACAGACAGACGTCATGAAGAGCAGCATTATGCTTTGGTGTTTTGTTTTGTTTTTTTTTTGAGAGAGAGAGCAGGCACAAGTGGTGGGTGGAGGGGGACAGAGAGAGAGGGAGAGAGAGCAGACTCCCTGTTGAGTGCAGAGCCTAATGCCCGGCTCAATCTCACGACTTTGAGATCCTGACCTGAGCTAAAATCAAGAATCCAGTGCTTAGCTGACTGAGCCCCCCAGGTGCCCCTCTGTCTGTCCATTTAAGTCCCCAAATAACCCATATGTATATGCCTATGGGTCACTGCCCCTGCTTAGACTGTGTCGCTCTCTGGGCCTCCTCCCCTTCTTGTCCCACTTCTTCCCTTCCCGACCTCCTGTGGTGATTCCAGACTCAGCCCAGAGCTGGTCTTTTCAAGAGTCCTTCTTTAAAGTGCATCGATGCTAAGCCCAAATGTGCTACTAGAACCAGCTTTGCAAGCCTGAATGGTTCATTCAGCCTCTCTGAACTCCATAAAATGGGTCCAAGATGGTAACCGTATCTCTAGCTACTCCACAAAAACAGCTGTCGATTTTTCCAAATGAGACAATATGCCAACTGCATGTTTGTTTATTACTTCAGAGAGTGACCCCCTCTTAGCAGGACTATTATCTTCAGATCTTGATTTAAGAGGGTTGCATCAGAAATTTCAGAGTCAGCATTAGCTCCAAACGAAGAAAAGAACAGAACATTCTCCATGTTCTTCTCTTCCTGCTTGGTCTCATTACACCTTATTTCATGAGGACTCTGTGGGAGCTCCTTTCCAGCATCTCTGAGGATAATTCCTCCCTCGGTTGTGTGTGTCACCTCAGAATGTACTAACCCCGTGAGGAAGAACACCACTTCTATCTTTAATTTTATTAGTAAGTGTAGTGAGACTGACAACATCCCCCCCTTTTCCATGTATGTGTTTGTGAAAAAGTATGCAGGAGTTGGGACAGATCCAGAATGCATCCTCGCCTCTTGGCCTTCGGATCAGATTGCTGATTCAGGACTTAGCAGGCGTCCAACCCCTCATGGTTTTCCACTGAATCTTTTTACCTCCTAGGATTCCCTGAAGTGAATACAACAGAAAGCCAGGAGGTAAGATTCCTAAGTGACCATGATATTCATTCAATAGTGCTTTCACATTTCATAAGTACTGAGGGAGAAATAAAATACGATGTCTTTTTTATATAAAAGCACCAAGTACCTCATTCCCCTGACCTGCATCTAAAAATTGGGGAATCCTTGGCTAATTGAACCAATATTCCTTGCCTGGCTATCACTCTATGAATAGTAAAGCATCACATGAATTTTAATATTTTGGTTTGAGACTTTGGCCTTCCTAGATTTCAGGGGGTGAAGGAGTTTGTCCACAAAGCTCTGTGGTTATTGAGAAGGTGCTGGGCAGCCAAGCACACGGGTAACGGCTGTCTCCGGTTTTGTGGAGGAAACTGACACTCTTCCATGGCACAGAAGACACCAGGCACAGCATCGCGACTTTCTCCCAGCAAGCTGTGCTTCTTGCCCACTCGTAAGCCGTTTCTTAGGAAGAGAGATGCAGGAGGACATAGAAAGCAATTCCTACGCTCTAACAAAAGGAAGGGGAGAGGGGCGCCTGGGTGGCTCAGTTGGTTAAGCGTCTGCCTTCGGCTCAGGTCATGATCCTGGAGTCCCGGGATCGAGTCCCACATCGGGTTCCCTGCTTGGCAGGGAGTCTGCTTCTCCCTCTGACCCTCC
>NC_138379.1:93678599-93706953 GCF_054177405.1 Leptonychotes weddellii | reverse complement strand
AGAAAAATCTCAGGCTTCAAAGAAATATCCTAGTAACATGGAGGAATTGAATTTGAGAGAATGTGGTCATGTCTTAGATCCCACACACAGGTATTTTTCCTGAACTACTGAAATAACCTTTTTCTGAAGTTGGTCTTGAAACACAGAGTCCTAGCAGAGCATTGCAGCTACGCTCCTGTGTATAAAGAAGGGACTGCCCCGAAGACCCAGAGGGCTTTCAGGAGAAAGCAAAACTCCTGTTTTATCTTGCTCATCTTTTGGCAGACAAGGTTGTATTTTCTCCACCTCATCTGTCCACACCCAGCTAAACCTCCTCTGTGAAGTGCTAATGAGATCCTGAAAGAAACAGTGAAGTTTTATATTCGGTGCTGAAAATTGGTGCTTTTTCAATTCTTTCCTGATCACATTGAACAATGACCTTGGGTGACTCACTTGCTCCATCCTGCCTATAATTTTTTCACACAATAGAAAGTGGGTCCAGCATATGCAACATGCATACAATGTCCTGCTCGGATAGCGAGGCTCCCTTCCCTGCTGAGCCCACGTGAAAAATCACTTTGCAACAAAATGGACCTGAGTCTGCAAAGCGGTTGGACCCATTTGCCATCCCTGAAACAGAGCAAAGAAAATGTGCCTTGAAGACAGGCCGTCTTGACTTCGAATCTCTAGAGCTTACCAAGTGTAGAACCCTCCTGCTTTGCAGAGTCATCATGAGAAAGGGAGAAAATGTACAGAAAATGGCACCCATAGGACCCACTCAAAAATAGCCATTATTACTCCTGTCTATAAAAGCAATTCAGTTGAACAAATATTCATTGGGTGTTCTCCCAGGACAAGGCACCAGGCTGGACACTGAAACTAATGATCCTAAGATGAAATATAATCCCCCTATCCATGGCCTTGGGAAGAAGAATTTTCACGAAAAACACTTTCTCTTACTAGAACATGGTTAATTCTATGTGTCCACTTGGCTAGGTCACAGTGCCCAGAGATTTGGCCAAGTCTTCTTCTGGAGGTTTCTGGGAAGCTGTTTTTGAATGAGATTACTGTTCCTATTGGTGACTTTGATTGAAGCCAATTACCCTACATGACGTGGCAGGTCCTTCTAATAAGCTAAAAGCCTTAATCAGAGAAAGAGAGACCTTTGCTGAGGAAGAGGAAGTCTGTCTACCAGCAGAGTGCCTTTGGAAACACTGGGTGTGTGGCCTGTGGCTGACCCCGTAGACTCTGGAACAGCCGGCTTGCAGTTACCCCTTCATGTAGATCTCCACGCCCCCCAGATACACATACAGATATGAATACATATATATGCCTCTAGCTAGATCCACACATATACACTGAACTGGTTCATGACGTACTGACTGGTAACACGAGTGAAAAATACATTGAAGAAATGACACTTTTTCATTTAAATACTGTACCTAATCCCTTCTCAAATTCTGTTCCATTCTCTTAATGACCTAACATACACCTTGGATCCACCACCTTTGGACAGAAATCACTCCAGAAAAATATTTTTTGTACTACTTTCAGAAGTTTTAATATAACTTTTTTCCCCAATTGGAATAATTCTTGGAGACAAAATATTCAAAAACTTGTCCTTTTTAATAAACATGGATGAATTTTTTTAAAAATCACTCATTTCATCAGTTGGTCACCCTGATTCCATAGGGTTGCATTTCCTAGGAAACAAATTTTTCATTTTTTGTTACTTCTAAAAATGAAACTTTGCAATTTCTTCAGCCTTCAAAAGTATTTATAAGACTATACATTTGCGAAAGTAGAATGAGGATTGCCAATGGCC
Organism: Leptonychotes weddellii; assembly: GCF_054177405.1. Lineage (NCBI taxonomy): Eukaryota > Metazoa > Chordata > Mammalia > Carnivora > Phocidae > Leptonychotes > Leptonychotes weddellii. The sequence continues at coordinate 93,705,149 of NC_138379.1, read as the reverse complement.
AAAGTTGGAACAATTTTAGAAATAAAGTAAATAAGGTATATTGGATTATAATTTAAGGTATAATATGAATGCCCATGGATCCACCTGCTGTATCTAAATGATTGAATAAATATAACAATGAAGAGATTACGCTCCCATACAGAAGGTTCCAGAAAATTTATGTAGGTATTTGCTATCTCCTAGAAGATGGAGCTTAGCTTTTCCCTCCCCTCCCCACCCTACACCAGCCCTATCGAGTGTGGGCTACACTTTTTAACTTGCTTCCAAAGATCTGAGTATGGAAAGGGTTGGGGAGTGGTGTAACTTCATAGTAGATTCCTAGCAAACCTTACCCCACCCAGGAGATGGAGGTCTACCTTATCAGGAATAAGTCCTGTTGCTCTCAGGTCTCCTTGATATGATAGGACGAGAATGGCATTTTAATTTTACAGTCTTCCCACCCAAAACTCAGGACTCTATTATAAACATGAGAAAGACCATGGATAAACCCAAATTGAAGGACATTCTAGAAAAACTTTCATCAGTGCTTCTAAAAATCTTCAAGTCATTAATGACAAGGAAGTTTTGACAAAGAGAGGGTGCTATGGAGATCCAATGACTCAGTGTAATACGGTATCCTGGAGAAGATCCTAGAACAGAGGAAGGATATTGAAGAGAAGCTGGGGAGATCTGCATGAACTGTTGGATTGACCAATGAACCAATGTTGGCTTCTTAGTTGTAACAAATGGACCATGACGATACAAGAAGGTAACAATAGGGAACATTTGACAAAGGGTATATAGAAACCCATGTACTAAACTTCTAACATTTTTGTGCATGTATAACTATTCTAAAATTTAAAAATGTAAGAAATACAGCTATATGAGCCATAGAGAAATATACCAAATGCAAAATGAATGTAATTTGCAAGTATCAGAACGTAATGGTTGAATGGATCTGCATTGCTCTTTCCCTTATGCTTTGTGGCCTAGGGGAGCAATCCTTTGAGGTGCAATCACTCTTAAACACTATGGAGTTTACTTTAAAGGCCATTGCTTATTCGATTTTATCCAACAAACATTTTATGGAGTTGCTTATTACACTAATGATGTTAGTTTAATAAAATGGATCAAATCATTTATCAATTTTTTTCAAAATCTTCAAGGAAAAAGGGAACATTCAACAAGCAATAATGACAGGTTATTCCAAAAAAAGCACCTGTGTGTTTTAACTTAAAACTACAGGGGTTAATTTTCACCTTTGATGTATGGCTGGTATGTGACTTTTTTTTTTTTTTTAAGATTTTATTTATTTGACAGAGAGTGAGCGAGAGCAGGAACACAAGCAGGGGGAGTGGGAGAGGGAGAAGCAGGCTTCCCGCCCAGCAGGGAGCCCGATGTGGGACTCGATCCCGGGACCCTGGGATCATGACCTGAGCCAAGGGCAGACGCTTAACGACTGAGCCACCCAGGCGCCCAGTATGTGACTTTTTCAAGTCTCTCTTCTGTTAAGTCCACTTGTCTGTTGAGTAGATAGCTAGGACTAGCTTTCAAACCCTCCCTTTCCAGGCTCAAGGTAAGAGCCTACGTTTCTAGATTTATTTCACAGTACCACCTCTCACATCTCTGAGGCCTTCACTGCAGCGTTGGGGGGTGTTGCTACGTCGCTAACATCCGGCCCTCCTGACCTGGAGCTTTCTTTGATCTCCATGCTGGCCACATTTCTCCAGTGGCCTATTTCACGTTACTAACATCTGTGTGCACATTTGGTTCCCCTGCAAGTGACCACCCAATAGTCATTCCCTCCTGTGAACAGGCACCGAGGACAGATTTGGATTAGTATCACCTTTCACAGTTTACTCTCCATGAAGGTCTCTACGATCCCGCAGGAAGGCCCAGCTCCCGGCGATGTGCCATTTAGATGCACCTGCCTCATGTGGGATAGGGAGATTGGATCAAATACCAGAAGGGTGAAAGGGAAAGGATTTTTGTATTCCCTCATCAAATAGCAGCATCTAAAATGAGAAGGAATGTCACTCAGATTTCGGTTCTATTGTTGCAAATCTTGATGGCAGTTCAATTTATATGGCTATTAAAATGACCAAAGTACATTGCACATCACCATATAAAAATGCTCAATAAAAACAAATTTCTATGGACTGGGTCCAAAATCCTAGTTATTTGCAGGCAGAAATGGTCCCTGCATTTGAGATAGAATACAAATTACATTCCAGCATTAAGAGCAAGCAGTTAAAGCAGGTTTGTTGTTAAGGCTATTTCTGACTTTATGACTCAATTTGCATGTCACCTAACACCTTGTTTATAGATTAACTTCCCGGGAAGAATTTGTAGACTTTAGGAGGACCTTAAAATTTACATGCTGAGTTGGAAACGATTACATACCATATGTTACAATGGACAATAAAAATGAAACCGAAAGATCCAAACAGGCTTACTTTAAGGCAAGTTCTAGAAAACTTAGTATTGTTTTTTGCTCATTTCAACTCAGCTAAGCAGTTGATTGTTTACCATAAGAGCAGGGAGGATTCTTTGGACATCCTCGATAGGTTTTCCCATGCAATCTTTTCAGAACAGAAATGAGGGATTGGAATTGGTTGGCTCATACTGGACAGAAAAGTTGAAGTAATTCCTGGAAACTAAATGTAATCCTTTCTTCTCCAGAATTCGTTGGCTTTAAAAAGTTTGAGTACCAATAAAGCAAATTAAAAGGCACAGATTATTGCTATAACTGAGCACTTCTATAACTAAATTTCTTAGTGGTTTTTTTAAAAAAATAGGATTTTGTATTCATCTGTAAACTTCAAAGGCCTTCCCCATTCCAAGAAAGGAGCGATATTCATCTTTATTAGTTCTTTTGTGCTTTCTCTTTTTACTTTAATCTTCCATTAGCTTGGGATCAATTTTGACAATTGTGATGGTTAATTTTGTGTGTCAACTTGCCTAGGCTATGTAGTGCCCAGGTATTTGGTTTAACATCATTCTGGGTGTTTCTAGGAGAGAGTGTTTTTGGATGAATTCAACATTTAAAATAGACGGAGTCAAGCAGATTGCCCTCCCCTAATGTGGGTGGGCCTCATCCAATCAGTTGAAAGCCTGAATACAACAAAAATACTGGCTCCCTAATAAAGGGGAATTAATTAAGTCCTCCTGCCTGACTGCTTCAAATTGGGATGTGAGTGTTCTGCCACCTCCGGATTCCAACTAAAACATCGGCTCTTTTGGGTCTTGAGTTGCTGGCCTTTAGACTTGAAGGACACCACTGGTTAACCTGAGTCTCCAGCTTGCCAACTGTAGCTCTTGAGGCTTGTCTGTTTACATGATTGTTGGAGTTAATTCTTCATAATCCCCCCTCTACATATATGTATGTATACCTATCGCTATTGGTTTTTTCTGGAGAACCCAACTAATCTAACAATTAAAAATTCTAGCTGTGCTCTGCACCCCCATGATTTAATTCCTTGTCTCAGCCTCATGAAAATCCTTTCAATTGGATTTGATTTACACATTCAGAAACATATCTGACTTATTTACACATTTATGTTCTGTTCTGCTAGTCTGTGTCTAGCTGTATGTTTGTTGGGAACACAGGTTTATCAGGGTGGCTTAATATTTAACATTTCATTGGTTTTGTCCCAGTCAGGTCAAAAGATTTTAGGACACTGCAGTGACATAAAGATGGGGCTGGGCAGAGGTCTAACCACAAGTATATGGCTCTCGACCTGAAATAGGCAAAGACATGGCTTTTCCAGCTTCCCCCCACCCCCTTCTTCCCTCCCCGACTGCAAACACTTCACATTAAAATGTTCAACAGCATTCACACAGATAGGACAGATGCAGCTGCTTGGGCTGGGTGGGGGCTGGGGGGCTGGCCAGGACTTCCCCCATGATGCCCCAGGAGCAAACTACCTTCCTTCAACTTGTACTTGCAGTTCCAAGGTAGGTTTCTGTTTTTCAGGTTTTCACAAATCCCGGCAAGAATTTAAATGGCAACTGTTAATATTGCCATTTACCTAATGCATTTTCCATGTCCTCTTTAATTCTTCCAAACCAGTGAAAAGGCAAGATGAAAAGAGATTTATAAAAACTGCTGTGTATTATGTTACCTCCGAACTGAGTGGTTTATTTGCTTACTAAATGGTCCTACCTTTATAGTCAATCATCATCAACAGATAACACATCAAAAGTAAACTTCAATTTCACATTGCAGAGGGGGTGATTCCAATTGAATGTTGTTTATCATCGAGAATGTGTTACTAAATTCAGTTTATGGGAAGATTATGGCATTTAATTTACTTTTAGAGAGGCCTATGCTTTCACGAGAAACTGCATTAGCTATTAGAGAAGGAATGCAGCCATCGGCCTGGGCTGTTTGCAGGCCGCATGGACGCTCCGCATGGGCAGAAACGAGCCAGGTGTTTTTGCTAGTGTGATTGGGTAAACAGAGCGCTGGGACGGTCACCGGGAAGAGGATCAGGACCAGGTGTGGACAGGAACTGCCTCTGTGACTGGGAGGGGACAGTCACGGAATCTCCCAGGGGTCTCATCTAGAGCAGGAGGCCTCAGGGAATATCTGGCGACCACAATCTTGTAAGATCTCCTGATCGAGAGGAAGGACTCCTGGCGGCAGCTCCCCTGATGTCACCAGGGAAAGTCAAAATGACTGCAGTGAAGTCCTTATTCCTAGAGCACGTACGAAGGAGTAGAGCTTCGTCCAGGGCCAATTTCCTAGGGCTGTGTGTGTGCGTGTTTATTTGTGCACGCATACGCACGCAGTGGATGTGGTATGTGGAGGGCGTGCTGGGGCTGAAGGTTTGGTTTAGATTATGTAGTTTTCGGGTACATGGAATAGCTAAGTATTTTGAAAAGCTACTTTTGGTGAGTTTCCAAGCCCCTGGGAAGCAAGCAAAGTGCTACAGGGCCTTGACCCTCCCATACTTGATAGCTGCCCACCGTGCAAGAGCTTCTGGATTTCAGCAGAATGCCAGGGGCTCACCACGTCCTGACTCTGCTTTCCCGGGGCCGGATCGTGCAACCCAGCAGCTCAGGGGTTTGCTGCCCACCTCGAGAATCTTGAATAAGAGGAAAGAGAGGAGACAGGACTGGCCAGACACACGTGCTTCCTTCCTCTCTCCCGCGAATGAACCCGCTATTTCTACAGCGCATACCCCTCACGGTAAGAGAAGACGCCTGCCGACTGGCTGGCTGCTTGATCTCCAGCTTGCTGGAGCCAGCGTGTGGTAGATACTCTGCATTCTTCCTTCCCTCTTGTTGGGCTGAGAGACCTTCCACATCAAGCGTTAGTGCCTTAATCCTGTTTTCTAGAGGACTTGAGCTAAGACATGGAGCTTCCTCCTCTGTCCTCCATGCCATTCCAAACATGCCCTCATTTTCTTTGCCAACTCTTGGTCTTCGATCACAGAAAAGCGTGGTGACAGGAAGGCCCGGGCCCTTTCCTGGAGCCCTGCAGGGACTAGCAGGGGGACATCATGGACATGCTGATTTTCCTGTCCATACATTCCATGAAGGACCAGCGTAGTCTGGTTATAGTGACCTCAGGGAAAGGATGTGTCCATATCCAGGGACAGAGAATAGAAGGATAGCCTGTCCCTGAACGCCCTCACATCTCATCCTTCAGAGCTGCCAAGCCCAGCTCCTTCTGCCCAAGAGAGGGGAGAATCCCCTTTCTTTCCAAAGTCCTATTTATGTATATGCTCAGCTATGGAAGCTTCCCCTGGGGGCTCCTGGTCAGCCTGCAACTGCCCTCATCACGAGCTGACCTACAGGAAAGGACTGGACGCCCCTCTATCCTCCTTAGGTAACTGCTGGATGCAGAATTAGTGACCCACATGAGGTGAGAGGCAACGCATCAAAAAAGGCTTGAGAATATTCTCACAAATCTGTTCAAGTAATGAGAACTGACAGTTACTGAGCACAGACCATGGGGCCAGGTGCAATGCTAGCCGTCTTTCAGGGATGACTATTTCTTCTTTGTGACACCGTGAGCAGGTTCTATCGTCCTATCCTACACGTGAGAACATCACGACAGTTTAAGCGGAGTTAAGTTTTCTAAGGTCCCTCATCTAGCCCGAGCAATAGAGGTAGGACTCAAACCCTGGTCTTCTGATGACCGCGGGAGAGTGGTTAGCCGAGGCTGGGCTGCGTCCCCTCGAGGACACTACTGTCCAAGCCCTGGGCCCAAACGGGCACAGTGGCTTCATGCTGCTTTCACATTGAACTGGTTCCCTCTTTCTCGAAGCACTTCTTTATCTCTAAAGACTCGGCTCAAGTCTTGACATTTTTATTTGTCAGACGGTCTCCATGAGGATGTTTACAGAAAAGCAATGAGAGCAGAACCAGTTGATTATGCCAGTGTTCTGGGGTGAGCCCATCCCTCAGTGCAAATATCACGGTCATCTAACTCATGGAGAGTACTAATAAGAACATGTTAATTCACAGGGCCAATGGTGGAGAATTTAGTTTACTCTGACAACAGTATTATCTTCTGCAGATAAATTAGCATGAGAAGTTGATTCATGGTGGGCAAGTTACTTATTGGGTACAGAGCATGGATCAAGCGTCTAAGTCAGTCTAAGACAGCTAATGCTCAGCCCTACCTTAGGGATCTACCAGACATCGGGATTGAGTCGATAGATTCCTTGTTCCGATCCAGAATGAGACCAAGTATTTACCCTTTGACCCTCATTTTTCTGTGCCCCAGATAAATCAGCTCTTTGAGGATCCTATTTCCTTTTTTGAAAAAGAAAATGATTTAATTCTTAAATAACCCTAATTGCATTCTAATGGGTTAAGTGTACCTGTTGGACACTGCATACCTTCTCAAAACTTGGAACCGATTCAACACTGCAACCCTCATTTTCCGTCCCACATTGATTTTCAGGAAGCAATTGCTTTTTATCATAGCAACTGCCCAAACCCAACTTTGCAAAGGTAGGACATCAGTGAAAGGAACTTAGCACTGTGTAACGTTCAAAGTAGGGGTTACCTGGAGCCAGAGCCTGCAAGTTTTCTCCTTTGCTCTGCTGGGTTTGTTCCGGGGGCTGAGATTACAACAAGCACAGAACAGGTAGGTAAGGTCCTGAACATGAGCACTCGTCTGCCTCGTTCCCACGGGGGTGGGGGGAGAGGGCAAGACTGTTCAAATTCAGTTGGACAAAGACTAGGACTTAGGCAGACCTTTCAGAAGTTGGGTAGGGGAGGACAGGAACTGATGGTTTCATTCACTCCCTCGCTCACCCTTCTCCATCAAAAGATGGAGTGCTCACCATATATAAATGCTTCCGTATGTAACCATTGTCTCGTGCGTTCATTTCCCTCTTTTGGGTCACTCCCGTGGGCAAACATACAATGTTTCTCATTTTAAAACTCTTCTCCTGAATCCACTTTATCTACTTTTCCCTTTATTTCTCCACTTTTGTTATTCCCCCAAAGTTTTGAAACTATCATCTTCACGGTCTTCATTTTTCCCTGAATGACCCCCACATTGCCGATTCAATGTGAAGTAGGTCTTTGCATCATCTCTCCACCATATTTGGCCCCATTGGTCATCCCCTCCTTGAAGTCTTCCCTGGATTCTAGGTTGTGATAATCTCTCGATCCAACTCCTACCTCCACAGCCCTTTGTCCTGGATCCAGACTCACTGAGTCTGCTTCCGTGGCGTCCACTGGAGATGACTGCGTCAATAAAATCTCCAAAGGATCTATGAAAATCAAGAGTTTCAAGCACCAGGTTTCTCTGGTGCTTTGTTTGCTCATTTCTCTAAGTTAAATGTAACTTCCAGGCAGGAAGGGAACTTATTTGTTCCTCTCTGCTCCCCAGGCCCTGGCCCTGTGCTCAGCACGCTAGAGGTCCTCAGCGACTATTGAGTAAATGAATGTGTGGACCTCTCAAGTCATTTATTCTGTCCTTGAGTCAAAAGACCCAGAGGTTTTTTCCACCAAAAGTCACTTGAAATCTTTTATCACTTTGTCTTCACCTGGTTTATTCATTTGCTGGTCTGGAGTTAATAATCTTAAATCCCTTTTGTTTTTCTTAATATCTGCTACTGGATTACAATGTAAAGTTTTGGGCCAGGTGCTCATTTTAAGCAACCCCAGTGATACATATTTGATGTTAGATTAACCTATTATGATCTGTGGTCATAATGGCAACAGCCTGCCTTTTGAATATGAATAAGGTATCTGCACGTTTATTAACTTATAACAGGGTTATGTTTAACCACAAGAGGAAAGAAACACACCAATTATTCTCCTGAGTAATTTTAAGCAAGTATGGATAGAAAGCAGCTTTGTGGCATGACTGACTTGAATCCTGAATTGGTCTCCACGCAAACGTTTGAAAGAAAGTCATAACTATGTATTCATTAGAGAGACTATAAAATAGCAGGGTGTTAAATTTGCAACCAACAGGCTTTGTTATTAGTGATGCAGATTTTATTATCTGCTAGTTCATAGCTGGTCTTATTTAGAAGCTCTTTGCAGAAAGAGAAATGGATTCCATTTCTAAACCTTGCAATTATGAATTCTGTCACTGCTTTTAGCTATTCAGATATTTATTTATACATGTCACTCAACTGGGCCATTTGCAATTCTGGATGGGCTGTCTGGCTTAAAGCGCCAGACTGCTTTTTCTCAACAGTCCTATTTTCCTCCTCCTCTCCAAATGGGACAACCACAGGCTTCTCCATCTGCAGTATGTTCAGTGAATCCCCCATCAGGATACAAGAGTTGTGTGTTTTTCTGGTAGAAGGCAGACACAGTTCTAGTAAAAATAATTTTATGAACCCTCATTGAAGTCACTCAGAATAGAGCTTTTGTGGACAGGAATGAGTAAGGTAATTCCTACCATTAAGAAGTTTGAAGGGGCCTCTGTGCTACAGACAGCAGATTCCCAAAGGAGTTCTGGGACGGACTTCCCAGAAGAGGCATTTGTGAGCTGACAGCATGGGTCTAGGGCAGGTTTAGAGCCCTCCCCCTCCAAACTACTCTCCCCGGGTCTGGTTTATGTCCATGGCCTCCTCACTGTGCAAACCTCGGTGCCATCTAAAACACTGAAGACAACCCAAGGATAGAGAACATCTTCAACCCTTTCTGTTCTACTAGCCTTTAGCATACTGAAGACCTTTCGAGAAAAACTATTGATGGGACATACTTAGGTTCTCAGTTTAATAGAGCATTTTACCATTGTGTGAATGGCCACAGGCTGAGCCTCACATTCTCCACTTTAGTTCCACTTTCTCCTTTATTTTCCTAAGAAGAATATGGGCATTTACTCAGAGCAAAGAGGAGGACCCAGGCACTGTGGCTGCAGGTCTTGCTCCTATCAGATAGCTCCCTGGTATCAGCCTCCTGCTTTTAGACCCCTCTGAAATGATCAACTCTCCCAGTTATTTGAAAAGAGCCACAATTTCTTCTACAGACATTTATTGGCAATTATGTCCTCTCTACGAAGAGTGAGTATCGAGAAATGAACTTTGATACTTGGTTTTATTGTTGACTTCAAGGTAAATGACTCAGTTTGGAAATTATCAAAGTGCAGATGCAGTGTAAACCTTGGGTCTCACCCTGACCAGGTCTACGGAGAAAATTAGGTTTTTAAACACATTATTGGATAATCACAGTAGCATGAATGGCAGGCTTTTGTATTTTCTTTAAATAATGGTGACAACATTGGGTTGTCATGACCTGAAATCTTGGTTGGGGACTTGAATGAGCAGCTTATTCTGTCTGAATGTCAGTTTCCAGCATCAGGGCTGGTGGGAGGTTGAAGGAGTAGATGAACATACTCCTACTGGGTCAATTCTATGCCAATATAAAGTCAGGCATTGATTATTTTCATCGATTTAAATGTGTTTTTGACTCATGCCCTCAGAAATTTCAGCCAGGTGAGTGGCTTTTTCAATATACATTTTTTATGGGAGGTTTACTTGACACATAGGAAGCCATGCTTCTTTCCAGCATATGGTTTGCTCACTCTTGACACATACACACACCTGTTAACAGTCCACTACATACCTATTATCCCAGAAAGTTCCCTATGTCCCTTTGTCATTCCTCAATCATGGGTTTAGATTTGGAAGAAGCACTTTCTGTGCTGGTCCCCATGTCTTGATTTTCTCAAGTATGTTACTTTATGGTATTTTATTTGCCACAAGTCAAATAATGACACTTTTATTCACAACGTCATAATAATTCTTCTCTGCCAAGAAGTTCCAGACAATGAGTTTTAGCCTTCTTTTCAGAATTAAGCGGGATCCTAATGGTCATTCAGCAGGTGGCTTCTCTCAAAGGACATTTAGTAGAAAGTGCTGTAATGGACGGAGCCCTCTCAGCATCAGATCACAGGCTCGCCTACTCAGACGTAGGTAAGAAGCAAACCATCATATGTTGTCCGTAGTTCCTAAAATCATCCTGTTCATCTTGAGGGGAAATGAGGACTATTGACCTGAAAAGACTCACCCATTTTTAAATGCCAATTTAACGGTTAATGAAAGCAAAGGAATTCAGCAGTAAGATTTTCATTAAGTTACAAATCCTATTGTTTTTTATGGGGTCTCCTTAATGCATTGGCCCCTCACAGCAGAGGAGTTAGGAATTTGGGCTTTGGAGGGTCACAGATCCTGGTTTTACTGGAGTAACCCTGGGAAAGTAACTTTGTAACCCTCAGTGTGTGCCTCTGCAAGATGGGGATACCAATGGCAGCAATTACCATAGGATTATTGGGGGCATTAAATCGAATAATGCCTTATGCACTTAGCATAGCACACACAGCGATCATTTCATACATTATTTCAGTGATGCTAAGGATGATCTTATGTAATATCTCCGCATTGGCTAATACATGCAAGGTCTGAGCCTATAGGTCTTTCGTTAATTCATTTAATCCTTACTGGCCTTCCTGTGTTCCACATCCTTTTCTAGCCCTGGGCTGACTGGAGGTAAGAACTCAGATGCTCACATTCCCAGCTTCTGTGAAGATGCCACAACGGCTTCAACCTTTGTCCTCATTCTGTGAGACCCCAAGGGGTTCCCTGCGGGCAGCTTCCAGGCAGAGCACCGATGGCCCAAAGGAAGCTGAGGTCTCCACGCTCTAGCCTGGACTCACTATCCCCAGCATCTCGTTCCCATTGTAGTTGATATATTTATTCAAAACTGAAATTTCATCAGTACCAACCATATGCTGGAAGCAGTTTTCATACCCAAGCTGGGCCAGTCTACAGGAATGAATGAATCAATAGGATGAAAAATCCAAAGCCCAACCTCACCCGAAATAGCTGCTGAATGGTTTAAGGGTTGTGACTTTTTCAAGCTACTACTTCTGGATGGTTTGGGGGATGTGGGGAGGTAGAACCCAGTGATAGGATTTTAGGGGAAGACAATCATCACTTACGGTTTAAGACGATGAAATGATTCTAAAAAGGGACCCAAGGGCCAAATCCACACCCTGTGTGGTTCTAGCCTCATCCCACAGATCCAAGGTTAACCTGCCCACAAACCAGGCTGTTGGAGGACATTTGTAACTCATGCATTCCGAGCCCGAGACATGTGAACAACAAAGGCCTCCCAGCCCCAAACAAGGCAGAGTTCAGTTCCAAGATGGCAGCTCTTGAACCTGGGGGCTCCCAACTGGAAGACTGGAGAGAACCAGAAAGGAAGGGTGTTTGAGGACAGACTGTTCCCTTCTCAGCCTCTAGTTAGCAGTGAATGGAGGGGAGGGGAGGGGAGACAGGTCTAAGTGGAAGGCTTTCAGAGGGATTCAGAGATTCACGCAGCTCTGCTAACCATAGGGACCACCAGCCATGTGTGAGCCCTGAAGATACAGAAACGAGGACAGACACGCAGCCTCCACGCTCATGGAGGATATATACACAAAAATACAAATCTGAGTTTTAGATCACATCAGAGTGTTTCCCCAAGAATAGTTCGGGAGAATCACCTGTCACAACGACACATCCTGTCTGTGTGTGGGGGGAAACTCCTCCGTTCAGAGCCTGGGAGAGCACGAGACGCAGCTCTGCGTCCTCGTTCTGCTGTTCCTGGCGCGTGGGGTTTGGGGCACAGACACGGTCCCGTGCGGTTAGAGATGCTGCTGCCGCAGGCAGGCCAGCCTCTTTTCTCAGCTGTATGGAGGCTGCTCAGATTCTATTTCCAATAAAAAAAAATCTTATCATGCCAAAAAATAGAAAAATCTTTGGAGAGCAGGTAACAAAGGAAACTAACCTCAATCAGGACCCGAGGGGCCTTCAGGAAGAAGTGGCATTTGAGCGGATTAAGACTGAATAGTGACAGATACTCAGCGTTACTCTACAACAGTTATCTGGTGCCCAATGTCCTGCACAGGTGTGGTCGTGAAATCCTCCTGCAGCCCCTTAAGGTGGTCATGGGAGTACATTTCATCAGTAAGGAAAGAGGCCCAGTAAATTTAACTGGCTAAGGTACACAGCCAGTAACTGGGAGACTGGGATTGAAACTTTAGGATGCATTCTTTAACCGCTAAAAATTAACTATATAGAATCTATGGGGGAGGGGGGGCAAAAAAAAAAAGTTAGGACAGCAGCATGTGTAAAGGCCCTGTGGTAGGAGGTAGTTGGGTGCATTAAGGAACAGTCAGAGGCCAGTGTGGCTGGTGTGGTGGTGAAGTAGAGGAGGATGAAGGTAGGGATGAAGACCTCCCAGGCCTGTGCATCCCAGCTAGGGACGTCAGCAGTTTGCACCTCACGTGCTACGGGTCTCAACGCAACTGGAATGGAAAACTGAGACAGCAGTAACAATAGAAAATGGAAATGATCTTTTTACCTTTTTAGGTAAGGCTGAAAGCAGATGGTAATGGTTTTTCATTTGTGTCTAAGAATGCCAGAAAATAGACATAATCATGTAAGAAAGACAAAGACGACTTGACTCAAGATAAAACTTGGCAAAGACATTCTAGAACAATCGCAGGCCGACAACATGGCCCAGACATTCCTGGGTCCAGCTACCCTCAGTACCCACCGCAAACCCATGGCTGAAGACAGATCTACACCGGGTCATTATCCACTTCAACCTGTCACTGGACACAGAAATGGAAATACGACCTAGCGACTTTCAGTAAACGGCCCTCGAGTTGTTTCACAGATGGGATCAGTCCTGTCCACACCTCCTTCCAGCAGCAGCAGCAGGAGGCCCGCCGCAGGGGGGGCAGTCCCAGCACCTGTCGCGGCTGCCCGGGCTCCCGCGGGGGCCTCCCGGGGGCACTGCCCCCGCCCCCGCCCCCGCCCCCGCCCCGCGTGCACCGGGGCGCGGCACCTTGCAGTCTCATCCTGCAGGTCCAGGGACAAGGCGGGACTTGTGGCTGAGCTGCTTCTCCCCGTCCCTCCCTCCCTCCCTCCCAGGCTACTGGCGGGCTGTCTGCGGGCTCTCTCGTGCGCATCAGTCCTGAGGGATCGATCCGCCTGTGCTTGCCCGGATCTGCTCCCAGGGACACCAAGGTCAGCCGTCCCCCTGCTATTCCACAGAGCCAACAGCAGGGGGCGATCAGAGCCCATCGCACCCCCGTTCTCCCGGCGGAGGCCTCCCGGCCGCGGGGGATCCCGAGCGGGAGCCGCGCGCACGGGCCTGCGCTCCCGGTCGGCGTACGCGGTGGGAGTGTAGCCCCAGCGCCGTTGCCCCTGGCTGGGCGCCCCCCCGGCTGGCGTCTCCGGACGAGACGGCGAACCCGCCTGCCTGGCCGAGCGCACTTACGGGCGCCCCGGAGGCTGCGGTCCCGTCCTCGCGGCGCGCGCCCCGGCCCCCGCTCGGGGGTTCTTCTGATTCACTCGTCCCGCACGACGCTCCCGGCCCAGGAGCCTGCGTGACTCTGAGACTTCCCAGCTTTGCAAGTGCCCCGCGGCAAAGCAGCTCTTGAAAGGACCGTGTCCAGAAGACACTCAGGGCAATCCTCCGGACGTGGCCTGCTGGCTTTGCAAGTCCCTGTTGGCGGTTGCCTCAACGTTCGCGGTGCCAGCGACCCCTCCTTCAGGGTCACCAGCCCCCTTCTACTCTGAGTCTGGAACAAAAGCATCCCGTTCATTTTCGGTCTCTTGCTTGTCCACAAAGCATCGAGGACATCACAGCTTCGTGCATCATGGATGGAGTCGTGTTCCAGTCAAGGACATACAGTTGGGCATCTTTAGTCAAAGCACCGGGTTAGCGGGGCCCCTAAGCAGAGCACACACATGTATGCGTACAAAAGCCCTTGAGCAAGAGAGCTATTTGGAGATAAGTGAACCCCACATTCTTATTTTCTCTGTAAGTACGTTTTTTCCCCCAATTGTGACATACTGAAATGTGCTCAAATCCTAAATCTATGTCAGGTGATGTCAAACTGAACATGCCCAGAGAGTTTCTGTGAAGACACAGATCAGCACCCCAGTAGTAGCCCTGTCTTCACAAGCCCTCCACGTGATTTAGCTGGGTGCCAAAGTTCTAGAAACTTCTAGTGAGGCATCCACCTTGTAGCCTCAAAACTGTGTTGTGGTCATGTTCAATGTATCCTGGGGAATTAAGTGGCACATCAGGATCGCGGGGACAAGGTCTAATCCTCAGCTCATTTATCCCTTAGCTTTTTGGTAACTTAGGTCTATTCTCAGCTTTACTGGAGTGTTATTTATATGCAGTAAAATTCCATTTTTAATGTCCAATTCAATAGTTTTTGATACATATTTACGGTTGCTTCCTTTCCTACCCACTTCCATTGCACCATATTCCCAAACCGAATCAACACTGCTGGTCTGCTTACGTCCCTCCCAACCTGGAAGCGTAATGTCTGAGGGCCAAACTGTGTCCTACTCATCGTCGGGTTGCTATCCTTCGACCAGACACCAAGAAGAAGCTTCACAAGTACTTGCTCCAGAAATGAGGGAATCAAGCTGGGTAAGTAAAAATAAAGCCATGGAGAAGGCTAACTGTAGATGTGGGGGATGGGCGGGTCCAAGGATGGCGCATCAATGGGAGGTTCAAAGCAGAACCAGCAGCAGAACAACCTCTCAAAGTGCTGGAACTTAATGCTCTGGTACACCTGCTGTGTGTGGAGGCTCCTCCTGTCTGGTCAGTATCCCCTCAGCCGACCCTGGAGGTAGCCTGCAGTCAATTCCTGGCAGGCTAAAGATTTCCTGGAGGTCTCGGCTTCAGAACACTTCCTAGACACCAGAGGGTCTCCTTCCCAAGTGGAGCAGGATGGGAGTATGGGCAAGTTTAAACTCCAGGAACAAACCCTAAGCCGTGAGGAACATTGCTGGTGGACAAGTTCCCTGGCTTCCTCATCTGTCAGGGCCGAGTTCTCAGACTTGCTCCACACTTTATCATTCCCAGTGGGCTGGGGAGCCAGTCGCCCAAAGCAGAGACCCAGTCATTCATGGATCCTTCCTTCACTGGCTTGTCTTCCTCTCCAGCCCCCCCTCCCCACTTCCTCAGGTCATCTTCTCAAGAGACTTGCACCCAAATATTTGACCCTGGGTCTGCTTTTGAAGAAACCCAAACTAAGGCAATAAGATTCATAAATTTGCATCTTTATTGCTCTGTGAACTTGAGTGATTTACTTTCATCTCTAACAGGGTCTATTTGCTCATTTATAAAATATGGGTAACATGTTCATAGCAGCAGTGTCCGCAAGAGCCAAACTGTGGAAGGAGCCCAGATGTCCATCGACAGATGAATGGATAAAGAAGATGTGGTTCATATATACAATGGAATATTACTCAGCCATCAGAAAGGATGAAATCTTGCCATTTGCATTGACATGAATGGAACTAGAGGGTATTATGCTAAGTGAAATAAGTCTGTCAGAGAAAGACAACTTTCATATGATTTCACTCATATGTAGAATTTAAGAAACTAAACAGAGGAGCATAAGGGAAGGGAAGAAAAAAATAAGATGGAATCAGAGATGGAGATGAACCATAAGAGACTCTTAACTACAGGGAACAAACTGAGGGTTGCTGGAAGGGGAGGTGGGAGGATGGGGTAACTGGGTGACGGGTGTTAAGGAGGGCATATGATGTAATGAGTGCTGGGTGTTATGTGCAACTGATAAATCACTGAACTACCTCTGAAACTAATATACTATGTTATTAAATTTTTTTAAAATAAAAATTTAAAAAATATTTAGGATTATTTTATGAAAACCTTGAGTACTTGCCATATTCGAGGACCTTAGTAAATAATGGGTATTTATAGATAATATGCTATTTGGCACATTGCTTTCCTACTTAAATTTCCAAAGAGCCAGAGGGTGGCTTTGCACTGTCCCAGGTCTGCTCCCCGGGAATTAAACACTGAGTGACCACAAAGGGAACCACTCTCTTAGGTGGTAGAGAAACAGCAGTGAATAAATCAAAGTCCCTGCCTTTCCGAGCTTACGTTCCAGGGGCAAGGATTTGGATCATGGACAAATAATGAATCAATAGAGGATAAGGGGAAAAGGATTAAAAAAAAAACAAAACAGAAAGCACAGGATAACGAGGATAGAGAGGAACAGGGATGGGGCATGCAGGTTATAATTTATAGAAGAGATCGGAAAGTCTTAGGTACGAGTTTTTTCTAGCTTTGAGATGTAATCAACATTGTGTAAATATTCGATTAGATATAATTGAAATGAGATAACAATCACATTGTGTAAATTGAAGGTGTACAACGTGATGATTTGGTACACATATTGTGAAATGATTACTGCCATAGAGTTATGTCACATAATTACTTATTGTGGAGAGAACTTTCAAGAATTGCTCTTAGCAATTTAAGTACAGAATACATACTGTTAATTACAGTCAGCATGCTATTGGATTCCAGAACTTTTTTGCCTTCTAACTTTAAGTTTGTATCCTTTGAGCAACATCTCATTGCCCGCCCTCACCCCCACCCCCACCCACCCACCCACCCATCACCGCCCCACTCTGTTTCCATGAGTTTGGATATTCTAGATTCCACATGTGAGATCATGCAGTAGGTCTTAGGCATATCTCACTTGACCTAACGCCTCCAAGGTCCATGCAAATAGGAGTTCCTTCCTCTTGATAGTGGAATAATGTAGGTATATACACACATACTTGTAAGTCACAGTTCATCCCTTCATCCATCGATGGGTGCTTAGGTCGATTCCGTGCCTTGGCTACTATAAATAATGCTGCCATGAACATGGGGATAGGATAGCTCTTCATGTCCCTCACATATATATCCTCCTGGGAGAATTGCTGGATTATAGAGTAGTGTTATTTTTAATTTGAGGGACATCTGTACCATTGTCTACAGTGGCCACGCCAGGTGACCGCCTGCCCACAGCCCACAGGGTTCCCTCTTCTCTACATGCACTTCAGTAGTTGTCATCTTGAGAAGGACATTTTGGAGCAAAGACTCCAAGGAGGGGAGCCAGTCATAGGGTTTCCCCAGGAAGGGCCAGATAGACAAGAGGGAAAGAAGCTGAAACATACTGTGATCTTGGAATCACAGGGAGGTCAGGGAATGGAGAAAGCCACAAGAAGGAGACAAAGACTAGATGGCTTTTCTCATCACTAAGACAGCTGCGACAAGATGGCCTTGGACTTCACAGCTCCTAGCGTGGGCTTTGAATTTTACTTAGAGTCCTCAGCAGAGACGTAGTACTATCTGAATTGTGTGTTCAAAAGTATCCTTCTGGCTGCTACGTGGGGAAAAGGCAAGAATGAGAGTTCGTAGGCTAGAAAGGAGGCAGGGGAGAAGTGACTGGATTGGCCCAAGTAGCCGTGGAGAGGATAAGTGTTGGGTTCTTACAGAAGGATTTTCCCATGAATTGGATGTGGGCTATGCAAGATAGACAAGACTCAAGGACCATCCAGTATTTTTGGACTAAGTAACTAGAAGGCTGAACATGTCATTTACGTATCTGGGGAAGACTGTGGGAGGAATAGGCTTTTCTAGATAGAGAGCAGATTTTTGCACGTGTTGGGTTTGTAATGTCCATTACTCATCCCAGCAGAGAACACCTCAGTGCATTGGTTAAGAACATGGATTCTAGAGCTGGATTTCCTGGTTTTGGTCCCAGCTTTGTCACTTACTTGCTGTGTGACCTCAGGATACTTGCTTTACCTATCTGTCCTCAGTTTCTTCATCTGTAAAATGGGACTAATAGTAAATTATTTAGTGAGTTAATACCTGTAGAGTGCTTAGTATAGTGCGTGAGGTAAACTGTATGTAAGAATATGTCAAATAAAATATTGGATGGGCATACACAGGAGGCTGGAGTTCAGAATAGAGGTCTGGGCTGTAGGCAGCAATCCGGAATCATCAGAGTGTAGATGCTGTTTTAAGCCATAGGATGGATGAGGTCATCTAGGGAGTTCAAGTAGACAAGGTAGCATCACAGGAGACCATCCTGGGGCAGGTCAAGGTTTCAAGTGAAGAAAATGTAAAGGATCCAAACCTACCAGTTGTTGATTCATTTTTAAGAAGTTAACGTTTTTTCGTGTGCTTTCACATTACTCCTTGAAAATTCAGCTGAGTCACTTCCAGAGAACAGCATTCGCTTGAAAACGTGTCTGCGGTGGGTTCTGCCATGGAGCCAATGCTGAAATAACACTTGTCATTCTAGGAAGGTGGCTGGTGGGTCAGAAACCGCCAGCCATGCGTTACACGTTTTATTCCCATGAATAAGCAGGGGTAAAGCAGGGAGACATGATCCTTTTTTCAAGACCAGGGTAACTTTCAAAGTATTCCCTTTGGCAGCCAACAGATGTACTTAAATACCCCTCATTTCAGCATGTTGCTTTTTCATACACTATTTTGGGAATGGTTATCGAATAACTAAGAACTATAAAAATCAGTTTCTATCTTTTATGGGTGACATCTGTTCTTAATTGTGGCCATTCAGATAACATATTTGCCATTCTAACCATTTTTAAAAGTGTAGTTCAGTGGCGTGGGTACCATTCACCCCACTATACTTCCAAACCTCTTCCCTCACCCCAAAGAGAAACTCTGTACCATTAGGCATGATCTTATTCCCCTGCTCACTCAATTCCTTACTAACCGCTAGCAGACCTTCTCTAATATTTGTCTGTTCTAGATATTTTAAGTGGAAAATAGGCTATTTGTCCTTCTGGCGTCTTATTTCACTTAGCATACTTTAAGGTTCAGCCATGTTATAGCATGTATCAGAACTCAATTTTTTTTCTAGCTCACCAATAGCACATAGTATGGATAGACCACATTTTGTTCATCCGTTCTTCTGTTGATGGACCCTTGGCTCATTTCCACCTTTTGGCTCCTGGGAATAATGCTGCAATGAATACTGGCATACAAGTATCCCTTTGTGTTCCTGTTCTCAATCCCTCTGGGTATGTATCTAGAAGTAGAATTGCTTGGTCATATGGTACCTGAGGTTTAGTTTTTTGAGCAATAGCCCAAACCTTTCCACAGCAGCTGCACCACTGTGCATTCCCACCAGCAATATCCCAGGGTTCCAGTTACCGTGCATCCTTGCCAACCCTTGTTACCTTCCTTCCCCCCTCAGCATAGCCATCCGAGGGGGTACTTAGTAGCCTCTCACTGTGGTTCCCTTTTACATTTCCTTCCTTACCGTAAGGTTGAGCATCTTTTCATCTACTTATTGACCATGTGTTTAAGTTCTTTGGAGAACTGTCTATCCAAGTCCTTTACCCATTTTTTTTTTTTAAGTTTGCATGTCTTTTTAAGTTGTAGGAGTTCTTTATATATTGTAGAAATTAATCCATTATCATATATATGGCTTCTAAGAAGTTTTCTCCCATTCTGTAGGTTATCTTTTTACTTTTTTGTTGATGCATAAAATTTTCATGAAATCAATTCTTTTGTTGTTTGTGCTTTTGATGTTATAGCTAAGATTTTTTTTTGGCAAATCCAAGGTTATGAAGATTTACTATGTTTTCTTAGAGTATTACGGTTTTACTTCTTATATTTAGGTCATCAGTTCATTGAGTTAATTCTTTTGTATGAGGGGGTAGCAATCAAATTGCCTTCTCTTGCACTGGAAATCTAGTTGTCCTTGTACTGTCCATTAAACAGACTATTCTTATCAAAAATCAACTGACCATAGATTTTTAGACTCCTCGTCTACACAATTCTATAAATACCACACAATCTTGGTTATTGTAGTTTTAAGTTTTGTAATCAGAAGTTTTTCCTCCAACTTTGTTCTTTCTCAAGATCGTTTTGGCTTTGCAGAGCCCTTTTCTACTCCTTGTGAATTTGAAGATCAGCTTTTCCATAATGCCAAGAAAAACCCACAAAAACAAAAACAAAAACCCCCCAAACAAACCCATAGAATTTTGATAGTGGTTACTTTGAATCTGGACATTACTTCAGGTTCTATTGATATCTTTTTTTAAATTTTTTATTTATTTTTTGACAGAGAGAGAGACAGCGAGAGAGGGAACACAAGTAGGGGGAGTGGGAGAGGGAGAAGCAGGCTTCCCGTGGAGCAGGGAGCCCAATGTGGGGCTCGATCCCAGGACGCTGGGATCAAGACCCAAGCCGAAGGCAGACGCTTAACGACTGAGCCACCCAGGTGCCCCTCTATTGATATCTTAATATTAAATCATCCTATCCATGACACAGGGATATCTTTCCATTTATTTAGGTCTCCTGTAACTCCTTTCAGCAGTATTTTATAGTTTTCTATGTATACATCTTTCACCTACTTGGTTAAATTTACTTCTAGGTGTTTGATTCTTTTAGTTATTCCTGTAGGTGAAATCTCTTAAATTCCTTTACAAATTGTTCATTGCTCGGGTATCGAAACAGATGGGTTTTTGTGTGATCTTTAGCTTTCTTGAATTCATTTATTAGCCCTAACAACTGTTACATACTTCGGAATTTTCCATGTATAGGATCAGGTCATTTGTGAGTAGAGAGTTTTCTTCCTTATGATGTGGATGTTTTTGATTTCTTGTCTCATTTCTGTGGTAGGACTCCCACTATCATGTTGAGTATAGATGGTGAAAGTAAAAGTCCTAGTCTTGTTCCTGACTTTAGGGATGAAGTCTTCAGTCTTTCACCATTTAATTTTTCATAGATGTCCTTTGTCAGGTTGAGGAAGTTACTTCTATTCCTATTTTTCTCAGTGTTTTGAATCATGAAAAGGTGCTGAATTTTGTCAAATGCCTTTTCTCCATCAATTGACATGGTCATGTGAATTTTTTCCTTGGTTCTAATAGTGTAGTGTATTGCCTCTGACTTTCTTAGATTGAGCCACCTTGGTTCATGATAAATCCCACTCGGTCCTGGTCAATATGGGTTTAATATGCTATTGGACTCAGTTTGTTAGTATTTTGTTGAGGATTTTTGCATCTATATTCACAACAAGTATTTGTCTCTAAGTTTGTTTTCCGCCTTTAGTATCAAGGTAATGCTGGCTTTATAGAATGGGTAAGGGAAGTTTTCCTATTTTTTCCTGAAGAGTTTGGCAAAGATTGGGGGTAATTCTTCAGTGTTTGTTAGAATTCACCAGTGAAGCCATCTGGTCCTAGATTCTATTTGTTGGGAGGTTTTTCATTATTAATTTGAAATGTCTTAAATCGTAGGCATTTATGGCTATCAATTTCTGAGTACTTTTTTTTCCTGTATCCCACAAATCTTGGTGTGTTGTATTTTTCATTATCAAAGTATTTTATAATTCCCCTTGTCATTTCTTCTTTGACCCATTGGTTGCTCAAGAGTTATTTAATTCTAATTGTGTGTTTTCCCCATTTTCCTTCTGTGACAATTTCTAGCTTTGTCCTGCTGGGATCAGAGAAGATACTTTTCATCATTTAAATATTTTTAAATTTATTGTAAGCTGTTTTGTAGTGTAACATACGGTCTAGTCTGGTCAATATTCCACATGCACTTGAAAGGAGGGGAACATTAATGGGTTCCCAGGATTCTCATGTCTGCTCTCTCCTTATTTTTAAGTAATCTGAATGCCCTATGTGGGGCTTGAACTCACGACCTTGAGATTAGGAGTTGCATGCTGTACCAACTGAGCCAGCCAGGCTCCCTGTCATAGGCACTTGAGATTAACCTGTGTTGTTCAGTGGAGTGTTCCATATATGGAGGATCTTCATTATGGAATAGGGAAACTATGAATAATTAGCTTCCTCACTAATATTTGTATTTCTGATATCACTACTTCTGATCCTTTTGCAGTCATTTGTGGGCGTGCATTCACTAAAAGAGGTGTTGCCTCAGGACATATTCCCAGCTCACATTGTGATGCTTTTCTTTTTTATTCCAGTTCTTCTACTATAAACAAGTATCCTTTTGTGATTTAGTGCAATGTGTTTCAGTTTTGTGCTTTTTATTGGTGATTTTACTGTTTAAAGTGGATCCCAAGCATAGGGCAGAAATGCTGTCCAGTATTCCCAAGTGTAAGAAGGGTGTGATAGGTCAGATAATCTTTATTCAGATATGTGGTACAGTGCTGTTGGCTGGGAATTCAGGGTTGATGATTATACTATATATCAAATAATGTGGTGTTTTTTTTAGCATTTTATTTGGGAGAGCACGTGCGTGTGCATGAACAGGGCAAAGGGAGAGGGAGAAGCAGACTCCCTGCTGAGCAGGGATCCCAATGTGGGGCTCTCTCCCAGGACCCCAGGATCATGATCTGAGATGAAACCAAGAGGTAGTCACTCAACCGACTGAGCCACCCAGGCGCCCCATGTCTCATTGGTTTTTATTGTTCAACTTATTAATAGCCATCTAAACATTCTATCCATTACTGAAAATGGTGTTGAAATCTCTGATTGTTCCTGTAGAATTGATTTTCCCTTCAATTCTCAGTGTTTGCCTCATGGTTTGTAACTCTGTTGAGTACATAATTTCCTTGTCTCTTGTAATAGTTTTTGGTTCAAATCTATGTTTTGTATTACTATGGCCACCTCAGCTATCTTGGTTACTAGTCGCATTTAATAGGTTTCTCTACATTCTCACTTTCCAGCTATTTTGGTCTTTGGATTTCAAGTGGGTCTCTTGTATACAGTATTTAGTTGGTTTTCTTAAAATCCATTTTTCCATCTGTGCTTTTATCAGAGTTTCATCCATTTACATTTGAAATGATTACCAATAAAGGAAGGGCTTATGTCTGCCATTTTGAGGTTTGCCTTTTGTATGCTTTATAGCTTCTGTGTGGGTGTCCGTTATCTAGAGATCGAAAAGAATGGAAAAAGGCTTACAATCCTCACAAGTAAAAAAGACTATCTTTGTGAAAAACCTTAACCTTAAAGCAACACTAGTTTAGAAAGATCCCCTCTGTGAGCTGAAGACCCATGGGGCTTTAGCACAGTGGTTTA
This sequence comes from Leptonychotes weddellii, assembly GCF_054177405.1. Classification (NCBI taxonomy): domain Eukaryota; kingdom Metazoa; phylum Chordata; class Mammalia; order Carnivora; family Phocidae; genus Leptonychotes; species Leptonychotes weddellii. The sequence continues at coordinate 93,681,837 of NC_138379.1, read as the reverse complement.
CCACCCCCCTAACTCCTTGGGTCCTAAAATTAAAGCTGAAAGTTAAAGAATAATTTTCACCAGTGTAATTCAACATCATCCATCTATAGCTTTCAAATGTACTTTTAAAAGGAATATATGTGTGGAGCTTCTAGTGGACTTGAGGCTAGACCATTGCATTTTTTCATCTTGATGGGGACTTATGTTCATCAGGTAACATCCATTAACTACCTGGGTCTTGAGGAGCCTTACTACATTTTCTTATGGGGTCTTCAATCATTTGCATCTGTAGCCCCCCAGCTTTTTCTGATGGCATCTTCAGCATTTCTGAGCTAGCTTCATTTCTTCTCCACAAACTTGCTGAAATCACCCTGCAGTGCTTGAGCATAGAACAGAAGCATCCTACGCTCTCCAAGGCCTCCCAGAATAAGATAGAACCAGCTCTCAGCTTTTACCCATATATTTATCTTTGTGATTAAAAGTAAAACAGAGCCAACACTTTTCTTTTTGTTCACAGACATGAAGCGAACTTGAGTGAAAGGTTAGCCTTCTGCATTCGAACAATAAAGTCTCAAAAGAAAAAAACCCCACAACACAATAAGGCACCACCAAAAGCATCAAACATACAAGCGGAGCTAGTCAGCTGAAAGTCACAGGGAAGGGGAGGGTGTGCAGGCCTGGAGCCACGGGCCTCCCCCTGGTCTCTGTTCCACAATTTTGCCTACCAGTTCTCAACCTTGGCTACATTAGCATCACCAGGGAATTGTTACAAATCCTGATAGCCAGGCTTCTCCCCCAGACCAATTAGAGTATCTGGGAGTAGGACAGAGGCATTAGGACGTTTGAAAATTCCTGAGGCGATTCTGATGTGCAGCCAAGTCTGGAACCAGTGCAAGGGAGAGCAAAGCCACCGAAGCAGAGTCTACTCCATACTGGGAAGCAGTCATAGTTTTTTTTTTTTTCCCCCTCCCATGAAGAACAGCCCGGGATGGTAGGAACAGCTAGATAGCTGGATTAATATGATTCCCTTTGCTTTGCTGTCATTTCACAAACAGGGTTAAAACAAAGTGAGATTTCTGAGGTCATGGAAATGTTAGACTATTTTTTAAAAATAAAACAGGCCATGTGTTTAGAACCAAGCAACTTGATCTTTTGTAATAGGACTCCCGCGAATATTTTTCAGATGGAATTATGCATGCCAGAGGTCAGAAGAAAGAAAAATAAGAATTATCCCATTCCCTACTTTGAAAAGTTAAATGATTAGAGAAAAATCCGTGGGGAATATTTCATTGCTTTCCTTGTGTGTACCCTCTATCAGGAGAGCACAAAGGGAATTAGTTAAGAGGCTCTCTGTAGCAACTCCACTTTATGATTGGAGGAGATCCAAATATTGCTACTCTGAAGATCAGAACTATAAAGCATTTTTCCCTCTTTACTCCATTTCAGGGAGACCTCATTGTCCTTATTTGGTGTATTTAGATATTAAAAAAATCAGATGAACAATCACAACACTATAGAAACTGCCAAGGTATAAGCTAGTAAATACATTTTGGAAAGTAACGTTCAAAATTGGTACAAGGAAGGTCTGGTAGTGAATGGCTGGACAATAAAAACAAAGATAGGGATTTCCAGAGGGAAAGGACTCACCCATTCTGATTTTTCAAGTTTTTTACATTTTGCCATGAGCGACCTTAATTCCTGCAAAGTATTCCTTATAAGGAAGTTTCCCTTCGTTGTCTTGTGCAGATGGAGACCAAGTACAAAATGGAATCCTGGGAAGAGCCTTTTTGTTCCCACACATGAAGTCAACTGGCCAGTGAACACCCACCCCTCAGCTCCATCTGACCACAGGGAGCCCCAGGCATGACCAGCTTGAGGGCACAGCAGGAACAGAAGAGCGGACAGAAGGTGAGGGGAAGGCAGACTTGCCCAGCAGTGAGTCCCATATTCACATGGAGACGATAGGGAAGTAATTTTCACAGTAACCTCCCATTTCCAGGTTTTAGATGTCACAGTGTAAAAATGGAAGAATTAGCATTCTTGAGAGCGTCTTGCAGGTTTCCCAGGACTTAAGGTCTTTGCACGACTATGGAACCATACCCTTAGAAATCTGGAACCACTGCATCGGGCAAACATCCTTCAGCGCCACAGATCGAGCCTACAGGTCAGGTTTTAGGTATGAGGAAGAAAGGACATTTTCAACCAAGGCCAAAATTGCAAGTTTTAGCACATAAGGAAGAATTAAGTGAAGGGGAAGGGAAGGCAGAGTTGAGGAGAAGTAACAATTGGGATTATTTTTTTGTATCCAAGGTATGGTACAAGTGTGCTTGTCAGGCAGAGAGAGAGACTCAGGTGGGTTAAGAGACTTCCCTAAGTCTGGTCTGCTGGAAACTGGAGAGACCGCAATTCAACCCTGCTCCCTTGGGCTCCAGATGCCATCACACAGAAAAGAAAAACGAATATGCAAAACAAAAAGTACAAGAAGACACCATACCTCTACTCTCTACCCCTTCTCATTGTCTAGATGGGGTAGGATGTACACATACTCAGCAAATTGGTCGAAATATACTGATAGGCCTACCCACTACTGTTCCCACTGGTGTTGCAGGTCATTCCGCTGCACGTGGAGCCTTCCACTGCTCGCTGTGTCCCTGGCCTCCCATCCCTCTGAGGCTGAGAAGCCTCCTCTGCCAATGCTGGAGGAACGGTCCAGCTGTTGACAATTCTTCCCCACCTCCTCCATGCCCAGGCCTTGTGAGGGCTCAACATGTAGCCAACAGTGCACAGGTGGGTCCAGAAATGTTATGGTTCTGGAGCTGAGAATCCAGAAAAGGCATTCCAGAGGGATGATGACTGAGCCCCAAGCCTGGCCACTCAAAGATGTGTTTGTTTACCAATCAAATGTTTAGAGTGGTCTCTGGATTTAGAGTGGGCTCGAGAACTACTTGACTCTGATTAAAATGTTATACGTGACTATACTGAAGATGTGTAAAGCCTTTATGGGTACATGGCTCATATCTTCACACCGACTCTATGGTGAAGTCTTGGCTCCCTGTAGGTGAAGAAGTTAATGTTCAGACAGATTAGACAACTTGCCCAAAAGCACACAGTTCTGTTGTAGAATATCTGTTGTACAACTAACTGCTCCTCTAAGAGGATGTAAATTCAATGTGTGTGGGCTCACCTGGCAAACTGATTACCACTTAAATAGAAAAAAAATTGACACAAATGAGAAAGGTCTTTAAAAATGTACAAAGCA
>NC_138379.1:93651325-93678099 GCF_054177405.1 Leptonychotes weddellii | reverse complement strand
TGTACGATGTGGTCTGGTCCAGGACCTGGCATTGACCAAGGGCAGTGTTTGCTGGAAGAGGAGGTCCAGATTTGATGAGTCAATAGGGCCGGAGCGGGGAGATGGAGGACTGGGAGGGCTCTGGGATGGAGGAGGGATGGGGCTGCCACTGGCTGGGGGAGGTCAACCCCTCAGCGGCCAGAACCTCACTCCTGGTCCGTAGCTGAATCTCAGAGCTCCACGCGGGAGCTGATGCACAGCAGACAGCGCATGGAATACTGGCCTATCCTTTGTTTCTTCCATGTCCCTAAGATACCACCATCTCCATCCGTCATCACGGACTCAAGGACTCCTTCCCAATAGCTCGCGGCCACCTCTTGCTGCAGCTGGAAGCCACATCCCCTGGCTCCATTCGCAGGGCAAGGTCTCAGCTGCTATTGTACTGGAGAGGTGCGCTGCCTCTGGCTTAGGGGTGAGTGTGGAGTTTGAGCACTACTATCCAATGTAACTCCAACCAAGCTGACAGACAGGCTCCTCTTGTTTTTTAACCGGCACCGTGTGAGCTGCAAACTGCATAGTGTGGACGAGTGAAATACCAGGCTCTGGCTGACATTTCCTTGTTGACAAAATTCAGCAAGCTCAGCCTCAGCACTGTTCCAGGAAGAACTACAGAAACAGTGCCGATTGGAGGGACCAAAATGTTCCCATGATTTTCTCCTCCTCCTGTCTCTGCAGTTGCACAAAGAGCTACAGTGTAGATGAAGGTGGGTCATGGCGATTTCTATGTGAAAAGACAGGCTTATTACTGATGAGGTCAACAGTCAAGATTGCACAACTCCAGGAAAGGTGTCACATAGGTCCCTGCAGAGCGCCAGCGAATGATGATATCTAATCTGCAGGGACCAGCAAATATTTAGTATTGATCTGGGTACTTGGGTCAGCACACCACCTCCTAGCAGCAGACTGCCGAAAGAAATTGTGACGATGTCAATGATGAGATGCCATAGACATAGCCAAGGGAAAAAAAATATAGAAAGTACTGGGAGTCGAGAAAAAAAGCTTTAGAAACAAATTTCCCTTGTGTGCATGTGTACGTATCCACTGCCCACACAGCGCATGGCTGCAGAGAAGACCGCCCAGGTACAAAATGGAGTACGGACATTATTTACTTCTGTTAATTTTTAAATCCATTTAAATGTGGTCCCGTTTTCAGTTCTTAAAAATTTTGTTTTAGAGGACTGTCCTGATAAACATGGCTTCTTAAAGTGGTAAGATGTCGATTTTCATGTGACCTGAGTTACAGTTCCTATCAATTAGCCACTTAGCCTAATAGCTCATGTTTAATACAGGGCCTATCATATGGGAGGGACCTACAGAATGTTGTACCAGATTGTATAGTTTTCAGACATAAATCCTAAGTTGAAAGTTTTAGGCTCCCACTGATGCCCCAGAATGAAGGGATGGAATGAAATTTTTACTTTTTAGAAATGAACATCAATTGTCAGATGAAATAATACAAGTAGAAAAGCCTTTAGTTCTTGTGATTTAGGAAAAAACAACTCTTCTATTCATGTATTCACAAGCATTTACTTTTTCTTAGAAGTCATTCTTGGTATCTGCAGATTTTCCTGTGACCATATGGGGGCCTACACTTCCATGACCCTCAATCCTAAACATTGTTCTTTGTTGCTGCTGCTGGCTATGGGTCCACCTGTCATTTTGTGGGTATTTCCGAGGGTGAAGGATGAGTCCCTACAGGCCAATTTGGTGGCAGAGGGAAACAGCCAAAGAGCAGGTAAAAACTCCTGGTCCCCCTTCTCAAAACTTCAGAAATGGCTTAGGTCACGGCCACCTCCCCTCATTTGGTCAAATAGTGTCCTCGGGCTAAATCCAAAGTCAATAAGACTGTAACCTATATTGCTCCCATGGCAGGAAAGGCTGAGTCCCAGGCCACAGTCCAGGGGTTTAGATTGCCAGATTCAACACTAGACTTCAGTCATATTTCAATCAAAAACAAGTTTTGAGTGTCAATGTGCCCAAAATCTTGAATGGAACATACTTATTATATTTTTATGTTCTAACTGATGATCCTAGGCAGGGATGGATAATCCTGGGACCAATACAGTACAATCTACTAATGCATCTCTGTGTTGCTCTACATTTATAACCAACTGAAAAATTTATCCTTAATTGATCAGAGCTCAGAAAGCCTGCTTATTCTCCACTTCCTGAGTTTTTCTCTGCATTCACCTCGTCTAATGCCAACTGCTGTCATGTTAATGCCCAAATGACCCAGGCCTCTCTCCAAGAATTGAACTCCCCTAGAAGCACATACACTTACTCTCACCCAGCACACAAACGAGTCCTGTGTGGGCAGCACCCATTGTCTCTCTACCTCTCCTCTTGCAAACCCCTGGCTGATCTCCACTACCTCCATGCTGGGGACAGAGCTGGAGAGCATGGTTTGCCAAGGGGCCAGGGTCCCGGGCTCCAGAGTGGCTACATGTCCAAGCACCAGGCTGGAACTGATGGAGGGTGGTCTTCTCTGGGCTCTGAGGGCTACTGGCATGGGGACCAAATGGACTGATCTCCAGGGCCTTTCACGAGAACCTCTGTAGCAGGTTGACCTTCAACTTCTAACTGGAGCAGCTCAGACTCCGTCCCAGGGACTTTGGGTTCCCCACTGTGCAGCCAAGCTTTAGGGTGTTTCCCGTGGGCCACTGCACACACCCCCCATGGTACTCTTGCCCTGGCGGGTCTCCCGCACCCTCGACTGCTCACGTGCCACCTGCTTGCTCTTCCTCACACACCTCCTGCTGGGGGTGGTCTTTCTCCTGCTTTCCTGTGCCTCCTGAAGTTCGAAACTATTACTGCCTTCTCCTGGTGTGTTTTATCCTCCCCCCACCCGTAGTGGGCTTCCTGGTTGATTCCCCAATATCAATTCTATTTGCTCCTCAATGAGGAGCAGCAAGCATGACAGAACGGACTTAAGGGTCACCCATCTGTATACCTGTGGTTGGTTCCCACCACTCAGTTCTGGGCCATGTGATACAGAGGTTGGCTAGAAGCTGCTGGAAAGGTCTTTGTTGCTCTGGAGAGAACAATGGGGTTATTTCTTCTTCAGGATGAACAAGGAAGCACAGAGCGGTAAATTCTATGGCCACCCTCCTGCAGCTGTAAGAGGAGCCAGGGCCAGGACAAAGCCAATGTGGGGCTAGCGAAGGACACAGGGGACAGAAACCGGGCCCTCCAGGACATACCCTCACCTGTGGCCCCATCAACTTCGAGGCTCACCCTCCTTCCAAGATGGCTCTGTGTCCGCTAACAAATGTGCTTGCTGTTCAAGCCAGTTTTGGTTTTCCATTCTTTGTAGCTGAAGGCATCTCAACTGACCCATCCCTAACCCTGTGTCCTCTCCTGCTCCCATGGAGACATCAAGATGGGGTTTGAATGTCATTTTCCTGGCGACGCCCGAGCCTGGGTTAGGGCCCCAGACTTCTCGCCTAGTTCTTGAGATGCTCGTCATTGGCGAGGTAACACTTGTACCAGTCGCTACACGGTGATTCCCAAGGGGCAGGGACGGCTTCTGTCTTGCCCACAAGCACATCACCGTCACAATGCCAGCCACAGAGGGGATGTGTACTAAAGATCTGTTGAGGGAAGGGGCTCCAAGGCCTTGCTGTTTGATGTGCTGCTATGGGCACGTTTAACCACCGAGGTTGTCCTCACCTCTGGGGCCGGGTTCTTGCCTCCGGTTGGTTCGGGCAGCATTGCTTGCCCTCCTCAGTCCAGCCACTGGGGTTTCGCTCTCTTGCTAGAAGGCCTGGTCTTCACCTGCCTCCCCATCCACCAAGCTTGTCCTTCTAGGTTTCCCAGCTATCTGCTTTCTCATCACCTGATTTTCCCAGGGCCATGTGATCAGCGTTGGGCTGCCTCCCCTGCCATGCCTGTCGGACCTGCATCAGCTGCACCTGCTGCTTCCCAGGCCCCCCACACGGGGTCATGGCAATGGTCAAGCTTCTTGCTTCTGAGGTAGCTTCCAAACAGGAGATAAACCTCTTCTGCAGGTTTTCTCTCTTCTGTTAAATCTACCGAAGGGGCAATGAACTAATGGGGTCAACAAGGCTCAGATCCCAAGGGCCTGGAAGTTCTTTGAACATTTTGTCAATACTGGCATTTTTTTTCCATGTAGCTCTGATGAAAAAGTTGAAGACATTTGAAAAAAAACCAAAAAAAAAAAAAAATAACCCAGAAGTTGACTTTTTCACTTACACATGGAAATTAAAAGGTGTATGCACTGAGACAGACTATCAATCTTTGGTGTCATGAATAGTGTGAAAAACTGGTCTGTTATTCCTGAACGCACTCTACAATGGTCCTAATAGTTCTCAGAGTGGTATTGTGAGAACAAATATCCACTGGATTCCACTGCTGTATTTATCTTAGAGGAAAATCATGTGCAAGTATTTGTAATCTCTGCACAGCACAGGAGTTAAGTAAATAAGCAACACCCAGGGCTTTATTTTCAGGAGGAAAACTAAAGTGGTCTTACCCTACATTCAACTTAGGCCAATTCTTCCCTTCTGTCCCACGCCTTGGATGAACCAGTGCTTAAAAGAAACCACGTGGAGGACAACGTAACTTTTCCTAGGTTACCAAATACAAGTAGAGGGAATCTTACAGAGAGCTGCCATCAATCAGCTTCAACAATTAGCCGAATATGGTCAGTCTTGCTTCACTGATATCCCTGTCCTGCTCTCTCTCCACCATTCTCTTATCTAATACCCTCAGTGAGAGAGGGACAATCCTAGCCCTGTCTACACTGGGGGAAATGAGGTTGAGAGAGATTGAAGGATATCCAGGTTATAGAGAGTGACAGCTGGCCAAGCCAGAACCCGAGAAGACCTTGGACTTGCGTAATCTGAGCCTACTACAGCTTCTCAGCAAACATACCAGGTATGCACAACAATCACGAATGGATTTGCCAGTATCCACGGTGAATTGGTAAGTCGGTTAACTGGCTGAGCTTTAATTTTATACCCATACTGTGCTAACTACCAAGAAGGGAAAAATTGAGAAAGCAGAGTTACTAGTGAGTGGGTTTCACAATGGCAATTTTTAAGCCGCTTTGTGGTGTAATTTTAATACCACAAAATTCACCATTTCAAGTATGATTTAATGACAATGTATTTACAGAATTGTACCATCAATGGCAGTAATTTTTTTTACTGTAAAAATCTTAGTAAAATCTTTAGTGTAAATCTGACTTGTTCCCCAGTGTCTGGAAATAGTGCTTGGAATATTGTGTGTTCAGTAAGTATTTGTTAAGGTAAATGAAATGATTTAAGGAGTTTCCTGTATAGTTGGTTAGACAGGTAGAAACTGGTTTATAATAGCATACCAAATTTATCATTCAGAAGATACTTATTAGGACACTGAGTAGTTTAATAATCACAATGTACACAACTATCTTTTAATTTGTTGGGTTATTTCCAGGGTGAGAATAAAACTTTCAGTAGCAAGAATTTCACCTGGTATATAGGGTAGGCTTAATACCTGCATAAGGAACAATAGTTTTCTCAGTATTTACAGAAGGGCACCTGGGTGGTGCAGTTTAACATCAGACTCTTGGTTTTGGCTCAGGTTGTCATCTCAGGGTCCTGGGATTGAGCCCCAGGTCAGCCTCCATGCTTGGTGTGGAGTCTGCTTGAGACCGTCTAAAATAAATTTTTTAAAAAATTCCTGCTTCTGACAAGAACCAAAAAACACAGGATACACACTTGTAGCCCATGGTCTGAAGTCCCTAAAGACAGACACTGATGAGACACTATGTGCATCAAGAAGGCTTTTCTAGATGTTGGCTTGATGTGGGAAAATGCTTTTAGAAACAGAAGTTATAATTTGAAATGCAGGGTCATGAGATATGAATTCTCAGTCATACCCAGAGCTTGAGTTTTCAAAATAGAACTTCAGCTTTTAAATGAAATCTGAATCCTTACTGTAGTAAATAAAATCTGGAAGCATTTGTTGAATTTCATGGAAAGAAAGTTTTCATACAGCATGATGAAATTAAGGAATAGAAGCATACGCTGAAGTTAATTCTTTCCAAAAAAAATAGTTTAGTGATTGAAGTGAGACTATAAGCTCTATTCATATTTTTTAATGAGCAAACTTTTCAAATGTCAGTCTGGAAGTGTTCTAACTTTTTATTACATCCCTTTATTGTGGAGGGAACCGTTAGGATACAAAACAGCTTCATCTAAAAGAAGCATGAAGAACAAAAATAGAAACCAAACTTCAATTTTATAAAGTTTAAAGTTCATATAGATCTGACTTTGGATAATGTTTTAGTTCCATTTCTATTGGAGAAGCTAAAGTCAGCCCACATTGCTGTGTACCTTCAGCTTGGACCTCAGAAAAACCTCCCCTCAAGTGTACCTTGCTGTTCTGTTGCCTTCTGAATACATTTATAGAACTATATTTAGATCTGTTTCTGGAAGAGTACTCTGTCCAGCGTCTGTGTCCATCCGCGTCCATGAGTTGTACATTGTTCAGGACCACATCCAAGCTGTATTTGAGCTTCATCCATGAATAGAGCCCCGTCTGTGGCCCAGAGCAGAGAGGTCAGCTTTCTTGGTGCGATTAAGCAGGGCAGTGGGAGCTCGGCAGGGCCCCTGAGGACAACACAAGGAAGCCGTGTTGTGGGTGACTGATCATCTGGGTTCCTGGATTACTGGTTATGGAGGCAACCTAGTCAGCTAGGAAGGGTCAGGTCCCTAGCGAAGTTTTAGAGGATGCATTCTGAAATTGTTGGATGGTACACACTTTCCCACAAGCAATTTTCTGTGGGTACTCATGGGGGGCGGTCCTTGGGGACCAGCCATCTTTCCATCCAGTTTCTAAAGGCTTGCTATGCAATTCAGGGTGACTGGAGGGTAAGGAGAAAAGTACCATCTTGAAGTCTGTCAGACCTGTCTGTGAATCTCAGCTCCCCCGTTTTCTAGTGTGGGCTCTAGAAGGGAAGTTTCCTAGCTTCTGTTAAGCGAGCATAAGCACACTAGCTCTACCCCAGGCTTCTTGAAAGATGTAAATGAGATGCTGCTGCTGAGTGAGTGGTCTGGCATATATTAAGCACATAACAGGGGAATGATAACATGGGATCCTGGATGTCCTTGTCAGCATCTAGATAACTCAATTAAATTCATTTAAAAAAATTGGTTAAAGTGCTTGAGAAGTGAATAGGACCATTTCCAACTTAAAATTTTGTGAGACCAACAGGTGTATTTAGCTGTATCACTAATCAGAATATAATCAAGTGGTCTAAAGCCTGGCTACATCAAGTATGGTCCATGGACCAGGAGCATCACCTCGGAGCTTGTGAAAAGGACTCGAAGCCCACTCCAAGCTTTCTAGAGGAGAACCTGTATTTTTAACAAGGTCTCCACTTAAATCACAGGCACAAAGGAGTTTGCAAAGCAGTGGTGTCATGATTTTAGAAAATTCTATGGTGGCAGTTGGTACCAATGGGGAGATTGGAAGTCTTACCAACAAGGTTGGGTCTTGAAGGATGACATGTTAAAGGACATAGGGCACATCCCAGGATGAGGACGTAGTGCCTCAAAGACACGAAGAGGTGAAATTTTGTTTCTCCCTTAAGACTTGTGATGTTCTGAGAAGTGATCAGTAGCTTCATCCGCTGGATTACAGAGAACATGGAATGGAACAACCAGGAGAGGAGAGTGCAGGTGGTAGCAAATGGTGACCTGTCCTTGACGCCATGCTGTCAAGCATGCATAGTCTATACAGAACGAGGACACAGCTATTTGGGGGCTGAAGGATACCATGTGAGGAGCAAATATGGAAGACTGGCTGAAGCCTAGAGAAGCAGGAGAAGCTGCTCAGGCAGCTGTTGTAAGAGCCCATCGAATGAAGCAGGCTTACAACATGTGGGCTAAAAAAAGGAGACCCAGGATCAGAAGGCCTTGCTCTGGGGAAACCCTGGCCACATGGGAGTGGTGTCAGCAACTCCATCGAGGAGGACTGACTTCAGAGTGGAGATGATGGGGTGAAGACCAAGAGATGAATGGAAATCATATGACTAGGGAGGGGGAGGATCAGAAGGTGACCAGTTCGGTGTGGAACATATTTGACATGAGGAGCTGAGGGCCATCAGTTTGGAGGTGCACTGGAGGCGGTTTGGGCAGGGACAGGTCAAGGCAGAGATGCACATTTTGGAAGCATTTCTATGTAGATAGAAGTTTCAACTTGCGGCAGTGACTTAAAACCACCAAGTAATGAAGATAGTGTAAAAAAGACAAGAAACCAAGCACAACACACTGGAAATCACTTAAAACGTGAGAAAAAGCCATGCCAGTGTTCAACTGTAAGACACTCCTTATGGCCACTGAAGACCTACCTGCCCCATTCCACCATATTCCTTTTCCTTTTTAAAATTGGGTTTAATATTAATGTGCTTATTTAAAATCTCCAGGGATTTTTCCAGGCTCAGAACTTTGGTAGGAATGGCTTTAACTTTCACAGAGTTCTGTCAGAAAGGAGACCAAGGAGGCATCCCAGTTAACTCCTTCCCCCGCAATGGCTGTCCACAGCTTGTCCATGACCAGAAACCACTGTTGTAACTACCCAGAATCTCAGTACTTCATTTGTGAAGTTTATCTTTTGCTTTTTGTGTAGACTCTCATACTCTTGTCTCCTGAAAACTTGAGCATATAAATAACTGGCTTGTTTATGATGCTTCCTGTTCCTGTGATGATTTGTGACTTAACTCCTTTATTTCTAATAACCCGGTGAGGGAAGGTTTTTACCTCCATTTGACAGATGACAGCTGAGGCTTACAGCAACTTTTCCCAAGGTCTCGTAGAGTGTGGTCCAACCCAGGTTGTGGAGTTTGAATTCCATACTGTGTCCCCACTTTGTGCTCTTGCCCTTCACCTGTTAACATACCTCCCATCTACGCAAGCTCAGCGTCTTTGTCCACCCGGGCTGATGTGGTCACAGAACACCGTCAAGTGGGAGGCTTCTGAACAGAGACGTAGCTCTCAGTCTGGAGACTGGGAAGCCCAAGGCCAAGGGGCCAGGGGATTCGGTGTCCGGGAAGAACCAGTTTTCTGGTGCACAGATGGCCCTCTTTCCCTGTGTTCTGGGGTCTCATCAATAAGAGCTCATCTCTGCGAGTTATCTACCGAAGGCCCACCTCCTCATATCCCCCCTTAGTAACCAGGTTTCAACACAGGATATTTAGGAGATACAAATATGTGGACCATAGCACTTAGAGGATTTATTTCCTGCAGATTACAATGATCCAGTGATTTCATGTGATAGAAAATATCCAAATTTCTGCCCTGGTTCATTGAGATGCTATCACTGCTGTTAACGATACTTTCTCCTTGAAGCTGCATCAAGGGCATCCTGTATTGATTAGCATATGGTAACCACATAAGGTAGATTGTTAATTGGAAGCTGTAGTGCATATAAAGTTATTTTTATCTCAAAACTATACTAGGAAAAAAAAGCTTTGCTTAGGCAGGATGTTGGGACAATTGTCCTCTTATTAGCAACTGTGCATTTGTCAACTAAGGAAACACTTTGCAGCCTTGGGGGTTGTCCGAACAGGAGCTGGGTGAGGTCTAGACACCTGTGATGATACAATGGTCATGCTAGGGGTGGGCTGGCCAAAAAAAAAAAAAATCTTGAGGGGTTATTTTGAAGCAACCATATGGTGTGACAACCTTTATAACTTTCATTTTTTTACTCAGAACCATTCCTTTATCTTACTTTTTGAGGGTTGTATCAAAAGAAATAATTGCATAAAGTTGTATCTATTTTTAAAAAATAGACATGCACGTGGGAGCAATTTTAGAGTGAAGTAGAAAATGTGATGTCAAGTTACAATGTACTTTTTACACAGGAGGTTCCATAGGAAGTGAAGCAGAGCTGAACAAATACCTTTTAAATACCCCCTACGGGCCAAGAGTCTGCGTGTTTGATGTCCACCATCATCCGAGAGTTTGTGTTGTCCTAGTGCATCAGGACGTGGAGTATCACAGCCGCCGTGTCGGGTAGGGGTGACCATCCTCTCTGAAGGTACATGTAGAGACAGAGGACCTCACCAAGACTGTAGAGCTCCGAAGGGAGGTGAGAGCAAGGCCGCAACTGCAGAGAGCTGGGCTCCTGCGTGCTCCCCATCACCGCCCCGCGTGCTGATTTGCTCATCACAGCGCACCAGCCACGACCACTGGTGGTACTCGGGTCTGCTAGCTCCCTTTCCAGACGGGTCTCGGTTTACCTCTAGGAAAGCCGAGCAAAATCAACTGGAGGTTAGTGTTCGTTTAAACTCCGGACACCTGAGCACAAGCTTCTAAGCTTCCTTTCACAAGCCCCAAGCTGGAACCTTTAAGAGGCCCGGCCCTGGGTCCCCTGGGGGCACGGAGGACTCCTCTTCCCTGAACTCCATCACCGGACTTCCAGGAGGATCCCAAGGTGAAGCTCAAGGGACCCCAATACGCCCATGACAAAGCTGCCGGGGGCAACTGGGCGTAGTTCAGTGAGGGCAAGTATGGAAAACGGAACACAGGAGTAAAACGCTGTCCTGAGAAGCCTGGCAGGCGGACTGACTGAGCCGATGAAGTCCCATTGTCATGCTGCCCAGTTAAGGCTGCGGTGACTACATGCGGGGACGGACAGCAATGCTCGTCTTGCAAGGCCAGCCATCAAACACACCCTACAGATGGGCCAGGCCGTTCTGCCATCCGGCAGTCGCCCAGAGCAAGGGACAGGTGGGGCCGTTCTGCCATCCGGCAGTCGCCCAGAGCAAGGGACAGGTGGGGCCGGATGGTCACAGCCAGCCGACGTACCAGCTCTGGAATTGGGGCCTTAGTTCTTAATCCTCCCGTACGGACATGTATGTGATATATGTGCTGTGCATATAAAGTGTTTGTTGCTTGTTTTACGTATTTTTATAGATTTTGAGAAAGAGCATGTGCACAAGCAGGGGGAGTGGAAGAGGGAGAAGCAGACTTCCCGTGGAGCAGGGAGCCTGATGCGGGGCTCGATCCCGGGTCCCCAAGATCGTGACCCGAGCTGAAGGCAGACGCCTAATGACTGAGCCACCCAGGTGCCCCATTTTAAGTGTTTTATAGACCTTTTCTCATTCTATTTATGTAGATGTATTACAAATCAATACACAAACATGCACTCATCCTACACTAATGAAGGAATCTTAGAAATCAGCCCGGATCTGTCATTTTACTGAACAAACTAGATCCCAAAAAGGTTAATCCCCAGTCACACAGACAGAAGCAGCGTGCCCAGTTTCCGTTCGCCGCGGAGCTCAGGCTGTGGATCAGGCAGAATCCAGGGTTGCTGACCAGCAATGGGGCTGGTATTCCCTCCCACCTGGGCTGCACTTTTCCCATCTGCACAATGAGGAGACCGTCTCCCCGTTATGTGGGGGGACAGCAAGGTTAAGTGAGGTCCCTCCTGACAGGGATGCCCATCCCCCATTCCCGGTACCTGGACGCTGCTCAGAGTCGTCTTCGCTCAACTTTGATTGCTCACAGCTACACAACATACATTTTCCTCTAACATTACTGGGGAGTTAACATTTAGCCCCAGGTTATTTTCAGGATGTTTTGCAGCAACTGGTGGGGTAGACCTGGATCTGAAGTAACCCAGAGATGGCAGTCCCTACCTAGAGCGAACCCAGGCTTTGGGGGTGTCCACATCTCTTCCAGACCCCACCGTCCACAGGGCTGCCAGCCGTGTGAGGGTCTCGTATTATCTAGGAGTAAAGCACTGTTTCCTGGTTCCATCTTACGAACGTTAGTAACGTAATGAGATAAAGCCCTCAAAGAATGCAGTGCTTTTTAAATCCTATTTTCAGATTTTTATTTCACATAGCTCAGACTTCTTAATCTGTCATAATTCAACTCCACATTTTCAACACTATGAATCATAAATAATCTCCTATTGTACAAGCTCACCCAATTGCTCCAGGGAGAAGTTTTCTGGGACTCACCTAATTTCAAAGACGACAAAAAAATAGAGGAGTGCATGTTTCTCGTTTCAATAGGACTTCCTGAAAGGAGCCGTCACAAGTCTGTGTGCACACCGACCTGAGGTCCAACAGACTCCTCTCTCCAGGATCAAGTTAAAATGTGTGAGTGGATGACAGAAAAAAAGCAGATAGGGATTCCTGATGACCTGTGGTTTCGGTTCATTTTTGAACTCCACTTCTGAGTACTGAAGACTTTTCTTCCACCCCTCAACCTTTTCCTTTTGTCCTTTATGACCTTTTAGGCAACACACTTAAATTAGCCATGACTGCCAGGTGCTCAGCTACTAACTGCAGTCTGGTCAACGTATGTTCTATCGTTCCCCGTGGCTGTAGCCACGCGGGGAAGATCAACCACCACAAACCGAGTGGTCAGTCCACTCATTTCACAATAGCAACCGCTGAATGAAATTTAAGGTCTTAGAATTTCTGGTGGCAAGAGATGATCATGAGCAGTTGACCAGAATGTTCTGGTTTCCTTGGTCATCCTATTTCCTACATAAGTTGATATGAGTTTCTGAGTTTGGGGAGTCTTTTCTCCATATTAGATTACCATGGGGTGAAAGCCACAGAACCACAGGGCTGAGTCTGTCCTGCTGAGAAAAGGCTTTGAACCCTCAGAAATGCTAACAGGATGTGGACATCCCTCTGAAGGAATGTTCAGCCCAAGATGCTCACCTCTAGCAGGACATCCTGGTAGATAAAAATGGGTAAGTGGTGTTTGGGCTTTTAAGAATGCTGAGTCTCTAGTTAGAGCAACATTTGGGCAGAGGGAACAGGGACTGACCAGATGATCAGTGTCCACCACACACAGTCTCACATGCTTGGCTTGAAGCAGCAGCTCTTCACCCCAAGCCACACATTCGGCAAGGAGGTTTGAAATTGGAATCTAGATGCCCATTCTGCCTAGAGTCTTCCCCAAGATTAGTGGATATATCAAGATTTGGAAAACTCTTTAGGCTTATTAGCACAGCATTTCCATATCTAAGTATTCCCAGGAAATAACCAAAGAAGTCCACAAAGGGTATCAGGAATGTCCATTGGTGTTATTCATACTAAAAAAGGGTGGGGAGAATGAAGCCGATCAGTAAGGGAAACAGGGTTCAGTTATAATGCAATTGTATGATGAAACATTATCTGGAAAGAAACATTTGACAGGAAACATTTAATGACAATGTTTATCATTGAAAGAATACAAAATTGTAAAGTTATTTACTCCACTATTTTTTAAATGTACACAAATTCTAGAGGGAAATAAGCATATACTTCTGAATAAGGAGCATACAATTTTTCGGGTTTTCAGTAACATAATACTGTACATGTTTTAGAGTGATAAAATATTTCTCAAGTAGTTGTATTGAGGCTCTTGATATAGTGACCGAGTTTTCAAAGGCTTTTCATAGAGGTTATCTTTAATTTCATGAAGTCGTCTAGTGAATGGTCCATCTTTGCAGGTGGGGAAACAGAGGCTCAGAGTAAAAGGAACCTGGCTGAGCTCACATGGTGGGACTTGGGGCTTGAACTTTGGGGACTTGTTTCATTTTCTTCCTGACCCTCAGGCCATCTTTAAAGAGCCTGTGATTGGAGGATTCACCATCTATCATCTCTAGGGAGTCTCCTCTCAGCCTGCCTCTCTGCTTTTCTGTCACACTGCTCTGGTTGTGGTTCTTAGACTTTGAAGTGGGATCTTCACGGTAGTAGGCAACTTTTAATTTCAGAGGTAGAGGTCAATGCTTCATCAGTTGCATACAACACCCAGTGCTCATTACATCACATGCCCTCCTTCATGCCCATCCCCCAGCTACCCCATCCTCCCACCCTCTCCCCTCCAGCAACCCCATTTCCTAGAGTTAAGGGTCTCTTATGGTTTGTCTCCATCTCTGATTTTGTCTGTTTTCCTCCCTTCCCCTATGAGCTTTTATATTCCACATGTGAGTGAAATCCTAGGATAACTTTTTCTAACCTGAAAACTTGAGTTGAATTGATAGCTGTGTTGCTCTTTATGGCTATAAAAAAATTTTAAAGTAGTTTTAATATCTAAGAGGCAAGGTTTATCACTAGATACTTGTGAATACACTCAAAGGATATTTCATCACTGTTCAACTGTTTGAAGGACCCAAGTGATTAGTGGTCTACAGAAGGCCAGTCATTACTACTTACAGCTTACTACTTTTCCTAACCAGAAGGGAACACAGCCCCATGATTCTTCCCAGGGATGGAAAACTAATCGATTCATGTCAATAGGTCAAAATGAGTCATCTACATAATTCAAACTATATATGTATGTATATATATATTATAGATCTAGTATTACATTTGCCCCATGAAGGATTAAGCTGTTCTATTCTTCTGGGTCCAAACTCTACAATGAAGTAGAAATTTAATAAAGAGGTAAGTTCTGGGGCCAATATAGTACAGTATCTTTAGCTTGTCTTCTGTTTCCTCTGGAGATCAAAATTCATGTAATGCAATGTATTACTACACGCAGAGCTGGGAAGCTCAGTCTTGGTGCTTCTGGGGAAAGCATGGCAAGAATGAACATGAACTAGCCAGTGTGTTCCTGATAATGTGAGCCTTCAGGCCAAAGAACCCAAATCTTGCCAAGAATCCAACTTGTGTCCTTATCTGATTAACCCACTAACAGAATACCATGGATGGGGTGGGTTAATTTCTCATAGTTCTGGAGACCTGGCAGTCCATATACTACCTTGCCTTGGGCAGATTGGAGCCAAGGGTCTTTTCTTATAAGACCATCATTCCATCATAAGAGCCCTACCCCCACAACCTAACCTATTTCCCAAGACTTCATCTGCAAAGAGCATCCCATTTGGGGTTAGGGCTTTAATGTAAGAAGTTGCTGGGGGAGTTACCCACTTTTTTCCATAACAACTTGCATGGATTGTCTAGAGCTAACCAGATTCCCAAGAGTTGCTAAATCCTGGGAAGCATGGAAGAATGTTTCCTCCACTGGACTGGAGAGGACAGCACCCGTCCCTGCTTTCCTGACGGCTGGCAGCCAGTAGACCGTGCTTGCTCCACCATCGAAGAGTGATGGTTGCTACGCCTCTGCTTTCCGGCTCAGACACTTGCTTCCGGGAGCCAGCTGAGCCTGCGGCCTTGCGCGCTTGGAAGACACTACCTAGAACCTGGAAAGGGCAGGAAAGGAAGGGGATGAGGGACCATCACAACATGAATTGTCAAGAATCAGTCAGGATCTGTTGTCAGCCCCAGAACTAATCCCTCGGTTTCCTTTATCCTTGAGCAGATCAGGGAGTCGTTTGTATTTTAGGTCTCCATGGCCATTGTTCCATGGTCACAGGCATTTGCAACAGCTCCCTTAAGATCACTTTGACTTAAAAATTCCCCTTTTTACGAAAGCAGCTTAATAAACTTGCAGTTAAAATCGTTTGTGCGTCCTCCTATGTGCATTCTCCTACACGAAGGGAACAATAGCATTTATGCTGGCAGAGGACATGTGAACATTTTTTTGGCACAGCGTATTTATGAAGAAAGGCACAGTATTATCTCTAGTTAGACGATTCAAGCTTTGATGAGGCTAAGTTTAAGGATATAGATCCTGGCAAGCTAATCAGACTTGCTCCTTTTTCTTCTTCTAAAATGGACTGAGGATTCAAGTATGTTTTTCTCAGATTTTCGATATTCATGGAAGTCTGGAAAATTGTTAATCTTCATGTTCCTAGCACACCTCAGGTTCTCTGTGATAACAAGTTGAAGTCACGATTTCAAATTAACAGTACGTGAATGTTGAGTATTTGCAGAATGAAAATATTCACTCAACAGTGTTGGAAGCCAGATCAGTGTGAGATGGTGTAGAGCACGTTATAGGCCTCAAGAGAGGTAGCAAGGGTCTCACTGTTGCATTGCCCCCAAATCCTTATGTTAAGACCTCATCCCTACTGTGATGGTGTTTGGAGGTGGGGTCTTTGGGAGATGATTAGGTGAGGAGGGGGCCCTCAGGAACAGGATTCATTGCTTTTATAAGAGCATTTCTTCCCTCCTGCACTATGTGGGGACACAGGGACAAAATGGCCATCTACGAACCAACAAGAGGCTCTCGGGCAGGTACCTGATCTGCCAAGCCCTCCATCTTGGACTCCTCAGCCTCCAGAAATGTGAGTTTTTGTTGCTCAGAGGCCACCTGATCTGTGCTATTTTGTTAAAGCAACCCAAACACAGATGAAGACAAAGACTGTGTACCATGGTTATGAGCCATGGGAACCCAACCTGCATAAACGTTAGCTGGTTTGGTTGCATGGAAGCATCACCTGGGAAGAGTCTTGATGCGCATGCCCCATCCCCATAGTTAAATCGGAATCTCTAAGGGTGGGACCCAGGCACCGGAGAACATTGCCAAGTGCTAAGTGAGAACTACTGCACAGTAGAGTTTGTCACTTAAAGCTGCTTTTGCAAACAATCTGTCCTGTGGACATTTCTGTAAATGAGAAATGGTGGATACATGGTCCAGAAACTAAAAATTCCTCCAGCTTCTCTTAGGACACAAAAGGTCAGGGTGTGTTGGCAATTATCAAGAAAGTCTACTCAACTAATTGCTAGAATAAAGCCATTAGAAATTCAAATTCAGGTCTAAACATTCATCTGCCTGAAGATAAACATGAAAACTAAATGATTTTCATTTCAGTTCTATAATATTACTATCAAATTATAAGTGATTAGATGGACATGTCTAGAAATTCTTCGGATGTGTTGAACTTTCCAGGGATTTATAGGATTCATTTATTCAGCAGGTATTTTTTCGAGTTATTATGTACCAGCTCCCATTCTAGGCACTGGAGATGCTATAGTGAACAACGCCAAGTTCTTACACTAGTGGAATGGATATTCAGGTGGCAAGAGATGGCCAAACATTAGCATCTCTGGCCTGCAGCCTGGGATCTCATCCAGGCTCTTGGATAATGGTTCTCAAAACTCACGGCACAGCAGGGTCACGTGGGGGTGCTTGCCGAATGGTGGCTGTCTGGATCCTACTCCCACAGCATCAGAAACAGCTCTAGTGCGGACATGTTCACACACACTTTTGGTAATTCTGAGCCAGGTGGTCCATTTACCACAGTGAGGAATACTAGCACCCATCTCATTTCTACTGGCGTCCAAGCAGCTCTATAGAGAGCAGGAGGATTCTTCAAGGCTTCTCTAGTAGTATACTCAGGTAGGAAGATGGAATCTTGGGAGGATAATGCTTGCTCACTATAGGTGAATGGCTCTTGCCAGGAACTCTTCCTTTTAGAACAGAAAACATGGTTTCTAGGAATAGGTCTTAGGAGAAAGTTTGGCATACTAAAGATTCCCTTGAGATAAATACAAACTACTCAATTTACCTAGGTCACCTCAAAATGTGGCCATTTTGAGGGCAAAAGAAAGCCCAATAAGTTGTGGTTTGAGATTTGGATGCAACCCCAAAGCACCCACTATGGTCCAGGAGTGGAGGTGGACAAGCACCTGGGAGATAGAAGGCTAGGGTGATTGTTAATATCTTTCTACAATTTTGATGAGACTTTAGTTAGTTCACTTCATCTTGCTAAGCTCCAGTTGATACAAGTTTGGTCACATGAGTTCCTGGGTTCCATTCTAAGAATGCCCAGAGACCAGCCCAAATCTGCAGAGCAGGTCTAGCTCAAAGTAAGTGTTTTTACTCTGTAAAAAACCCACTAGTAGTTGTCATTGTTGAAGTAACTGCTTACGTGTTGGTCAGTGTTTCTTATACCACATGCAGCAGGAGGAAGACTAACTCTTCGTAGTCTTTGATCAAAGGGACTCAAATTAGTCCTTTAGTCAACTGAACAATCCATCCCTTACCAGGGTGACCAACTGTCTTTTCCTGGTTTCTGACTGAGACACTGAAGGGGTTCCTGGAACAGGGGACTTCCAGTGCTAAGGAAAGAGTGGGTCACCCTGCTCCTTGTCCAGCAGGTACTAGCCTCATTCCAAAGACACAGGGCAGCACATAAAAAAGTTATTGAATTCCGTGCTAAACTGGGTGATACACTCTCTCAGTACAATAGGAATTCTGAGAAAGGTCAGAGTGGTCTGCAGTCACTGTAGAGCGTTTCATGAATTAGGAGGGACTGGGTCCAAGTTTTGCTACTTGCAGTCCTGCTTCCTCCTTTACAAGAAATGTCATGCTTTCTTTTCTTAGAAACATGAAGAGGACTTTGAATATCCATTTTGAACTTAACAGGAAGGGGCAAAGAAGGTGGTTAGTTTAAAAGTTGAGAGAGAACATTTTGTCTAACCAATTAACATTCATTCTTACAATAAAGATGAATATAGTTCCTGCCCTTGATGTGTTCATGTCTAGTGGGGTGTATGTATATTACTATGTAAAAGTGCTAAGTTCAGAGGTGCCTGAGGGCTCAGTCGGGGATGTGTCTGCCTTCAGCTCAGATCATGATCCCGGGGTCCTGGGATCGAGTCCTGCATTGGGCTCCCTGCTGAGCAGGGAGCCTGCTTCTCCTCCTCTCTGCTACTCCCCCTGTTTGTGCTCTGTCAAATATTTAAGAAGTTCAGTTTTATGAGGGAAACCTGACAAATACTCTGTTACGGGCAACCCCCCCCCACATGTGAAAGGAAATTGAAGTTCAATAAGTAGCCCTTTATTTAGTATCAATCTGTTGAACATCCTTTCAGGGCAACCAGAGTAGTTTGATTAATACTTCGTAGTGAAATACCCCTGTAATGAGAAAAAAAAGTCATGCTGCCTATTTTAGAGTCTAATCATTTGTTTCTCCGTTTATTAGGATGCACCCCCTGTGCTCACTTTGGGGCAAACTCAAAAAGGTAGACTTCTCCAAGAGCAGTGCGGGTAATGAATGGAAATGCACAAAACACGCCCTTGGCGGACTCACGGCGGCCCCAGCAACTTGAGCTGTGTGGGGCTTGAGGTAGCCAGGTAGAAGTTAGTTAGGTGGTGGATTGGCTTTATGTGCTAGTGGGCTAACCCACAGAACAATTCTGAAGATGAAAAGTTCGAGATCTTCATGAATTCTAGCTGCTACTGCTAACAATCAGCACGCGAAGGAAGAGCTTTGTGCCCAGCACTGCACTAAGCGCTAGGGCCTCACTAATGAGGGAGGACCTGGACGAGCTGGCTGAGTCCAACAAAGGGCTTCTTGGTCTAGGCATTGCCAGAGAGGCCAAATAAATGCTGTATTATTGCTTATAAAGGAAAGGAGGAAAAAAGGATGAAAGGAATATAGAATCAACTAGCCTTGTAGGTCAAGACACAGGATGGTAAGAGTTTGGGGACCCAACAGTATGGTAGATAGAAAGGATTTAATTTTCATGGCCTATCTCATGGGCATCAACAGTATTTTTGGTAATTGCCACAGGGACATTATCTTTAGCTGTCAACACACAAAATCGGCAGCTCAGGGAACCCAGGTAAGTTGCCTAGTGGCTGTTCACATAACGTAAAACCACACATATTGAAGGGAGGTGGGAGTTTGAGCCTCTTGCCTTAGACATTTAATCTCCCTAATGCCCCGAGAGATCTAAGATCCTGGTCTGATGCCAACTTTTGTATGACTGTTTGCTTAACCTGGGCGTGTCTTCCTGCCTGGGAGCATCTGGACCATTTGCATTCTGGAGAAGAGAACCTGGGGAGGGATCACTGCCCCAGGGGCTCGAAAGGCCTGTGGAATGACCTACCTCTCCCTCTTTGAGGACACTGGTCCTCTGTGGGGGTCATGGGTTTTCCACCCACAAGTAACCAACTCTGAAAGACAGCATGATCAAGGTAAGACGCCATCACATCAAGCACTTAGATGGTTTGCAAACTGGCTTTGGGGATCCCTTGATTCCAGCCTTGTAGGTCTATAGTTTGCGAGAGAAGGGGGATGGGGGGGGAAGGGCAGAGAGGATTTAAGCAGGTTCCACACCCAGTGCAGAGCCCTTCACGAGGCTCAACCTCACCACCCTGAGATCGTGACTGGAGCCGAAATCAAGTGTCAGACGCTTAACTGAGGGAACCACCCAGGCGCCCCCAGCCTTGTACGCATCTTGATCTGTGACTTCCAGGGTGAGCCGTCCTCCTCCCTGGAGGCTCTCTTTTGCTCCTTTCTGCCTGGATGTGCGTGTACCTGGGAGTGGTATTCTGTGCCCTGGGCTCTGAAGGTTCGGAGGCCTGGTGCATGGGGTCAAGTCTGGTCCCTGCTGTGTATCTGTCACTGCAGAGTTCTTTTGGGGGATGTTCACGAGACTCCGTAGCAGAGGATTAAAGGACTGAAGATTATGAATGCAAAGCACCTGCCCAGTGCCTGACCCACGGGAAATAAAAAAAAACCTGCTCGTTTCACATGCCCTCCGCACAGGCAGCCCTCACTTTTCACTGACTTGCTGTGCCCTGGGCATGGGATATGGACAAGCCATGAGGAGCACACTCCCAGAGCCCACGGCCAAGGCCGGACACCCCGCTGCCCCAGCTACACCCTCCCGTTTCCATACCAATCAGCCGGCAGAAGCACAGCTCCTAGTTATGATAGACAAATGGCGCTCAAGTCCTCTGCCTGTTCCTGCTCCCTGCGGTGACAGAGCAAGAACACTCCGGATGAGGGCTTCTCTGGGCTGTAATTTTGGGAGTAGGCCTTGGAATGAGGCTCTTGGTGTGGGTCCCGGGAGGCAGATAGGATCATCACAGACCAGCTTCTAATTTAGCAGGACACAGTCAATGAGCATGTGTGGTTCCAGGAAGTCCTTCCCAAACCCGAAGGGCATTGTACCAGGCAAAGCAACCTGCATTTCCTGTGGGCAAGCTATCAAGGCTTTTTAAAAATCAGCATTTCCTGTTTTATATTTATTGGGGGCGGAATAAAACGAAGATCTCTTCATTGGTTTGCTCTTTTTCCTGCTTTGTCTGCATAAAGATGCCCATCAGTTCAGAATCCCGTTTATACCTTTCCCTTGGTCAGGAAAATAAAGCAAGCCTCCCCCTCCGGCCCCCACCACCACCCGCACCTGAGCTCCGGGCCCCAGCATCTGACCACGGGCAATCTTCTCTGTCCTAGGCGTCAGCTCTTTGTAGACCGAGAACGGTTTAAGGTACAGCAGCATTCCTCAGGCCTTTGGCACAAATAATGCACATTTGCAAATGGATCTGCTGATGTCGCAGCTTGGGGTCATAAAGCCTGAGGTTCTGCAAGAGGCACGAAATTTCCTGCTGGGAGCAGGGAGCCATTGCTCAGTCCTTTGCAGGGCAATGGGTTTAATTAAGGTGTTTTATACCAACTTTTACACTTTTAAATGCAGGAATTTAAACATCCATAATATTAAGTAATTGTCTTTAAAAGCCTATTTTTCCCCTCAAAAAAAGACTGGCAGGTTTTCATTGAAGCAAATACTCCAGCATCAAGCTGTCTTGTTAGCTGCCAGGCTTCGCTTTGTCTCAGTAAATTAGCAGAATGTAAATGAACCAGGGGCCGTGACAAATCTTGCTGATTGCGTCTCCTGGTTTTGCCTCAAACCCTTCAGGGCTCCCGATCTGGCACCACTTTCATGTGTAGCTGCAGGAAAATGACAGCGCTTTGTTCCTCCCTCAGAGTGCCTAGAAATGGTTACAAGGCATTTTGACAAGTGATAGGCCCCCTTTTCCCCCAGAGACGTGTGCTTTGAAATGGTGAAACATTAGGGACGTGCTATCTTGGGTGAGGGCTAGCCACGTAGAGCGAAGCAGCTCCTGGCTGACCCTGGCTGTCCTTGTTGGCCCCGCAAGCCCCTTTTCTGGAGGTGTGGCCGAGACACGTAAGCAGACTCACCCCCTAGGGGGCCTGCTTTGGTCCCCGTGCTAAAATCCGGTCTCTGGGCTGACTCTGAAAGCTACAGTTGAGGTAGTCAAGGATGACAGGCTGTCACGGACCTAAAAAATAGCAGCCCCGACCAGGGAATTAGGACCTGGTTCTCGCGTGGTTTCTGACACGGTGGCCTTAGACGAGTCAGTTCCTGACTGCAACTTCCCCTCAGCCATGACAGGGGTTTCGTGTTGGAGCGACACCCAGCGTCTATAAACCATAGCACCTGAGGCTTCCACTAGAAGCAAACAAAAGCAGGAGCGCCTGGGGGACTCAGTCCGTTAAACGTCTGCCTTCAGCTCAGGTCATGATCCCGGGGTCCTGGGATCGAGCCCCGAGTCGGGCTCCCTGCTTGGCGGGGAGTCTGTGTCTCTGTGCCCTCCCCTGTTCACGCTGTCTTAAAGTCTTAAAAAAAAATGCAGGTATGA
This sequence comes from Leptonychotes weddellii, assembly GCF_054177405.1. Classification (NCBI taxonomy): domain Eukaryota; kingdom Metazoa; phylum Chordata; class Mammalia; order Carnivora; family Phocidae; genus Leptonychotes; species Leptonychotes weddellii. The sequence continues at coordinate 93,655,798 of NC_138379.1, read as the reverse complement.
TAGGGTTTCTTCTACACAGAACTTGGAAGGCTAGCCAATTTTTTTTTTGAAGCAATTTACTTTCGAGCTTTGACTTTGCTCTGGGTATCAAATTCCTTGTGGTGCGCCCACAGCTGACGGCGGTAAGTCAGGTGGACACAGCCTCATGAGCGCCCCTGGCTTGGGCTGGGCCCGGCTGGAAGGCCGCCCCCCCCCCCACCCCGCCCCAGGGCTGGTGGCCTCCTGCATGGCAGGGTGGGGGGCGGGGGGAGCAGGGGAGGAAAGACTTGAGATATTTGAATGAAGTGGACATTGAATTCTCTTGTCTTTAAAGGGGTATCGATAATGACCACTTAATGGTTTAAGGAGCAATAAAATGCTGAATATAAAGTGCTTCGTATGAACTGGAAGGAGGTATGCAGATGCCAGGAATGGGTGAGGCTGGTCCAGAGCAAGATATGTGTACATTCGAGTGGACAAGGCCCTCGTACAGAGACCCAGGCCCACAGGTGCTGCCCACCCAGCCAAGAGCTGGGCACAAAGTACACGATCCCTATTTGCTGAAGGATTGAGTGAATGGTGGGACAGGACTACACAATGGGATTCTGGGGAAGGAGCGCCACCAACGATGGGCTGTAGGACACACCTATTCCAGCCCAAACCTCTAGGTCCACGTACCAGGTTTAAGAGGGGACATGGCTGGAATGCTAACCACTCCAAGGAAACCTAGTATATGGATTACATCAGGGGCTCTTAGGTCAGATCACCTGCATCCAAAACTCAGATTGGTGAACATCTCCGATAGCTCATGACCAATTTCTTTATCACTTCTGTGCCTTAGTCTCTTCATCGGTGATATGGGGAAGATGGTGATGAAGGGGATGGTGGGGTTATCTACCTTACAGGATTCCTTCAAGGTGTGTTCATAAGGCCAAGCACTCTAAGTGCTTAGGTAGAGCTCGAGCATACAAAGTTGGGTAATTATTCTATTTCAACAATGAAGGATCTTCAGTACCTGATGGTGTGCCATGTATTTATGTATTTGTACACATTTTAACTTTACCAAAACCTTGAGTGGGAGATATCTAGCCACCAGAAATTTAAAAAGCTTAGTATTTGAAGTCAGAGAAACAAGGCTTGAAAACTTGCTGTTTATGGACTCTGTGTACCTGGTCACTTCACATTACTTACAAGGAGATGCATGCTCGTTTGGGCTGTTCTAGAGAAAGTACCATAGCCTTGGTGGCTAGAACAAGGGAAGTTTTTTTTGTCATGATTCTGGAGGAATCCAAGACCAAGGGCTGGCCGGTGCAGCTCCTGGTGAGAGGCCCTCTTCCCAGCTCATAGACGGCCATCTTTTTGTGCCCTCACAGCAATCAGAATGTCAACACAGGAATTTGGGGAGGGGGGAGGGGGGAGGGGGGAGAGACACATTCAGTCCGTAACAGGAAAAATGATGCCTCAAGGTTATGATGGCCAATATATATGAAAGGGATTTTTAAACCTTAAGGATTGCCTTACCTTTCTATAATGAAGGATTTTAATGTGTTTTCACATCTCATGTCAAGTAACCTATGGCTTTAATACCATAGGTTATAGTATTGTGATCTGTACGATAAGTTACATTAACACTTCATTACTGTTGGTAGAGTAGGCTCAGCTGAGGGGGTTCTGATCTAGTGTCCCTCAAATGGGTGCAGTTAGACATTGGCTGTGGCTGGAGGCCCCTCAATACTGGACTGGGCAAGACAATCAAGATGGCTCCCTATATTGGCCCCAGGCTAGGACAGCTGCAGTAGCTAGAGGTGGCCAGGACTCTTCCTCCATGCAGTTAATGTGGGCTTCTTAGCAGGACAGCTCTACGTGGTCAGGATCCTCACATGGGGGCTGACTCCCACCAGAGAGTGTGTTTCAAGACACCGAGGGAGAGACTCCAATGTCCTTCAAGCCTCCCCTCCCCTCACCTGTTGTTTCTATAGGGCCAGCCCAGAGTCCTGGCAAGAGGACCACAAGAGCGTGAAGACCAGGATGCATGGCTATCTGGGAAGCCATCCCAAGAAAGGAGCTACTAGAAGCATAAAAGTAACAGTCACTTGGCATAGGATTCCCAGATTTAGGGGAGCATTCCAAGGAAGAAACATTTTTTTGTTGTTTGCTGTTCAGACTGGAGAGTCCATTCATCCCTAGGAATCTTCCAGAGACAGTCTACAAATTCGAGACCAAGTTTCTTCTATCAACGTTCAACTTTAAAAGTGGTGTTGCTTCAGTGTTAGTATGTACAGAATGCCCTGTGCAAAAACAGCTAAGGAGGACCTCAACACTTTCTCCAAGGTAAGTTTGACGCTATATTCCCAGGATTCCTGGTAAGCCTCTGTCCATGCCCCAGACCCTGGAGTGAACCTTCATCAGATCCACCATATGCTTGGAGGCTCTGGGATGGAGCAGATGTTTAAGGAAGTTCATGACAGTTCTCCCTGGAGAACCTGTTCTAGTGATGGCCACTGAATTGGACCCAATTAGGAAAACCAGTCCTTTATTCATTCCTTCATCAGATTATCTTTCATAGCTCAGCCATGGGTTTGGCATCATGTGGTATTAGCCTAAGTTTGGTGTGTGTGTGCGTGTGTGTTTTAAATTTTCATTGAAGCAAATACTCCAGCATCAGATTAAAATAAATCTCAATGGTTTCCAGAAGGATCAGCTTAGGATTTAACCTGATGTTTGCACTAGGCAAGTTGTGCAGCTTACTGTCCTCCCGATATTGTGCTACAGTGTGCTTTAATTCAAAGTTCAGTGGGATGTCCACTTCTTAACGGACCTGTTCCAGGAGTATTGCAACCTGCAGGAAATCCCGCCTGCCCCCGACCCTCCTAATACTGTTGGTTTTGCTTCCTGACGTGTACATGCTGCCTCATAGCATATCCCGATCTCCTACATTTATTGAAATACCTAAAAACCTCCACTCTAATTCTTTATGATCTGTTTACTGGACTTGTTACATATTATATAAAACCAAAATAACCAAATAGACATTTAAAATAGTAAACCATTTGGGTTAACTAAGTTCTACACCGACATGGGACTTGAACGGTCACTCCTGAGATGGAGTCACATGGTCTGCCAACTGAGCCAGCCAGGTGCCCACTCCAAATAGGATTTGAGCACCTTAAAAAAAAAAGTAATTTTTTGTTCACGGCTGTATCTTGAGCACCCACAAAAGCACCTGATGCGGATAATGTCGCTGGAGTGTGTGGTGATGGAATCTTCTGGGCCTGTGCATGCCCTTAGCACTTGAACCTAGGCCCTCACCAGTGGGTAAGTGGGCAGATGGCTCACGCCTCCGCTTCTCTCTGTACCGAGGGGACAGTAGACCCCTCCCCTATCCTGCAGAGATATTGTCATGACAACTGTGTCCAGATCCACGGAGTTCACATATTCCCACAGGGGCAATCAGTTTCAGTTTGTAAACCTGTGGTTACTTGGATTTAAAAAAAGCATATAATCAGAAGCTACATTCAAATCTGTGAAATGTGTCAGCTTAATTAGCCCCCTGTAACAGAACAAATTAACCTTCACCGTTGTCATCCCCCAGTGAGCCTATTTCTTCCCACTGGATATGGTTCCAGCTCATCTTTTTAAACATCTGATTCCAAACAACATGGGGTACCCCAAATTCACCCAGGGCCACAAGTTTAGATTTCTTTGTCCCTCCGTCTCTGCCATGCTAATTATGGCTCTTGGCTCTGAGCCTCCAAGAGAGCAAGTACAGTAGGACGCTGGGCTACGGCGGGCTCAGAAGCACCATTTGCAGCAGCCGTGGGATCCTGAACCCTCGAGGCCACAGCTTTCTGCAGACAGCAGGCTGGCTGCACGGAAATAATTTTACCCAGGTATTTTCTGTAAACTCCAACCAGCAGGCTCATGCTCCGAGCACTGGACTTTCCCCCGTGACCTCCATTGTGAGCAGGGGAATCAACCAAAACTTGGAGGCTGAAGACATTTTGGGGACTCCCCCCACCGTCTTTCGTAGCCCCAAGCATCCTTCTTGGGGCTTTTCTGGTACCTCTCCACTTTTTTCCATGTTTGTCCTTCATGCACTCATTCCTTTAAGCAGGACACAGTGGGATGTCCACACGCCAGGCACAGGATGGAGGACAGCAGGTCAAGATGGCCAAGTTAGGTACATAGTTCCTGCTCCCAAGAGTTCAAGGTCTAGCACTAGGGAGGGGCTCTGTGGTGCTCGCTTTTCTTAGAGCCCATGTTCAGCTAAGTAATTCAGCTTGCCTTGTGTGAACACGTGTTTAGATCGGAGCACTGACCCTGTGCAGAGAGTCAAGCAGGCATAGCGAGCGAATGCTTGTGGAAGGGCTAACTCACCTGGAAGGTGGGTTGGAAGGCCTTCTGGCTGACAAGGTGACTTACAGACCCAGGAAGTGTGGAGAGAAAACTGTTTAAAAGATGGCTTTAAATGCCCAAGCGAGAGAGGAGAGCTTC
>NC_138379.1:93619673-93650825 GCF_054177405.1 Leptonychotes weddellii | reverse complement strand
GGTGGCTCAGTTGGTTAAGCGACTGCCTTCGGCTCAGGTCATGATCCTGGAGTCCCGGGATCGAGTCCCGCATCGGGCTCCCTGCTCGGCAGGGAGTCTGCTTCTCCCTCTCCTGCTCCCCCCTCTTGTGCTCTTTCTCTCTCTCACTCTCTCTCTCAAATAAATAAATAAAATCTTTAAAAAAAAAAAAAAAAAAGAATTCCTCATATCAGTGAGATCATATGATACATGTCTTTGACTTATTTCGCTCAACATAATACCCTCCAGTTCCATCCATGTCGTTGCAAATGGCAAGATCTCATTCCTTTTGATAAGCCAACTAATTTCAAAGTTTAAAAAAACACTAAAGGAGTACAGACAGGATGCTGGTCTTGTGGGTGCAAGCATCTGTCCGGGCATAGACCGTATCTGCCTGATGCTGTCGAGGGGGAGGAAGGAGTCCACTTGTGATGAGCACCGGAGTGTGTATGGACAATCCAGTCTCGCCCACCACCAGCTCCTAGCTCAGGCCATGGACGTGCTCCCCCTACCCTATAGCCATCCTTTAGCTCATCTACAACCCCTAAAACGGCTTTCTCGGGACTCGTCTTGAAGCACCTACTAACTGTGGGATGCTTACTGCTCAAGCCCTAGCACGTACCTTTTTACCTAAGGTCTCATTTGAAACCTTAGGATTTCATGTAACAAGTCACATGCCCTGAGGATGCTCTTCCAAGAGGACCCTACAAGCAGATGAATCATCTGGAGGCTGCCAAAAGGCAGTTTTAATACAGAATTCTGGAAAGGTTTACCTAACCCCTCTGTTTAGAGGATGTTCGAAAAAAGGAGAAAGTCTGTCTCCTGAACAGTCCAGTTTACATTGGGCACCCCAGTACCGAAAGTCCAGGGGCCTGGGCATGAGTGGAGTTTGTTTCTAGCAATTTTATTATGGAAGAAGTTAGATTTCAGGTCTCTGCAGCTGTTAGCAATCCAGCTTGGCTGGGCCAGTGTTGACCAGTTTTTACCTTTCCACTATCCATTTCACCTTCTACCTGTGCTTACACCTCTAAAACGCTGTCAAATTTGCTGGTTTTGCATTAGTTTTTCCATTTTCTCCTAACATCAACTTATGTATGAAGAGCTGAGCAGAGCGCTTAAATTCTCCAAGTGCTCTAACCAGGATGTCACGGAGATCAAGGTCTCCTGATTCTAAGCCCAGGACGGTTTCCTCTGCCCTATCGCTGACCAGACACCTACCACGTGGATGAGTGGTATTTACGATTTATTTTTGGTTAACTTTCTAAAAATCCTCCCATTTGTTTTGTGTAAGTCAATTCATGAACTAAGTTGAAGAAAATTCAGTTACATAGAGAACACATGGATGGTCACCAGAGCCGGGGCAGGGGGTGGGGATGGGGGAAACAGGTGATGGGGATGAAGGAGTGTACCTGCCGTGATGAGCACCGAGTGATGGATAGAACTGTTGAATCACTGTTGTACACCTGACCTCTAACATGGTATGTTAACTACACTGGAATTAAAAACTCACAAATGATATAAATAGGCAGTTCCCTCCTTGGTACTCAGTACAACACTTTCTCTCCCTGGGAGAGACGGCTTTGTTCCTTTTTAATGTATTTTTACATATATTCTTATCAAAGGCATTTGTCATCCAAATATAAGGGCATTTAAAAATTTGATATACCCTTGACAAGTTTATAAGGTAGCACTGGAAGTCCCTGTTATTCTTCTCAGTAAAGATCCCTTATTCTACCCCCTGAATCTGGAATTCCTTGATAGGCTGGTACCAGAGAGGAGTCCATGGGTGTGACTATGCTCCACCCAAAATTTCCTCATCTGCGTCAAGAGTCCACCCGCTCTGCAAGGGTTCTGACACAGAACTGTGGGACTCTCCCTCCCCCATTTGCCTCCTCCCTGGGGCAACTCATTATGCCTCTTAACATGTTTATACCACCACTTCATTGTCCCTTGAATTCCTGATTTTGTTTTGGTTTATTTTTCCATACAAGACTCACTCATCCAACACCAGACTTTGCCAAGTGTCCAGCTCTCCCCTCAAGATGTTCAGAGACATCAGGTATTCGGTTAAATTCACCTTCCCCAAAGAGTCTCTCCTGACCTTGCTCTGAATTCACCTGCTTTCTCCCTTAGCTTGGCATTCAGCCGTCATTCTGTGGTTTCTCTGTAATAAACCAGAGCATTCTCTGCCTTCTCTCAGGTTGCATTTCCTGTAACCTGTGTCTCCCTCCTGGTGTATTTTAGGGGATGGAGCGTATTCTGAGCTTTCTAGGATGTGGGAAGGCAGTTGGTCAGACGGTCTCCCCAAGGTCTGTAATCTACTCTCCAACGTGATTCAATGGTCTGGCCAAAAAAGTTGGAAATTTTTTCCTTCAGGATTTTGAGGGCATTGTTCTACTGCCTTCTGGTACCTGAGACTGAAAAGTCTGAAGTCACTCTTATGCTGGGTCTTCTGTAGGAAATCTACTTTTTGCTCTTTGGTAGCTTGAGAATCCCTCTGATGTTTGAGAATTTCCTGGCAACAGGACTATGGGTTATGTTCATACATAGAGCAGAACAATGGGTTACTTCAAAGGGAGCTCATTCTTTAGTTTGGGGGAATTTGCCATTTTATATAAAAAGGTGTATGTAAAATATTTTATGGTTTGCTTCTGATCGCACTTTCTCCTCTGGTCATTTTAGAGAGGCTCGAGAAGGAAAGTACATGCTGGATTCAATCTGCCTTCTTCATCCAGAGCTTCTGATTCTGCTTTTATGTAATTACCCCCTAGTGATATTTTTCAAATTCATTCCAATGTAATTCAACTAATGTCACGTCTACTTAGAGTATTGTTTTGTTTGAATTTCCTGGAAGGAATAAAATCTTCCTTGGTTCAACGGTCCTTCCAAGGAGGAACTCACCATCTCAACTCCATAGTCTCTAGAACACATTTCCTTTTCTACCAAGTAATGCTCTTAGGTACTAGGCATCGTGCTGAGGCTATGAGAGGAGTGAAGGTTATTGCAGGCCAGCCTCCTGCTTAGTGAGAATCTCTCCAGCACCTCTTTGCTAATGCTGCCATGTGGCTAAATGTAATCTTAAACAGAGAGCAAAAGTGTGTCTGGGACAACCGGGTACATGTAGGGAGATACCTTTCTGTAATTCCTAATTACAAAACAGGTTTTTCAGGGCAGGATGGACGGGGGCTGCTAGGTACCAAGGCCGGGCCGTATCCCAATGAGAGGAGAGCAAACAACGCAGGGACAAGCAGGTAGACCCGTGGGAACCTTCAACATCCCCGGTGGCAAAGCTTGGGCTCAGGCAGAGCACTTTTCTGGGCAACGGATGGCTTAGTGGTGCTCAGGTTACACGATCAGAGGAAGGAGCCCAGCACTCCATCACTATGGGGGCGGGGGGCCCAGGATCAAAGCAGGTAAGGATTCGGCTAAAAAAAAAAAAAAAAATACCACCAGATGGAGTTAAAGGAAGACTGCTGTAACAGAGCTCAGGACTATAATAGGGGCGAAAGATGAAATCAACCTCATTGAGTTATAGAAGGTGGGAGAGTTAAGCATGGGGGTGAGGTACTGGAAAATTATTGGAGGTTACGGAGGAGGCTGGTCAATGTGATTAGGTTCTCTCCTTGCTAACCTATACTTAAGTTAGGCTACTTTGGAGACCAGGAGAGGCCCCTGAAGATTACAGGTCCAAAGGGAAGGCCTCCAGGTCCCTGACCGGTATTTCTGGGTTATAAAAGTGGTCGGAGGGTGAAGATTTACATCTTAGTCAAATTTAGGATTGCCAACTTTCTAAAGTAAATGCTCTAAGGAAAGGCAGGTCCAAGGGCCTATAGTTGGGAAGAAACCGGTCTGAAACTTAGCCAACAGGAGAACATTAAGTCCGTCATGGTCAATGCCAGGTACCTCTGCCCCTAAGGTCTTGGAGGGGGCATCTTTTTCTTGGCCCCCTTAGCTCAGACTCTACCCACTGCTGTCCTCCCTGCCCCCCAGGAAGTGGCACGGATCTCCTGTTGGATTACTCAAACCAACGGCAAAATTTTTACCTACACATTTTAATCGGCCCTTGAAAAATTATAAATTCATCTATTTAGCTAATAGAAACAGCTGTCTGTAGATATTAGCATTTTAAGGGCTAAGCAGCACTTTTTCCCCCTCTTCAGTAATAGAGGTAACTGAAGGGTAAGAGGTATACATTACTCTGCATACACACGTGTACAAGGTTTTTAATCCTAGGAATCCATACAACTGATTTAATATACTTTAATATGCAATTCTTATTTCCCTATACTGGCCATCACACATGAAATGCTCTACCTTGCCACAGCCCACTACTGGATAATTCAAGTTGTCAGAACCCTAAATTAAAATATTGTTATATTTTTACCCACCCAGCTTATATTTGCCTTCTGAATTCTATTTCTATGAACTAATTCCAATCCTGGTGTATAGGCGGTCTCTGAAATAGGACAGAAATAAGCCACAAGGGCAGGCAGGAATCCAGGGCAAGATCTTAGGATCTTAAGAGGGGACACTGAGGAAGGTATTATGTGCAGAAAGGACCAAGATGGTGAAGGATATTAAAAAGCCTGGGAATCTGCTTTTAAATCTTCTTCCAAGAAGTCTTCCAGGATGTTCAAGATGTTTAATAGCTTTCCCAGGTCATTCTGTTGCACCTCATACATTTCCAGCCCAGAAGCAGGAGTCTGAGCAAAGACTTTGTCCAGCTGAACAAAGGTGTTAACTAGGAGGATGGCAAAACTGAGCCCAGGGGGAACATTTTGAATACATGTGGGGAGTGAGCTGCAGGTCAGCCGTGCACTTGGAACAGGAAACGGGGAGGAACAGTACTAGCCAGTCCTAGAGGGGGTATGACTGAAGCAACGTGGCTGTCAGTTTGAAAGTCACATGACATTCCTGGAGGACAGGTCCCAAGACAGGGGGAACAACTTTAACCATGGCCACTGGAAGGGCTTTAAGAAAAAAAAAAAAAAAAAGGAAACCAATTGCTGGTGGGGCATGGGAGGGGGGGCGGGGTGGGGAGTAGGCTCTGAAAGGACTGGTGCTGTGGGGAGTTTCTTCAGGAAAGGAAAAAGGGAGGATACCACGAGTCAAGGGTGCAGGTGGGAATCCTCAGGCACAAGCCAGCCCAGAGGAGGGGGTCACCTGGTTGGGCAGGGAAGAAGCTCGAGATTACATCTGCACTGGGTCAGGACCCTGGAACACTGCTCTTAAGGAACACTTCAGAGGTTTTTCCTGATTTGAGTTCTCCCCTGCCCAAGTCCATAGTTTTTTTTTTTTACATGAATCCCTAGGCAGTGATATGGCTTTTTCAGACGTCCCAGATTTGTTGCAAAGGAAGAGACAGGACAAGACTATTCTCTCTTGTAAAACCCAAACAGGCTCCCAGATTCCTCAAACCACAAAAAAAAAAAAGGTAGATTATAGGAATGGAAAGAAACAGGAACATTTGGGGTGCCTAGATGGCTCAGTCGTTAAGCGTCTGCCTTCGGCTCAGGTCATGATCCCAGGGTCCTGTGATTGAGCCCTGCATCGGGCTCCCTGCTCGGCAGGAGGCCTGCTTTGCCCTCTCCCACTCCCCCTGCTTGTGTTCCCTCTCTAAGTCTCTCGCTGTCAAATAAAATCTTTAAGAAAAAACAGGAACATTCACTTAAACCAACCACCCTTGTGTGTTGGAAAAAGTTTTGTCGGGAGCAGAGCTCAGGTAAGTCTCCTACGAAAGTGAATCAGACATTCTAAGTTCCGACCGTTTGGAAGCAGAAAGTAGGTGTGGGATAGTTGGAGTCGGGGTAGGAAGGAGGAGCTTCTACCCGTTCTCAGCTGGCGAGGCTAGCGGAGGCGGGGAAGGTGCTAGACTTAGCAAGGAAGCCTGGGTACGAAGACCCTGCTCGCAGCCTCCCTGGGAAGGCCGCTCTGCTCCCTCCCAGACCCTGAGCAGCGTCTTTGGGAAGCCCAGGCCCCGAGGTCCCAGCGGCCCTCAACCCACCAGCGAAGACCCTGGGGACCCAAGAAAGAGCAGCCCCTGACAGCAGCGAGTCTGGAAGGAGTTTGGCCAGCGGCATCGCTCTCATTTCATACCACGTTTGGTGTTCTTTGGAGCGCAAGGAAAGAGAGCAGAGTCAGGCGCCCAGGCTTTGACCTCCGGGGCACAGTTTTGGATTCAGAGAGAGAAAAAGGAAAGTCCCCCAATTCAGTGTGCCCCTCTCCCCCCACCCAGGCAGCAGCAGACTCCTCTCCAAGGAGGCCAACGCACAACAGCCCCCACGAGTTAGGTGAACAGAGCTCCCTGTCTCCCACTCCTCAGCCCACAGCTTCAGAAACAGAGGACGCCTCCAAGTGCCACCTAAATAGAAGGTGAGCAGGTGGGATTGGTCAGAGCGGAGGCCCTGATTGGCCGGAGCCAAAGAGCCTTCTGGACGTGTTAAACCAGAGGCGAGGCCGCAGCTGAGGTTTCTAATCGACAGACACGGGAGTGTGTGCACCTGTGACTCGTGGGGCTAACTCACACTCCGCCCCGGTCACTGCCAGTCACGAGTGGCACCTGCCGGAAACGGGCTTGAATCCGAAATTGGATCGTAAAGAAAACAACAAACAGCAATGTTACCCTGTTCCATGTAAAGAACAACAAATATTTCTTTTCTTACGTAGTATAGAGAATGACCCAAGTCACATCACCTGCTGTGGGCGCAGAAAGTCCTGCCCACAACGTCTTCCGTTTAGGGTTTGTTTCGGTTTTTTTTTTTTTTTCCCTGCCCAGCTTTCACCTTCTCCCTCCAGAACCACGTTTGAGCAAAACAAGGCGGTGTCACAAGCCGCCGCTGAATCCCTCACGCTCTCAGTTGTTCCTCTTGATGCTGCGGCCGACATCAAGACCCACTTTTTAGGTTTAGAATTTTTCTCATCCTCAGGTTTGAGCTTCAGGGACTGGATGAAATCTCTAGAGGACCACTGGAGCGAGACTCTTACTGTCACCCCACCAAAGCCGTGTTAGGTGAGGAGAGTCCATGTTGCCAGAATATCCACATTTGTTTGTTTGCTTGTATCTTGAGGATGCTGGTTTGCGGGGCGTCTGCGGGGCTCAGTCGGTGAAGCGTCGGTCTTCGGCTCAGGTCATTATGGGCTCCCTGCTCAGCAGGGAGTCTGCTTCTCCCTGTGCCCCCCCTTTTGTTCTCTCTGTCTCTTTCTCTTAAATGAGTAAATAAAATCTTAAAGAATGCTGGTTTGCTAATCAGAGTGGCGGGTGATAAGGCTAGAAACGTAGACAATAGTCATTTTTCTTCAATGCCTTTTTGTAAATGGTGGTAAAATTCAGAACATAAAATTTGCAGTAATCACCATTTTTAAACACAGGGTTCAGTGGCGTTCGGTATGTTCACATTGTCATGTGACAGATCTCCAGAACTTTTTATCTTGCAGAACTGAAACTCTATGCCGATGGAACAACACTCCATTTCCCTGGCCCCCCGCCCTGGGCAGCCACCATGCCATGTTCCGATTCTTTGACTTCTTTACGTGCCTCATATTAGTGAAATTATGTGATATTTGTCTTTTTGTGACTGGCTTATTTCAATGAGGATCATGTCCTCAAGATTTATCCATGTTTTAGCGTGTGATAGGATTTCTTTTTTTAAGGCTGAATGATATTCCACTGTATGGATATACGACTTCTTCCTTATCCATTTACCTGTGAATGGTATTTGGGCTGCTTCCACCTGTCGGCTACTGGGAATAATGCTAATGAACATGGGGGAGCAAGGATCTTTTCATGAGGCTCTCTAGTTTCTTTTATAACGTGAAGGAGTGTGTAAGCACACTATTGCATATTGAAACATAAAAACTTAAAAGCTCATAATTTGTGAATTTATAAGTGAATTTGTATTCAGTGCAAACTTCTTTAAAGCAGAAGGTCACTTTTTTGAGATATAACTGACATATTAATTCTAGGGGTACAACATAATATTTTGATATTGGCATACATTGTGAAATGATCACCAAAATAAGCCTAGTTAATGCCTGTTACCATCCATAATTACACAATTTTTTCCTTATGATGAGATTTTTAAAGATCTACTCTTAGCAACTTTTGAATACACCATATACAGTATGTACATCGTGTTGTACAATGTATCCCCATGAATTATTTTATAACTGGAAGTTCATGATTCTGATTTTCTTCACTAGTCTCCCACCTACCAGCCCCCATATCTGGCAACCACCCATTTGTTCTCTGTATCTATGAGTTTGGTTTGTTTGCTTAGATCCCACAAATAAGGGGGAACATATGGTACGTGTCTTTCTCTATCTGACTTATTTTACTTAGTGCAGTGCCCTCAGGTTCCATCCAGGTTGTTGTCACAAATGGCAAGATTTCGTTCTTCTGGCTGAGCAGTATTCGTAGCATAAGTACATGTTTCCTTCATCCGTTTATCCATTGATGGACACTTACGTTGTTTCCGTGTCTCAACTACCGTAAATCATGCTGCTATGAATGTGAGGGTGCACATATCTTTTTGAATTATTGTTTTCATATTCTTCAGATAAATTCCCAGAATTGCAATCACCAGATCATATAGTAGTTCTATTTGCAATTTTTTGAGGAAACTCTGTACTGTTTTCCACAGTGGCTGCATCATTTGTATTCCCACCAACAGTGTAAGAGGGTTCCTTTTTCTTCACATCCTCCCAATATGTGCTATTTCTGGTCTTCTTGGTAATAGCCATTTTTTTTTTAAAGATTTTATTGATTTATTTGACAGAGAGAGACACAGCGAGAGAGGGAACACAAGCAGGGGGAGTGGGAGAGGGAGAAGCAGGCTTCCCGCGGAGCAGGGAGCCCGATGTGGGACTCGATCCCAGGACCCTGGGATCATGACCTGAGCTGAAGGCAGACGCTTAATGACTGAGCCACTCAGGCGCCCTGGTAATAGCCATTTTAACAGGTGTGAGGTGATATCTCATTGTGATTTTGATTTGCATTTCCCTGATGATTAACGATGTTGAGCATCTTTTTATGTACCTATTGGTCATCTGTATGTCTTCCTTTGGAGAAAAGTCTATCCAGATACTCTGGCCATTTTTTAATCGAATTGTTATGTTTTGTTTTTGAATCCTATGAGTTCTTTATATAGTTTGTATACTAACCCCTTATCAGATTTATGATTTGCAAATATTTTATCCCATTTAGTAGATTGATTTTTCATTTTATTGATGGTTTCCTTTGTTGTGGAGAAGCTTTCTGATTTGATGTAGTCCCACTTGTTTATTTTTGCTTTTGTTGACTTTGATTCTGGAATCAGATCTCAAAAAAAAAAAAAACAAAAAACAAGACTGATGTCAGGGAGCTTACTACCTGTTTTCTCCCAGGAGTTCTAGGCTTTCAGGTCTTACATTCAAGTCTTTAATCCATTTTGAGTTAATTTTTGCTCATGTAGATCTCCATAGGTTATTTGGAACTATGGGATTCCTGGTCCTGGATGTGTTTCCTTCCCCAGGTTAGGGAAGTTTTCAGCTATTATTTCTTCCAGTAACTTTTTTGCCCCTTTCCCTTCTCCTTCTGGGACCCCTATAATGAGAATGTTAGTCTGCTTCATGTTCCCCATAAGTCCCTTATGCTATCTTAGTATTAGAGTTTATTATTCACATCAGGTTATTTTGGAAAATTGGCTAAAATTAGAAATAATAAGGTTAAAGCCACATCGATTTGTTCATCCAATCTCACGACAAAAGCTACGTGTGACTTTAAAGCCCTGAGCTCAGGTACTATTATAACCACGTACAGACTATTTCTATAGTAATGAGGAGAGAACACATTCAGCAGGATGGACTGTTTTCATTTGCTGTTATACAATACGATTCAGTAGGAAAGCAACTGAAGGGTATCTTCAATTTATGCTGCAGATTTGCAAATCAGCTACCGTTCTGTGCAGCTTGAAGGAAGAAGGTGTCCATCACCCAAACTCAGAAACCACTCCACACAAAAATGCTGCTGTGCCCCAAAGGGAGAAGTGTGGGGACATCCCTGTAAGCTGCGCCCCACTGAACCCAAGGTCAGGTCTCATCTGCGCTTCTCCTTGGACCATTCAAGGATCAGACTGGCCATGAAGTAGGTAAGATTATAGGCCTTCAAGAAAATAAGACAATTTATTGTGCGTCTGAGCAAAATGTTCATGAAAATCATTTTGTCCGAGGAGCTAGTTACTAAGTTTCTCTGGTTTGTGGGCTTGTCTTACTCCTCACTTTCTGCTATGTGAGGTGTGTGGCACTTCGGCCACGACGCCATGCTTGGAGGGAGCCTGTCCCCCACAGCGGCTCCGGGCCTGTCCCTACGGAAGCAGGGTCACCGTGGGGCCTTGGCAGGTGGTGAGTGGCCGATGCTGGATTGCCAGCATCTCGTAATGCTCCCACCCAGCCTCTTTCTTGCCCTTGTTCCAGCTCTTCTCTGTTCGCCGCGTCTATCCTGGAAAATCAAGCTCTACTTTTTTATTCTTTTCATTTCGATACCAGTCACATTATTGTACTGTTCTACTAGACATTTCATGGACGAGACACTGAAATGATCATGATTTAGCTCTGTGTTTAAGAAAAGTACCTGGTGCTTCATTGCTTTTTCCTCCTTTGCTAAAATATGGATGAGTGCAGAGAACCCAGCATCTGTAAACACTGGAAGTGTATCTCGCTGCCAGAGTCCCTGTGGTTATATTCTGGAAAGGAATGGTCCTGTGAGTAATACATCCGTGTCTTCCATTGGGATTTTATACATTAGAGAGTAAGCCACGTTGAACTCGAAGTAGGAAATACAAGTACCAAGATGGGATGGAAATAAGTTTTTCCATGATTCATGGGCCACTCCCTCAACAATAACTGCCGGGTCTCCCCCTGCCACAACGTATGGCTGGCTCTGGGGCACGAGGTCCTTTCTCATGTGGACCTCACAGTCGGATGCGGGAGCACAGACACTGGACTCGCTTGAAGAGATAGTGCAAAGTACATCAGAATGAGTCTTTGTGAAATTAAAAAGAAATTGTTAATGATCATAATCTTATTCTCTCATATGTTAAACACAAAATTTATCAGATTTTAGGATGTTTAGTAATAGGAAAGGCTGTGTACCCAGTGTAAATTCCACATGTTTAACCCTCTTATTAAGATTTCAAAGAATGGCCCCTATGGCTAACCTTTGACATCTTAATCCACACTCACTCCAAATTGAATCCAAATATTACGACTTTTTATGTAAGAAATCTGAAGCAATTCACTAACCTGAATTAATCCTGGCGTCAATGCTGAGGGTTTGTCTGTGCATATTCGGAAGTGCTCTTTCCAGACAAGCTATCGGGGTATGAGGATTTCACCTGCAGTTACAGCTGCTTAAACAAATCCTTTAGCCTTTTGAGGCCTTTGAATATATCATGCAGATGGATAACTTATGTCTAATTACTTTGCAGCTCTGAAGTTAATGACATTGTGACTTTTATTAACTTACAGAAGATATAATATTCTTGACAAGGAAATGCCATTTCGTCACAGAATGAAAACACAATTGTCCATGTTTTCTCCTTGCAATCTTCAGTTACTGTCACGGTGTGCATGAGAAATGAGCCTCCTCACCTTTGCACACCCTCGTGTCTTTACTTTCTGACTTCACATCCCAACCTAAGACGTAACCCTCGATGACAGCCCATTACTATTCTGGGCCCAACATAGCTAAAAAAACCCCAAAACAATGTTATTTCTCAAAAATCTTCTTTTCCCAAAGGAAGATATTCTTCTCAAGAGATGGATCAGAATAAGAACAGTCAGTCTTCTAGGTAGATGGGTGAGGAGGCATATATGTTTTTTAGACTTCCTTGGGGAGACTTGTTTTCTCTCCATGGTTGTTTTGAGAGATCGTACCCTACACAGAATTTTTCTAGCCTTCTGCCTAATATTCACAACTGGTTTCAACATAACCCACAAAATCTACTTGAATCTTGATTTTATTCAGTGTATTAATTTTGCTTAACCTCTGGCCTCTTATTTTATGTAAGTTTAGTCTTCTATTTTATATCTGGCAAAAATCTATCATCTTTAAGTCCCCTTGGAGAACAACAGAATGTAAGGCCAAATGAGGTGCATGTAATTCTAGCTTTAAATAAGCAAAAACTTTTGATTTATGATAGAAGCCTGGTTTGAACCCTTTGAGCACATATTCCCAGACTTCTTTATAATATGGGAGGCTGAATAAAGTCCTGGAGTCACCCTTTTCATAAATACCTTTCTGAGAAGCTACTGTGCATAAGGCACTATTCTGGGTCTAAAGATAAAACAAACGAGGTCCCTGCCTTCCTGATATTTAATCTCCTAGTTCAGGGGTCAGAAAACTCCAGCTGATTGGACAGATTTGGCTTGCTGCCTATTTTGTACTGTCCGTGAACTAAGAATGGTTTTTGTATGTTTATTTATTTGTTATTTTGTTTTTTTTGTAAAGATTTATCCATCTATTTTGAAAGAGAGAGAGAATGCGGGGGGAGGGGCAGAGGGGGAGAGAGAATCTCCAGCAGACTCCATGCTGAGTGCAGAGCCTGATATGGGGCTCGATCCCAGGAACCCGAGATCATGACCTGAGCCAAAATCAAAGGTTAGATGCTCATCCAGCTGAGCCACTCAGGTGCCCCTTGTTTTTCTATTTTTAAATGCTTGTAAAAAAAAATCGAGAAAAGCAGTATTTTGGGAGGTGAAGAGTATATGAAACTCAGACTTTAGTGTTCATAAAGTTTTATTGGAATACAACCATGCTCATTTGTCCACATATTGTCTACGGCTGTGTTTTCAAAGTAATGGCAATGTTGAGTAGTTGGAATGGACTGTCTGGTCTGCAAAGCCTAAGGTAGTTGCCATCTACTGTTTTATAAAAAGTTTTTAAATAGGTGGTCAGTTAAACAAGAAGCTTGTGGATGTGCTGAGGGCTCTCAGGGAAAGACATTGGGTGAGGAAATCTCATGTCTACTTTAAATAGGGTGAGAGGGAAGACCCCTTGGTGGAGGTGATATTTGAACTGAGTCCAGAAGGATAAATGTGTTTCAGCCATATAGACACTGGAAAAAAAGCATTCTACGTAGAGGCAATAGCAAGGCCAGTGACCTACAAAGGTGAGAAAAGACTTGTTCGTCAAGGCCAACATGGTAGGAGCATCCCAAGTAGGTAGGAAAGAGGATCAGGGGAGATGCAGCAGTAGGCAGAGCATCTCAAGCAGGATCTTGGAGGCTTTGATAAAGAGTTTGGGCTTTATTCTGAGAGCAGTGGAAAGCTATGGAAGGATTTTAAGTAGAGGATAAAATGTGGTCTGATCTACATATTTTCTGGAAGACTTCTCAGGCTATTGCATGGAGAATGGGTTTTAGGGAGGACAAGAGTACAAGCAAGGAGACAGAATGGAATACTATTATAGTCCAGACAAGTGATAGCAGTGGTCTGGATTAAGATGGTACTGGAGTTGGAGAGATGTAAGAAGCTTTGAGATACATTTTGCCAGTGGCACCTGCCCAACATTACCCAAGTTGGAGATGAACTGGCCTTGGAATAGAAGGAAAGGGAGACTTCAAGATTCTTTCTTAAGTGTGTATGTGATCAGGGGCACCTGGGTGGCTCGGTTGGTTAGGCGTCTGACTCTTGGTTTCAGCTCAGGTCATGATCTCGGGGTCATGATCTGGAGGTTGTGAGCTGGGGGTCGTGGGATTGGGCCCTGTTTTGGGCCATGTTCAGCATGGAGTCTTCTTGAGATTTTCTTCCTCCCTCCCTCTCTGTCTCTCCCCCCACCATTCATGCATACTCTCTCAAATAAATAAATAAAATCTTTTAAAAAAAGGTTGTACTTGATCAGCCAGGGGTATGGTGGTGACATTAATTCATTCAACAAATGTTTATTGAATGCCTACTGATCTAGGTTATAGGAAACAGCAGTGAACATAACCAATGAAGTCAATAATCAAATATGCACATAATTACACAAAATGTCAGATGAAGACAAATGCAGTGGGGTAAATAAATCAAAGCAGGATTAGAGGGACAGGGAGTCCTGGGAAGGAGTTTGTTGTTGCTATTGTTATTTTTTTTTTTTAAAGATTTTATTTATTTATTTGACAGAGAGACAGCGAGAGCAGGAACACAAGCAGGGGGAGTGAGAGAGGGAGAAGCAGGCTTCCGGCGGAGCAGAGAGCCCGATGTGGGGCTCAATCCCAGTATGCTGGGATCATGACTTGAGCCAAAGGCAGACCCTCAACGACTGAGCCACTCAGGCGCCCCTGTTGCTATTGTTATTTTAAAATACCCAGAAAGGTATTGGCTGCTAAGATGACATTTCAGAAAGCCTGCAAAGAAGGAAGATGAAGAAAGAATTTGGTGAATTAATTGTGCACATCTAGGGAAAAACCATTCCAGATAAGTGAGCGGCAGGAGCAAAGACCCAGAGCCAAGTGCGTGCTTGACATATTTGAGGATGAGCGATGAAGGGAGAGTTATAATTAGTGGGATGAATGGTAGAAGCAGCCCAATCTTGTAGAGATTTGAGGGTCATAGGAAGAGTAGGCTTTTACTCAAAGTAGGATGGGATGCCACTGAAGGATTTGAGTCCCCAGGACTGATGGGAGCTGAAATACATCCAAACAGGAATGCCCTGGAAAGACTCTAGCACACAAGATTGTCGCACACTGCAGCCACGGAGGGACCAGTTAGGAAGACTTGGGAAGAAACCTGACAGGGAAAGAAAGCAAGAGCTTTATGGTGAACATGTTAATTTTAAGACCTCTAGTTTATGCCTGAATGCAAAGCAACTCTACCTAGAACTCAATGCCAAATAAACGATGGTATTTCCATTTTCCCTGTTAGAACAAATACTACCCTCAAAATATGTTTTTGGCCAACTTGTCTACTTAATACTATTGAGTTTAGTTAAGCACACATAATTAAAAATCACATATTATATAAAATAATTTTTGAAGTATAACTTTAAAATCAACTACACAAAATTTACTGATTCTTTCACTATGGCCATGTCTGTTTTTTCATTTTACAGAATCAAAAATTTTAATGTATGCTGGCAGTATCAATTATCATTAGAAATTTGGTTTGGGAACTATATTCTCAAAATCTGCGAAGACCTGAATATAAAGCACTTCTTTTTTCCCCCTTAAACTGTGATTCTGGGTAACACCGGAAGGAAGGAAAGAAGGAAGGAATACATGCGGGCATACGTACGTACATACATAGATCATCTCTGTGTTCAGGTGCATGCGATGACCACCTAGGAGAGTGGCTAAGCAAGCCTCTGGGAGAGTAAGGGATGAAGGCCAGGTAGCAGTCAACACAAGTGCACATTTATGAACAGCAGGAAAGCTGCTAAACTGGCTAGAGCTACGTCTCCAGCAGTGTTCAGGGCTCAAGTGACAGTGGCTCATCCAGGGCAAGAGTTCTACCAAAATGCCTGAGTGGGAATGCGTGAAAGGTGGATGGTATTTGCAAGGGCAAGGCTTTAGATGAGAAAAGACCAAATAGCAGATGGCATGAAGTGGAGAAATCCAAACTTCTCTTCTCTCACTCTCCTGGGGACTCCGGGATGCTGGTAAATCAGTGCTCAGCCTGTCCAGCAGAGCCCGGGAGCTCCATCAGCAAAGCCTCAGGTGGTGGGGCTGGAGTAGGTCAGGTCTCTGCTCGGCGCTCAGTTCATACTCTGCGGCCGATTCTGAGCAGCCTGTGAGAGCAGCTCTGGAGAGAGCCTGAGTGGCCCTACGACCATGGGGCTGGGGTGCCTGTCCCCCCAGCTCCACCCCTCCCCACACTGCCTCTAGCAGGGACACATAGCATCTTCATTTTGTTTTGGTTCTTAGAAACATCTTTATTCAAGTGACTTTTTTCCCTTCAGCTTCATGGAGACATGATCGACATCCCACGCTGTGAACGTGTGAGGTGCGCACATGGTGTGTAAAGGTTTGACCTACCTGTGCTGTGACATGAGAGTCATGATAGGTTCACACCCAGCATCTCATTAAGATACAAAAAAAATGTGTATTGTTTACTTTTTTAAAGGGTCAAAAAGCAGAGCAAAAAAGAGGGAGAAAGAGGCAGAGACAGATGGGGGTGTAGGGACAGAACCTAAGAATGCATTGGAAAACATAAAAATGTCAAAGGAAGATGACATTTCTCTCCGTGAAGCCATTTTCTAAAAAGATTTATTTATTTAGGGAAGAGAGAGAGAGAGAGAATCTCAAGCAGACTCCTCCCTGAGCGCAGAACCTGATGCGGGGCTCGATCCAAGGATCCTGAGATCATGACCTGAGCCGAAATCAAGAGACAGACACTCAACTGACTGAGCCACCAGGTGCCCCTGTGAAGCCATTTTTGTCTCTCTTTGTTCCCCACACACAGTTTGAATAGGACATTTTTTTTAATTTACCACATTTTTCCAAAGACATGATTTTTCAGGGCAGCTTAGTTTTCCTTTTTACAATGTAGTTTATGAGCCACCGAATGATCAACATCACTACTGCTTCTATGTGCCCTAACACCTAAATGTGAAGGAAAGGTGTGGACAGTTTTCCCAAGGCCTCTCGGCGGAGTGGAGTCTGTGAACTTACCTCACAGAGTTGCTGTGTCCAGTAAGGAGAATGTACGCAAGGGGTCTGCAGGGTGGTGGCTGGTAGTTGGTGTTCCGTTATTGGAAGCAAGGGTCCCAGGAGGTCGGGGGCCCTTGAGGGGTGGCCGGAGGTTGGCTCAAACCCCAAAATACTGCTGCTTGCCACACCACCTTGGTCAGCTTAACACCTTTACTCCTGTGAAAACCACACAGCATCTACCTAGACCAGACCTTCAATAAAGGGTAGTAATTACTATCACAGTTACACTAGAAGGTGATGGCTACACGGTACTTGTTTGAGACACAAACTTCAAGCGTGGTTCCTGGCCATTGAGGGTGTGTGTGTGTGTGTAGGAGGGAGGAATCTGGTGAATGAACTTCCCACGTCTAGTTGTACTTTGTGCAGAAATGGGTAATGGACAGAGATCAAGAAGCTTCTTCTTAGCCACTTTTATCTGAGAAGATTTAGTTGTTCTTCAGAGAAGATAGTTAGCTGGGGGAATGTGAGTTAGGGGAGAGGGAAGGAACAGGCAGGCAACCAGGCTGGCGGGGGCAGGGCGTAAGGATAAGACACCAGGGTGCTGCCTTCCCGTCGTCTTCTCACCCAGCCCTGCGGTATGCCTCTTGACGAATATTTGCCTTATTAATGCCCAGGTTCCATTTGGTGGAGGCAGGAATGAGCAATATTGGTTCATTTCATATTTACAGACATCATCAATCTTCCAGTGCCTTTAATCTTTGCTGGGTAATGCAACTTTTCCTGTTATTTCTCATGGAAGGCTGAAAAGAGTCAACGAAATTATGCCAACCCGTGTGTAGGACAGAAGACATTTTATAAGCAGCGATCATTTCACCATATGACTATTGGGTAATACCCTTTTTAAGAGCAGATATTTATATTTGTCTCATCAGAGAGATAGTATTCACTATCGGATTCACTGACTGATGCATTAAAATTATCTATGACTTCTACCTTTTCTACATAGAAACCTAAGTTTTGCATTAAGCCAGTTTTGTGACCGTCTTGCCAAGTGAGTTACGTTTTACAACGAGCAGAAACAAACAGGGAAGAAATAGGCTTCAGCACTAGTAAGACTTGTCTTCCCTTCTGTTTATACCCATGTGTTAGCTCTGCAGCCTTGGGCAATCTGCGGCTCAGTTTCTTATCTCTAACACGGAATAATATTGGTCCCCCCAGGCTTGTTGTAAAGATCAAATGAGATCATTACATATAAAGCACTTAGCACAGTGCCTGACCTCCTATAATTGCTCAATAAATATTAACGTCCCACTCCCCCTCCTTCCCCTCCTTGGTTCTGTGCAGTGATCTCTGTGCTCAAGGTCATTTGGCTTCTGGCATCTGAGGAGCAAGAACCTCAGGGTCACTAGACACAGCTTTGCCATGTGTTTCCATTAGTCACATCTCTTCATTTTTCTGTCTGTAAACAAGGGGGTTGATACCAGAGCATCTAGCAGCCTCACTGGCAAGGAATCAATGGATCAAAGAAGGAATGAGTGACAGGTGTATTTTATTTTATTTTATTTAAATTCAATTAATTACCATATAGTTTATTAGTTTCAGATGTAGAGGTCAGTGATTTATCAGTCTTACATAACACCCAGTTCTCATTACATCACGTGCCCTCCTTCATGCCCATCACCCAGTTACCCCATCCCCCACCCCTGCCCCTCCAGGAACCCTCAGTTTGTTTCCTATGATTAAGAGTCTCTTATGCTTTGATGGTATTTTGATAGGGATTACGTTGAATGTGTAGATTACTCTGGGTAGCATAGACATTTTAATAATGTTTGTTCTTCCAATCCATGAGCATGGAATGTTTTTCCATTTCTTTGTGTCTTCCTCCATTTTTTTCATGAGCGTTCTACAGTTTTCAGAGTACAGGTCCTTTACCTCTTTGGTTAGGTTTATTCCTAGATACCTTTGGTTTTTGGTGCAATTGTAAATGAGATCAATTCCTTAATTTCTCTTTCTTCTGTCCATTGTTAGCATATAGAAATGGAATTGATTTCTGTGTATTCATTTTATATCCTGCCACAGTGGTGAGAGTGGACATCCCCCTGTGTTCCTGACCTTAGGGGAAAAGCTCTCAATTTCTCCCTGTTGAGAATGATATTTGTTGTAGGTTTTTCGTAGATGACTTTTATAATATTGAGATATGTTCTCTCTATCCCTACACCGCAGAGAGTTTTAATCAAGAAAGGATGTTGTACTTTGTCAAATGCTTTTTCTGCATCAATTGAGAGGATCATATGGTTCTTGTCCTTTCTTTTATTTATGTATTGTATCACACTGATTGATTTGCAGATGTTAGCCAAACTTGCACCCCAGGAATAAATCCCACTTGGTTGTGGTGAGTAATCTTTTTACTGTACTGTTAGATCTTATTGGCTAGTATCTTGGTGAGAATTTTTGCATCCATGTTCATCAGGGATATTGGTCTGTAATTCTCCTCTTTGGTGGGGTCTTTGGTTTTGGGATCAAGGTAATGCTAGCCTCATAGAAAGGGTTTGGAAACTTTCCTTCCATTTCTATTTTTTGAAACAGCTTCAGAAGAATAGGTATTAAATCTTCTTTAAATGTTTGGTAGGATTCCCCTGGGAAGTCTTCCAGCCCTGGACTCTTTTGTTTGTTGGGAGATATTGGATTACTGCTTCAATTTCCTTGCTGGCCATGGGCCTGTTCAGGTTTCCTATTTCTTCCTGTTTCAGTTTTGGTAGTTTATATGTTTCTAAGAATGCATCCATTTCTTCCAGACTGCCTGATTTGTTGGCATATAGTTGCTCATAGTATGTTGTTATTATTGTATTTCTTCGGTTTTGGTTGTGATAAGAATATTTCTTGACACATGCATATTGTATGCAGTTCAAATTTCAGTGTCCATAAATAAATTTCCATTGAAACATAGCTGCCTTCATTCCCTTTTTGGCATACGGCTGCTCTTGCACTATCATGGTAGAGTGGAGTTGTTGCAAGAGAAACGAAATTTTTTGATCCTCAAAGTCTTAAGTACTTACTATCTGACACTTTACAGAAAAAGTTTGCCGACCTCTGGATTAGGGGGTAACTTGAACTCACAATGGAGTCAGTTTTCCTCTACAATTTTTTTCATTGCTGTTAGGATCTCACAGCATCAGTCTTCTGCCTGTTGGTATTAGAGTCGAAGATATGGACGACCTTCTCTCCTATCAAGGTGCTGTGCTGGGCCCTGCAGGTCTACACCGCCGGGAATCCCAGAGTTTCTGCAACAGCTCTTCTTAGGGAGCGACTGGTCAGGCTGAGTCTCTCGCTCTTGCTCTGTTCAGCCTCACACCGTGCCAGGATCTGAATGTTTGTGTCTCCCCAGAGTTCTTATGTTGAAATCCTAACTGCAAAGGTGATGGGGCTTTGGGGAATGTGATTAGACCATGAAGGTCCTGCCTTTTATGGAGACCCCAGAGAACTAGCTTGTCCCTTCCACTGTGTGAAGACACGACAAGAAGTCAGCAGTCTGCAACCCAGAAGAGGGGCTTCCCCAGAGCCAGACTGTGCTGGCCCCCTGATCATGGACTTCAGCCTCCAAAGCCATGAGCGATGAGGGTCTGCGGCATTTCGGTGTATAGTCGCCTATACAGACTAAGACGTACTCTCACAACATCAAGGTTTTCTCACATACTTGGGACTTGTCTAATGCACAGAGGAGAACTCTGATTTTCAGCTTTAAAAACAAACAGGTATTTCTATTTATTAATAGTCTCTTGAAAATGGACATTAAAATCTATGTCTTTCTGCCTAAAAAACAGACTGGTCTCATCTGCTTTGAAATAAAATGACCGAATGTCTATGGAGACTTCTCATCACTATGGGAGCTTGCTTACCTTCAGACAGGACCCTGAGATGTGGTTCTTCATCACCGGAGTCTGTTCTCTGCCTTCATTGGTGGAAAACGATGTAAGCTTTCTACCCATCTCTCTCACCAGTACCTTGATATCTCATAGGTTCAGCGAAGGTCGCACCCTCGGATTACTCAAGAATAAACTGCAGTGAATGAGTAAATGAGAAGAATCTGGGAAGTCGAAGCGAGAAGCATTCCTGCGAACGAGCTCTGTGAGTTCACGGAGAACTGACTGTAGACACCCGACGGTCTCTCTTCTGTCTTCAGAGAGAGCGCGACAGCTACTTCCCACACAATGTTTCCCTTGAAAACACCTTCAGAAGTACTCGTGAAAAATCTTGAATCACAGCCAAACCCATAAACCTGTTTTACTGATTCTTCTTAATGGCTCCAGGTCAAGACTAGTCAACAGCATAATCTCTGGCTTGGGGCGTTGTCCGGAACTGAGGGCTGTGGGCCCTCGACGGTGAATTCTCTATTGTTTTTGGCTCTCAGCAACCACAACTAGCCCAGACATGTTGACCTAAGCTAGCCATAATAGGCAGCTCCTTCCCAGCTCAGTCATCACAAGAATTAATGTGTCAAGAAAGATTTAGGAACTCCAGTTTCCCTCTGAGCCCTTGTTTCCATGGGCACACACTGCTCTTTTCTTTGTTTTGGGTACTTGCATGGTTAATACAAATAATCATGTAAAAATAAATAAAGACAAATAAATAAAAATTTAAAAATTATTGACTGGGTCATTCAGGCACACATCTGTTATAAAAACATCCTATGACATAAATGTGATTATTTCCAAAACAGGTCAGGGACTTGCTCAAAGTCCTGCAGTTATTTCATGAAAGAAGCAAAATTCAAACCCCAGGCTCTGTGGTTCCAGAAATGAAACCTTTAATTTGAATCTATGTTTAGTCCTCACAGAGTGACTCTCAAATCCTGCTGCTGGAGTCTGGGGTCATGCAGACTCGGGGAATTCTGCAGGCTGTGTCCCCCTCCTAAAGATTTATAACATACATTAGCCTAGTAGTGGCTCCAGGCTTATTAGTGGTTTCTGTATATGAATCTATTTATATTTCCTTAATGCTCCATTTCTTAAATTTATTTTCCTATGGACCCCCCCTGCCCTCCCCCTCCCCCCTTTCCCCATAACAACTACGAACGACATGTGAGACGCACTGTGGGAAATGTTGTACCGAGTTGTTCGGGTACAACATTTGGCGTTAATGTTGTCCGCATTTGAAATCAATTGAGAAAATATTCCAGGATAAAAAAGAAAGAAAAAAAGCAGGGGTATGGGGGGGGAGGAGTAAGGAGGGAATAAAGAGGAAGAAAAAGAGGAGGAGGTAGAGGAGGAAGAAGAGAAGACAGAATGATCTGTCCCGAATGACCTGAACATAGGAAGAGGAGAGAAGAACGCATTATGGCCAAAAACATTCATTTGCCAAGTCATTCACAGATTTGAGAGCATCTTGACACATACTGAGTTTTTAACATGCCAGTATTTTGAAGCAATTAAAAAAAAGATTTTGGTAAGTAGCAAAAACATCTTTCAGCATGTTGTGAGTCCCTAACAGAGGGACACCAAGATTCAGTTAACACTGTCTGTCCTTCCAGGGAATCATAAGATATTAGGGCTTAAAAGACAAGGATAGAGGTAGCATTAACAGCAGGGAGTGCATGACAAGTGCCCCTGGAAATGCAGATCGAGGGAGTCACAGTAGTTTGGGTGGGTGGGGGGCTTTTTTGGACATGTGACTGTGGGGGCCCACACCAGGACGCTGGTTCTTAGAAACTGCTTTTACAGCTAAATACCCAGGGCTCAAACTGGGCCCCACCACGTCTCAGCTGTGTGTTCTTAGACAACTTACTTGACTCATTTGTGCCTCAGTTTCTTCATCTGTAAATGGTGATCACAAGAGAATCTGCATCACAGTGTTGCTGTAAAGATTGAAGTGCTTCCAACACGCCAGGACACAAAGGCCTTATGAGTGTCAGTCATCACTGTGAGCTAAATTACTGTTTTGGAATACATTGGTGAAGAAGTGGGGATCTGAGAAACAGAGAAAAGGGTCTGGGAATGCCAGGCAAGACCAAGACGCACAATTTAGAAGTCACATGTGGTCCTGACCTATGTGCAGAAGAGAAGGAAGACTGGGAGGAACATGGGGTTTGAATAGCTAGAGAAAGTGGGATCTGGTCACTCAGAAGGGAAGCGGGATGACCGCATATCCCAAAAATGGTAGCCGCACCGCGAACAGGTTGGCCTGGAAGTGACAGGGCAGGCGATCGGCCATTTTGACACCTCATGCTTACGAAAGCCCCAGCTGTTGGAACCGCCCACCCTGGAATATCAGTCGAGCAGCCTCGTGCTGACCCCGTAACTGTGCTTGTGGAAGGAGAGGTAGAGGGGGAACAGAGAACAAATAGGCCACTGTCGGAGGGCGTAAACTTGAGGCAGAATACACCCCCAAGGGTGGGAGGATCGGTCTTGATTTCATCTTGAAAAACAAGAAATATGTTCAGGCAAATTGACATTCTGTTTGTCTCTTTCAAAAGCTGGGGGTGGCTTATCGTTGTTTGTCCCACAGATTGGTTTGGAAATTGCCAGCCAATTAAAATACACAAAGTTAGCAAAATTGGTTACTCGTTTTCCCAAAAATGCATACTGAATGTGCTGTAAATGAGCTTGCTTTCAAAAGTTCAGTGAAGTATATAGATTCCAGTTACTGGTAATGACTAAAAATAAAGCAATAAAAACCACACTCTGCTTTTTACCCTATATTTTCAGTTCTTGATGTGGCTCGCTGACAAGTATAATTGAAATGACTGGTTGAGTTATGCCTGCCAAAATCTGTCTTTGTTAACGTGGAAGTAAGAGAAGGTGTGGAGGTAGGGGACTGGTGGGACTGGTGGGAAGGGGGCTTGGGGGAGGGGGCAGGCTTCCACGGATGGAGGAGAAGATCCCCTGTATCTGCATTCCTCACCATAATTAGTGGTGGGTAAATCCCTGCGGTTTCTTGACCATCTGTCTGCTTCATAAAGACTGAGATTAGAGTCTCTCTGATATCAGTTGGTTCACACTGTAATGGCATTCCATTTTAAAATAGCTCCACTTGAGCAAAACTTGCAACATAATATTTACAACAATTATAAGAGAAATTGGACTGCTCCTTAAGCCACATGGGCCCATATATCTGAAGAAGAAGTTACAGAAAAATTAATCTCAGGGGGTTTTAAAATAAACTACCAGAGAAAACTGGAACAGAATGATGAACGTGTAAGGTAATAGAAAACTCCAAAAAAATGAGCTCAAAGAAGGCTACTCTAACAAATGTGTTACCAGAGCACAAAAAGCAATGCGTCCACGTGTTAATTCCTTCAAGTCAGTGGTTCTCCACTGGTTGTCACAACTGGAGGGAGTGGGAGATATTGGCATATGGTGGGCAGATGTGAGAGATGGTGCCCAGCATCTTGCAATGCACAGCACAAATGTCAGACATACCAAGATGGAGAACTCGTGCTTCCTATTACGTGTAATTTTTGCAAACCCACTGTTTTTCTCATTGGAGCAAATGGTTGCTGGTGTATTGTCCAGGTCCTTCACAGACATTTTTCTGCTTTTAACAGCACTGGGTAACCCAATATTATAAAGAAATTGAATAAAATATGAATATGCAGATTAATGAATTACTCTGCCCTGGATACTTGCACAACCACCAGCCAGGTCAAGAAGGGTTGTCAATTTTTGCCATTCTAACTGGTATCTCAGTGTGGTTTTGATTTGCATTTCCCTGATGGCTAATGATGATGAACATTTTTTCATGTGTCTGTTAGCCATTTGTATGTCTTCTTTTGGGAAGTGTCTGTTCATGTCTTCCGCCCATTTTTTGACTTGGTTATTTGGTTTTGGGTGTTGAGTTTGAGAAGTTCTTTATAGATCTTGGAAATCATCGCTTTGTCTGTAGTGTCATTTGCAAATATCTTCTCGCATTCTGTGGGTTGCCTCTTCACCTTCATGATTGTGTCTTCAATGAACAATAAGTTTTTAATTGTAATGTAGTTGGTCAAATGTACATGTCTTTTATAGTCTGCTTAAGAAATTTTTTCTACCTTGCAATCATGAAGACAATCACTTATATTATTTTCCACAACGTTTATTATTTTCCTTTTGTTTTAGGACCGTAATCCACTTTGAGCTGATTTGGATAGATGGTGTGAGAAAGAAGTTTTATTTTTCATTTATCTGTTTATTTATTTTAGTACATACTCCAGCCATAGGCATTGAGATAACTGTTTTTCCCCCACTGGTTTGCAGTGACCCAGTTATCACAAATCTAAATGTCCTTAACTATGTAGACCTTCAATTCTACTTCAGTGTTGTGTTGATGTTTGAGTTTATCCCACATTATCTTAATCAGTACAGCCTTATAGTAATCTTGGTATCGGAAGAGCAAGGTCTGAGACACCTTCTTCTTCAATAATGCCTGAGTTCTCTGCAGGCTTTTATTCTCGTGTGAATCTTAAAATCAGCCTTTCAGTTTTTTACACACACACACACACACCCCACACATTTTAGAAATGTTAATGCCACCGCACTGAATCTATAACTTTTCAGTATTGAGTCTTCCAATCCATAACACAGAGGGTTTTCTTTAAAATATCTCATTAATGTTTTGTAGTGTTCCTTATAGGTCTAAAATAACACAGAGGGTAGAATTGTCAACTCAGACACACATGAATTATAGATTTTATTCCACAGAAAGCATTACTAATAATTCAAAGGATGCAGGATACAGAATAGAAGACTCAGGCAAAGTGCTGTTCCTTTGGAGAAGTCCAAAACTGTCAACATAGCTCCACAAAGATGCTGCTTGTTCCATGGGAGGGTGTGTTCTGGCTCAGATGTAACATGTGATGTGTAACCGGTGCATGTGGAATGCTGCTTACATCAAGGGAACCAATTTGATTAACGATCATCCTCATTCTACACTCAACCTATGGCACAGCTTATGTGATGCTCTTCAGCCTGTCATGCCCTCAAGACACCATATGGTCCAGATTTCTTTACAAGTGGTAAATCGTGCTAAAAGCAATTTATCAGAAAAGGACTCTTATTTATCTTTCTGCTACTAAATACCATGAGCATGTTTACCAGCAGTTGATCTTCATCATCCTTTTTTTCTGAGCAAAGACAGAGGTTTGTTGATAAGCCTGCTACTCCCAACTTTCCTGCCAAGTATCTTTATTAGGTATACTTCTGATGATTTAGTGATACTGGCGCTATTTTCAATGATGTCTTTCTTTTAAATATCATTGCTATCTCTTCATTGTTGGTATGTAGAAATATAATTTTTATATTTATATTGACTTTGTTTTTAGTAATAAAAAAACTTAAAAACTTACTAAGTTCTCTAAGTTTCTTAGACACTTATTAATTCTATAATTTATCTGTAGATTATGTTAGATTTTCTACTACCTGGGCATATAATTCGCTGTAATGAAAGCTTTCTTTCTTCCTTTTTTTCCTTCAATGCTTATATTTTCTATTTGTAGGTCTCCTCTTATTTCACTGACTGGGGCTCCAGTACAATGTTGAATAAAGTGCTGATAACATGGGCATGGCTGCTGATTGCAAAGGAACATAGGTCGATGCTTCACTATTAAGTATGATATCTGCTGCGGTTTTTTTGTAGATAACATTTTTATCAGGTTAAGGAATATCCCTTCTCCTAATTTGCTAAAAAGCTTCATATTAAAGAGATGTTGCATTTTATCAGATGCTTGTTCTTTTTTGGTGCCCATTAAGATGATCATATATTTTTCCTTTTTTTATTTACGTGACTCATCACATTGATAGGTTTTCGACTATTACAACAACTTTGCCTTTCTAGAATAAATCCAACCTGACCATGATATTATATACTTACACACTGCTGAGTTCAATTTGCTAACATTTTGATTTCCATTTTCTCATCTGTATTCATGGGTGAGATAGGCCTGTGGCTCTTCTTTCTCGTATTATCCCTTATGAAGTTATGGCAATTCATAAAATGAACTGCTTAGTATTCATTTTTTCTTTATTTCACGGGAGAATTTGTGTACATTGTTATTATTTCTTCCTTAGATGTTTGTGCACTTTGCTGGTGAAACCATCTGGGGTTCACAGACTCTTTAATCGAAGCTTCCAAGTACAAGTGACTTCAGGGCTAAACTGGTGTTGTATATATGTGTAGCAGCAGAAAGTAGAGTAGGAAAAAAAACACGGTGACCTACTACGGTTAATTGGGAAACACCTCAATGCATTCAAGAACAAATAAATCTGCCCACGGGTGCACAGGCATGCAGATGGACCAGCCTGCCACAGGTGCTGGAAGCCACGTGTCCTGAGGTCCTACTTTGAACTTCACCCTACGGGGAATGCTGTAAAATACAGGGCCTTCAACAGCCTCTCACAATCCGAAGCCTTTATCTTAAATCATTTGTTTTTCTCACCCTAAGTACTGCATTCCTACCTCTTACTCAGCCTAGATATTTCCAAAGAAATTGTGTTCTGGATGGCCCCAGGTGGGGTTGAGATGCAGAAAGATGGGCATGGGACCTTTTAAGACTTCATTACTCTATGCCTTGCTGAAAAGATAGACCCAAAGCTAAACAGATAAGAACTATTGGTCTTCCTAGAAGGAACATTTTGAGCCCAGCCTTTAGGAATGCCTTCTTGATGGCCTTCAATAGGCCATATTTGGGAAGTACAGCCTGGAGTTGAAGGCAAGCTGATTTTGTTCAAGGTTGCCAATAAAAAATGGCTGTAAATAATGGGTTTCACTCAGTAGCTAATGCACACAGGGAAAAATAACCGAGAAAAAGAGCAGAATACCTAACATGCTATAATTACTTGCTGATCATCTATCTCTTTCTCCAAGCTTTTCCCGTATCATGGGATTTTCACTCCAAAGTATTCTCATTGAATATAAATTTCCAAATTAGTGACTTTAAATTATACCCACTGTACAGATTCAGCTCAAATTCTTTTTTCATCATGAAGCCTTTTTAGAACCAGCTCTGTGACCTCTTCTGTCCACGCTATCTATGTTTGCCATTATAATGCGCATACTATTGATGCATTCTTCATACTTTCGAGACTGCCTACACCAAACAGCAAGTAAATGGTGGGTATGGCTAGAACCCAAACCATCTGACCCAGCCCAGTTGTCTTTCCAATAGAATCTTCCATCCTGTGACCTTCAGGGGCCACTACCTGGCCTAGTAGGAGGTTATTCCTGACATAAGGTTCAAGGCAAGTGTGCACAGCAGGGAGTGAGGAGAGAGGAATTACCGAGTTTGTGCATAAGGATTACACTTTATGTCTTCTGTGGCACAAATAAAGAATTTGGGAGTAAAGGGACCCCTCTTACAAAACTGAGCAATGCACTTTCCCACCTGCTCCAGGGAGGAGACGTTCATTATTTCCTCCTTACCAGCCAAAGTCTACCCAATCGCTTCTCAGAACTGAAAATCATCCTTTTCATTTTGATAAGCACCTGGCCTTTACTGCAAAATTCTCTCCTTTCCCTGCCTGTTAAACAATTTTTAAAATAAAATCACATCATACTAATGGATGGAATTGTTGGATTCTCTGTGATCAGCTCCTGTCGGCAGCTTTCTCTTTAAACAATCATGTCAATGATTGCAAAAGGAAGGAAGGCACAGGGGAGCTTATGTTGGAGCTGATGCTGATGCACCTCTCATAAATGGTGGTGTCATGAAGATTTAATCACAAAACATCTATAAACGAGGGTTTTAAAGAGCCTATTCATGGTTCCTAATCTTTTTTCACCAGACTCACCAAATTCTGCAGCAGGCAGGGAGGAGACTGTATTTATGGCTCATTAATAAAGATTCCTTTCTAAAAAGCATGTCTTTTGCATAATCATGAAGATGAGGGAATCTTTAAAGGAATTATATCATTGCAAAAGCGACTGGTATGTCTGATCAGCAATGATTCCATTCTTAACTGAGGTTTTATATTTGAATAATTCCTGCAAGTCTATCTTCTGTGCAAATACATTTTTGATTGGTAATAAGTGTTACTAGTTATTTCGTTTTCAGCCTACAGACTGATCTGATATGATCCTCTGCCTTTTCTATGTGGCCTTGATCGGCATTCCAAAAATTCATGTATGGAGACGGCAGAAG
This sequence comes from Leptonychotes weddellii, assembly GCF_054177405.1. Classification (NCBI taxonomy): domain Eukaryota; kingdom Metazoa; phylum Chordata; class Mammalia; order Carnivora; family Phocidae; genus Leptonychotes; species Leptonychotes weddellii. Next base: position 93,622,097 of record NC_138379.1, on the reverse strand, counting down.
AACTGGGATGACACAGCACCTGAGGGGATAATGTGAAGAAAGTGCAAACAGTGGATAGAGCAGTCACTCTGGCAATTATGGGGTGTGAGAACAATATGGGTCTTCCCTGTGTTTGAGAGCAGGAAGAGAAATTTCTATTTTCCACATGACTTGTCGAAGACTGACCCAAGTACCTCCCCAAAACTCCTGGTTGCCAGTTTGTAAAATGGCACCATTAAAAAGCCCTTATTAATATTTCCAAAGCTGTGTGAGTTTCTGAGGAATATTTTGAAGCTCAAAGCCAATGTAATTATTGACATTTGACTTTGAAGCTCCTTGGCTATGAATGGTCATCTAGCATTTTCATTGCCCCCTCATTGCTGTGACTGTTGCCTCCACCTGCAGGACCACCAGCAGCCGCCACGGTGGGGGGGCCTCACCGCGTCCAACAGACCAGGGTGCTTGGCATGCGTTACATCTCATTTAATCCTCTTAATACTCGAGGTAAGTTCTCCATGGACCTTTTCTCCGTGAGAAATCGGATTTAGGTAAGTTAATTAACCTGACTAAGATAACGGAGTTCAAAAGTTGGCAGTGGCTAGGATTGAACCAAAGCATTTTGAGGTCAAAATCCAAGGTTATTAACCACTGAGATATTCTGCTTCTAATCTGCTATGGAGTTAAAAACCAGGTGGTCAAACTCATTAAAACTGTATCTAAAGGTAAAGTATGTAAGTGCTGCATTCTGTTTGAGAAATTCTAATAATAATGTCTCCGGGATTTGGGGTTGTAGATTCCAGCCATCGTTGGGGAATGCAGAGGCATTAGGTCTATGAAACTATGCAAAATAGCTTACAATACACATATGGCTACTTTTCAGATGTGTGTATTTTCTTTAAGTCCCTTTAGAATGGTGCTCCCCCATCTCTCAGGACTGACTGCCAATGGTCAACTGCTGTTCACAGGTGTATGTATTTAAAGGTAATGATTTGAATGTGTTAATAGAGTCATAGTCTGTTTCGTTTATTAGTGGAAAGAAGGACAGCACAGCGGTATGATTGAGCACATAAATTCTGAAGCCATATTTCCTGAGTTCATATCCCAGCTCTTTGACTCTCTAGTTGGGTGGCCTTGGCTACCTAGTCTCTCTAACTCACTTTCCTCACATGTAAAATGAGTTTTAAAATAGTAAGTCCCAGGGCGCCAGGTTGGCTCAGTCAGTTAAGTGTCCATCTCTTAATTTCAGCTCAGGTCATGATCTCGGGGTGGTGAGATTGAGCCCCATGTTGGGCTCTGCGCTCAGCGGGGAATGTGCTAGAGATTCTCTCTTGCCCTCTGCCCCTCCCCCCCTTTATTTTTATATGGTTATTTTTTAAAAGATTTTATTTTATTTATTTGACAGAGAGAGAGAACACAAGAGAGGGAAAACAAGCAGGGGGAGTGGGAGAGGGAGAAGCAGGCTTCCCGCCGAGCAGGGAGCCCGATGTGGGACTTGATCCCAGAACTCTGGGATCATGACCTGAGCCGAAGGCAGACGCTTAGCAACTGAGCCACCCAGGCGCCCCTCTCTCCCTCTTTAAAAAAAAAAAAGTACCTACCTCATAGGACCTTGTGAGGATAAAATGAATCAAATTTATATAACACTTAGAACACTTTCCAGTTCCCATAGTAAGCACCACGTTTTCATGGGTGCCAAATGCTAAATACATAACAAACTATCCATAAGAAGGTCTGCAACTATTTCAGATTAACCTGAAAATGCTAAGAACCCCACTGCTCTAGAACAGATACATTGAGATACCTTGTTTGGTTGTTTCAGAGAAGCTTTTAAAATCCTTCCAGGTTCTCACTTGTGTTGTGAGTGGTGCAGAGTGCTGGATAAATATTCTGTTCAGAGATACCTCTCTGCCGTGTGCGAGGAATTAACATGCATGGGATTTGCACTTAGGTGCTGAAGCAAAGTCAATGCAAAATCATGCCATCTCTGGAGATTAACCTTTAATGCAAAGGCAACATGATACACAGAATCTAAACACAATGGACAAAGAAGAAATTGAAGGAAATACATTTTTATTTTCCTACTCTTTCATTTTTATGTTTGGGGAAGTAAACCATTATTCTCACTCTTTTTTGTTTGTTTGTTTCATTAACCCAGTTTATATAATGTATTTCTCTCCCTGCCCATACATCTATACAAGTAAATAATTCTCTCATCAACTGAATTTTAAACTCAGATTCTTCATTAATTGTTATTTTTCTTCTCAAGCAGAAACTGGTTTATGCTCTGAATGTTGTTTGATAAGCCCCTGTATTTCTTTGTATTCACAGGTTCTGCTGCTGTCTGCTAAAAGTCATTTCTTGGCAGTCTTGGGTGATTGCAGATGAAAAGGCTATGCGACTAAGTCCCCCGACAGGAAAGGGAGGAAGGATACTGTTGAAACTCAG
>NC_138379.1:93587719-93619573 GCF_054177405.1 Leptonychotes weddellii | reverse complement strand
TCATGCTCTCTCTCTCATTCTCTCTCTCTCAAATAAATAAATAAAATCTTTAAAAAAATTGTGGAGCTGGAACAAACACAGGAACAGACCCCCCCAAACAAGGCAGCAGGTAGCTAACACATTAGCATCCCAACGCCTGAGGACTGAGGCTCTGCATTGTGCCCTCCTCACTTGGGCCAACTGAGTCCGATGGGATTTGTTGACAAAGTCTGAACAATGAACGGGAACTCTGTGAGGTGATACAAATAAAATGCTAAACATTTCCTACTTACATTTCCTTTCCCTTGGAAGGACAATAGAGTCATCTCTGGTACAGGAACAGAAAACAAAACCTGTCCGTCTGACGTACACGCTGAAAGAATGCCCTGCCTGTTTGTGTGTGGCACCAAAGGGAACAGACCAACCCTTCCTCTGGCTCTCTGGCTGTCTTTTACAATAGGCTGCACGCTTACATTCATGTCATCCTCAACATCCAAAGGGCACATACTTTTCCACATTCATTCCACATGCCACAAGGACACAAAAGAGGCTGGACCACTTCTAAACGATTTCTTTAACACATCACCAAAAGCTCTTTTTTTAAAGAACAATTCTCAAAATTGAGTGCACATTAACCCAAAGATCTTGCTAAAATGAAGCTGCTGAGCCTTATCCTCCGTTTCTGATTTAGGATGTGTCAGGTGAGGCCAGAGAATTTGCACTTTTAACAGGTTCCCAGGGGATGCTGAGGCTGTTGGTTGTAGGACTACACTCTGAGAAACACTGGAACAGAGATTCATGCTAAGGGCCCAGAGGCTTCCAAACTTTTCTGCACATTGGAATCACCTAGAGATCTGGCAAACCACTGATGCCTGGCACCATCCCAGAAATTCTGATTTCACTGGTATGTGGGGTGACCTGTGTATTAGCATTTTACAGAGCTCCCCGTGTGATTCTGAAGTACAGCAAAGTTTGGGGCCTGGAATATTAGATATACCTCTCTCTGCCTGTCCTTGTGACTAACATCTAGCAAAATCCTGCAAAGTTTTAATGCCCTTATTCCCTCATCCTTTTGTTTCACCGACATTTGGTAAGCAAAAGTCCCAAACTTGGGTCAGTGCATTAGCTGCATTGGTAACTTCTCTATCCATGTTGCTGTGCACTTCTGGAGAAAATAATGCGCCCTCAAATGTTTCCGATTGTCATGCCACAAGGCCTGATTCAGTTCATTTATTGTCATGCTCATTTTCTCTCCCCCCTGTGAGCTCTCTTTCTTCCTCTCTAATTTCTCATAATTTTTTTTTCAAGCTCTCTCAACACCTTAAAACCTATTTCAGTGGGGCTGGGGCAGGTTTGCCCTCCAAGGGACATTGACAATGTCTGGCGATAATTTGGTTGTCACAAATGGTGGCGGATATCTATGCTACGGGCACCTAGTAGGTAGAGGTCAAGGATGATGCTGAACATCATACAAGGCACAGAAAGCCCCCACGACAAGGAATTATTCAAGCAGAATATCAAAGGAGCTGTGGTTGAGAAACACTAGCATCTCCACGTCACCTTCCCCAACTCAGCAGATGACAACACTTGAACTTCATAGAGAAAAGAGAGCCTGCCACCCCCTCCAGCCTCACGCTCACATATCCAAACATATTCTTACCTGTTCAGTTTGGTTTCTATAGACAGGTGAGTCTACAGCTAGTGTCACGCAGGGGCTCTTCCTCCCATCTTTAATCTCTTCGATCACTTCTGGAAGATAGAAAAGTACAAAATGAGTACCCATTTATTCACTGATTTATTGTTTGATTCACATGGAAAATATTATCTACTATGTGTCAGGTATTGTGCAAGGTGCTAGGAATATAATGCTGAACAAACTAGAAAGTCTCTGTCTTAAATGATTTTCATGTCCAGTGGAAGAAACAGACATTTAATTAAATAATCCCCAAATATTAATTACCAAATGTGATCAATGCTAAGCAAGCCTCTCACTGATGAACTTGACCTAGTACGAGAGGTCAGAGAAGCTTCTGTGAGATGGTGTTGGCTTCTGCTAGCATTAGGCTAGCTGGGCAGCAGGGGTGGGAATGGGGAGGAGGACCAAGCCCAGGCAGAAGAAATAGGACTCACTGAGGTCCTGAGGCCTGACGTCTAAAGCAAGTCTCACTGGAGGACATGAAAGAAGGTCAATGCTGATGGAGAACAGATGAGAGGGAAAGAGGCCCAGATGAAACAGGAGAGCAAGCCAGGGCCGGTTCTTTAATTCTTTCATTCATTCGACGTGTAAGTATTGAGTATTTCCTAGGATCCAGACCACCTGCTCTAGACACAGGAGATTTAGAAGTTGAGTTTTTTCTTCATCCTGGGTGATACAGATCATGAAGACCAAAAGAAAACTATGTTTTGTGGTCACTGAAGAAGAGATGACTACATTGGAGGAGGGGAGTGGAAGCATGGTAGGAGTAGTGAGTTTCCATTGTCACGTAGGGCACTGACACCTGGGTAAACCTGAGAAGGATGAAGGAGCAGACTCTGCCAGGAGAAACACCTTTCCCGCCAGAGGGGCCAGACAGAGCAAGAGCCCCGAGGGGAGGCACACCTGTTTAGTTCACACCTGAAGAGCAGTGAGGTGTGTGTATGTCTGAGGCAGAATAAATGCAAGGGGAGAACAAAAGGAGGAAAGGACCAAGGGTAAGGGGAAACAGAGATTGACAGAGGGGATTAAAAACAGGACCCAATAATTATGCTGTCTAAACACACACACACACACACACACACCTCACTTTAAATATAATGACATAGACAGGTTGCTAGTAAAAGGATGGAAAAAGATATGTCATGCAAGCACTAATCAAAGGAAAGCAGAAGTGGCTACATTAATATTGGATAAAATAAACACTGGAACAAAAAAATTAATAGAGACAAAGAAGAACATTGTGTAATGATTAAAGGGTCAATCTACCATGAAGACATAGGAATCCTAAATGTGTGTGTACCAAACAACAGAGCTACAAAATATATGAAGTAAAAAGTATCAAACTACAAAGAGAAATAGACATACCCACAATTGTTGTTGGAAACTTCGACACCCTCTCTCAACAACTGGTAGAACAACTAGATAGGACATCACTGAGAATGTAAAATAATATCATCTACCAAGATCTTACTGACAGATATAGTCGATCACATCTAATGGCAGCACAATACAGTCTTTTCAATTGCTCATGAAATATAAACCCAGATCAACCATATCCTGCATGATAAAACAAACCTCAGCACATTTAGAATAATTGAAATCATGTAGACTGTGTTCTCTGTCCGCAATGGGATTGAACTATAAATCAATACAAGAAAGATAAAAGGAAAATTTCCAAACACTCAGAAACTAAAGAACATACTGCTCGATAATCCATGGGTCAAAGAAAAAGTCTCAAGGAAAATTTAAAAAATTCAAGGAATTCAATGAACATGAAAATACACGACATCACCATTTGCAGGACACAGTAAAGCGCCATTGCAAAGGAAATTTATAGTGTTCTACGCATACACTAGAAAATAAGAAAAGTCTCAATAATATAAATTCCCATGTGAAGTATCTAGAAAAAATGCAAAATAAAATCAGCAGAAGAAAAGAAATAACTATAAGAGCAGAAATGAATGAATATAAACAACAGAAGAACAAGACAGAAAATCAATGAAACAGAGTTGGTTCTTTGAAAAGGTCAATAAAACCAACAGATCTCCAGCAAGAGGAATGAGAGAGAGAGAGAGAGAGAGATTTGCCAATATCAGGAGTGAAACAGGAACTATCAGTACAGACCCTACAGATATCAAAAGGATGCCCAGGGAATACTATGAACAACTCCACATGCGTAAATTTGACAGTATACATGCAATGTACTAATTCCTCAAAATCACTGATACAGTTCACCCAATATGAAATAATTTGAATAGCTCTATAAATAATAAGAAAATTAAATTCGTAACTTTGAAATTCACATAAAAGAAATTTCTAGGCACAGATGATTTCACTGAAGTATTCTCCCAAATGTTTAAAAAAAGAACCAACACCCATTCTACACAATCTCCTCTGGAAAACAGAAGAGGAAGGAGTACTTCCCAATTCACTGCATAAAGCTATTATTATTCTGATAGCAGAACTAAATGAAGACATACCACACCACTCACCCTCCTAAAAAAAAAAAAAAGCAAAAAAGAATGAAAGAAAACCACAGACCAATATCCTGCATGTATATGTATGTTGAAAACCTTAATGAAATATTAACAAACAGATATATTTAGCAATGTATAAAGAATTATACACCATTATAAGTGGAGTTTAGTCCAGGGATGCAAGGTGGGTTAAATATTTGAAAATCAACCAATGTAATCCACCATATTAATAGGTTAAAGAAGAAAATCACATGATCATATCAATCAATGCAGCAAAAGCATTTGACAAAGTTCAACAACCATTCATGGTAAAAACTCTTAGAAAACTAGGAGCTTTCTCTTTTTGATAAAAAGCAAATACAAAAATGCTGCAGGTAACATTATACTTAAAGTTGTGAAATTGAATGCTTCACCTCCTAGGATCAGGAACACAGTGAGGTATAGCTCTCATTTCTCTTATTTAACATAATGCTGGGAGTTCTAGTCAGTGCACTAGTGTAAGAAAAGGAAATAAAATGCATACAGATGAAAAAGAAAGAAAGCCATACAGATCAGAAAGGAATAAGAGAAAATAAGAGACATACAGATCAGAAAGGAAGATGGTGGATGACACCATTGTCTACATAACAAACTTTAAGAGAAATCTACAAAAACCCTCCAAGAACTAAAAACTGAGCCCAGTAAAGTCACAGTTTTGCAGGTCAATACACAAAAATCACATGTATTTCTATATACTAACAACAAACCCATGGACACCAAAATTAAAAATACATAACATTTACAATTGTTCAAAAAATGAAGTACTTTGGTGTGTATCTAATAAAAGCACACACAGGACTTTTATACTGAAAACTACAAAGCACTAATGAAAGAAATAAAAAAGAAGTTCTATATAAATGAAGAGACATACAATGTCATTGGATTGGGAGACTCAGTGTAGTGAAGATAGCAATTCTCCCCAAATGGCGTACAGATTTAACACAACTCCTACCGAAATCCTAGCAAGATTTTTTTGTAGACTTAGACAAGATTATTTTAAAAATTATATGAAAACCAAAAAGAACTAGAAGAGGTAAAACAATTTTGCTAAGGAGAAAGTAGGATGAATTACCCAATTTCAAGACTTACTACATAGCAATCAAAATCACATGATATTGTCAGAAAGATAGATCCACAGGTCAATGGAACAGATCTGATTTTTGGCAAAGGTGCAAAGAAAATTCACTAGAGGAAAGACAGTCTTTTCAAGAAATAGGGCTTGAGCATTCTGTAAGCGAAAAACAATAACAAGAACAAAACCCCTTTGACCTAAGGTATAAAAAAATTAGCTCAAAAGGGATCACACACCTCAGTTAAAATGTAAAACTATAAAACTTTTAGAAGAAATACAGGAAATCTTTGGAACCTACAGCAAGTCAAATAGTTCTTAAATCTGACACTCAAAGTACAATCCATTAAAGAAAAATTAATAAATTGGATTTTATCCAAATTAAAGACTTTTACTCTGTGAAAGACCAAACCAGCCAAATTGAAAATGCACGAAAGCAATAAAGAGACATTTCATCAGAGAGGATGTACAAATGGACCATAAGCACATGAAAAGATGTGTAGTATCATTAGCCACGAGAGAAATGCAAGTTGAAATCACAATTAAATATTGATTCACACCCATCAAAATGGCTAAAACAAAAAACCAGAGGAAACACTAAATTTTGGTGAGGATGCAGAGACATCAGATCACTCCCGCACTGCTGATGTCATGGAACGTGGTGCAGCCACTCTGGAAAAAAGTTGGCATTTCTTAAAAAAAACTAAGCATGCAACTACTGTAGGACCCAGCAAGTTCACTTCTGGGCATTCACCCGGAGAAATGAAGATGTATGTTCACACAAAGAAACCTAAGCATGAATGTTCATAGCAGCTTTACTAGTAATGGTCCCAAACTGGGAACAACCCAGAGGTCCATGGATGCGTAAATGGTTAAACAAAGTGCGGTCCATCCACACCATGGAATAGTACTTAGCACTGAAGAGAAATGAACTATTGGCACACACAACAGCCTGGATGAATCTCCGGAGAATTATGTTGACCAGCCCCCCAAAGAAGCCAATGGCAAAAGGTCACATTGTTTAGAATTCCATTTAGATAACGTTCTTAAAAATGACCAAATATGGATCTGGAGAAGAGCTTAGTGATCGTCAGGGGTGAGGAGAAGTGGGTATGGCCATAAAAGGGTAACATGAAGGTCTTCGTGGGGGTACAAGCGTTCTGTGTCTTGACCCCATCAGTGTCAAATCCTGCTGTGATATTTGCACTGTGGTTGTGTAACATGTTATCACCGGAGGAAACCAGGTAAAGGGTGTGGGGGATCTCTCTATGTTATTCCTTATAACTGCAAGTGAATCTACCATTATCTCAAAATATAAGGTTTAATTAAAAAAGTAATTAGCTCCATATTAACATAGGGCTCTGTTGGCACACCTCCTATGGGGCACCCCGATTGCTAACCCCCTTCTGCCCTCCTACCCCTGCCTCTCTCCAGCAAAAAGAGAGCTTTACTTTGAGATGTGGCTTCTCCATGCGGATCCTACCCACCAGCCACTTCAAGATGAGATTTTTCAGTGCATCATTTATGATTAGAGTTGGCCTTAACTTTTCTAAAAACAGAGGGTAAAATTACAGCAATGACTCATTTTATTTAGGAATTCTCGACCTCATTTTTTTTTACTTTTCATACTCAGTATCATACTGTGAGAAAATTAATTGGCAGATATTCTGAAAGAATGATAAATAAGATGATACGATATTTAAACTGTTTTTAAAGAAGATGAATACAACGGTTGATTTGTTTACAGTTGTGTTTTTGGGAAGACTGTGGGTTGTCCAGATGATGGTGCTAGAACAGTGTTGTTAAGTCGTGTGAGAGCAGGAAATTCACTCTGGGTCATTCAAAGTCAAAGGTGGATCCTTATTAATCACATTTTTAACTGTTTTTTTTTCCCAGGCCAGTTTTCATTGTCACCATCTTCATCACCAAATATTTCGTCGAAAAATTCATAGTCTGCATGGCAATGCCAGAAATCCTTAAAACGCCAGGCAATCCTATTCAAACCAGGAATTGTCGCACAGGCTTCACTTATTCATGAAGCACCTGTTTAAGCTATTAAAGGGACATAATCAGTAAGAGAAGACTGTGTTAAAAGTGTCAGCTAGCCCCTCTTAGTACAACATAAATATTTTTTAAAGAGCTTATCAGAAGGGTTCATAGCCAAGAAATTTTCTCATAGGTTGTATACAGAAATTGTTTAAATTGTAACTATTCACGTGGTAAGGAAATTAAACTGAATGAAAAGTAAGTTAATTTCTAGGGGTCACTAGTAGTCAAAAGAAATATACAACACCCATATTTTATATTAACCAGAGTGAAAACAACATGGTTAGAGACCGAAATCACACTGAATGCAGCCATGGTTCTGCTCTGGTTTATGAAAGTTGACCTTGAGGCTTTTCAAGTTGGAAAAAAAACCCCACAAAGAACAGACAACAAGTAATGGAAATAAAAGTCTTTTCCTTGCGTTCCTTTAGTTTGTAAAGTGTACTTTGTCATTTCTCACCTGGCTATGAAGGCTTCCGTCAAGCTGAAGAGTTACGAGAGAGAAGAAAGCAGAGAAACAGCTTCTCAAGAAGAGCACGTTGATTGCGTGCACTGAACCCTCTTGTAGGCGCCGAATCACAAGGACCACAGCACCCGCAAGTGACCCTTCACAAAACACGAACTTTCCCCAGCCCTCAAAACTGCAGGAAAACTGGTGTGTTTTTACATTGAATACTGAAAAATAAGTCCTCATTCCCTCGCTCTCTCTAACACACACACACACACACACACACACACACACTGGGGATAATTCAATCACTCTTTAGGTTACCAGGGCGTCCTAAAGGCTACTGTTCCCTACTTGATAAGGATCCAGAACTGATCTATAATTATCCCTTTACACTTTACAGAGCAGTTCATATATCTTAGAGACTCCATAAACGTAGTTTATTGACTGCTTTTATTTCGAGCGCATGTCTTATGCAGGCTGAAAATGCTGACCTGGTTCAGGGGTGACAGCAGAGGAGGAGTGAAGTAGATTTCTTACAACATACAGGGGCCTCTGAAGGATCACACACGTGAAAGAAGGAAGCAAAATTTAAGACACCCTCTCTGTGGAGATGACCCTAAGGCTCTACTCTAAACGTCCCTCCTGAGCTCTGGGAGAGGCTTAGCTTAAGAAAGGTGTGTGGCTGGGGGTGGGCGGGGCAGGGGGGCACCTGGGTGACTGAGTCGGTGAATGACTTGATTTCAGCTCAGCTCGTGATCTCAGGGTTGTGAGATCGAGCCCCATGTAGGGCTCCGTGCTGGGCATGGAGCCTGCTTGAGATTCTCCCTCTGCCTCTGCCCCTCCCCATTTGTGCTGGGGTCTTTCCCTTTCTTCTAGATTGTAAGCTTCTTGAGGACAGATATAATTTAAAATCTTATTTTCTCAAACAACCAGATCTGAGTATTTAATATAGTGGAAAGTGTATATTTAATTGCAGTGAAATGAATTAAAACGGAGGTAATACTGAAGATTTTTTTAATTTTCTCTAATGGTGTCACCTTTCTCTTACTCCGCTTTCACATGTTACTTCAAAAATTGCTGCCTACCTGGTTCAAAAGCACCTCTTTTAGTTTCCATGGAAGATTGTCATGTTTGAGTATACATATATAAAGTTGGTTAGAGCTGGGTTTCCATAATATCGACAAATGCAGCAACAACAAATTCTCATTTGTTAACAGCATTAATTCAAACAGACTCTCCAAGGTAAACCAATAACTGATTTGAAGCTAGAACTACAAACAGAAATAAAATTGAAGTAATTGTCCAGTTTTTTTCCCACTACTGTTCTACAATTTTAATTTTTATGTATGGTAACAATTTCTACCCTTAATGCTAGAGAACAATTTTCGCAGCATTATTTATTCTTCCTCTTAATCCACAAAAATTCACTGGGCAACTGGACATAAGGGACCAAAAATTATGTCCATCTTTGCTGTTAAGTCTACTCTAGTTGGAATCAAAAGACAGACTTGAAGCTCACCGTAATCCATGTTAAATTCTCTACGGATGTATGGGTGCTCAAAGGACTGTAGTTTATGGGGGAAGGAGAATATAGATTTCTCCAGGAAAGTCAGAGGTCTTTCAGATAGGCAACATTTGAGTGGGGGGGGATTGGTGAATTTCTAGCTCGCCACCCAGACAAGCTCTCTAGGGAAAGGAGATGCCTGTGAAAAGGCACAGGGTGGTAGGGTGCCATTTTGAACTTGGAGACTCTGGTTCTATAGAACGAACCCAAGGAAGACAGGAGTCGGTGGCTCTGCTAAGCTGGGACCCAAGGAAGACAGGAGTTGAGTGTCAGCAGGCTGAATGAGCCAGCTCATGGAAGGTACACACTACCGAGCCTTTGGGATTTTATGCAGGCCTCAAGGTATGGGAAGATCCCAAGCAAGGGGATGCTTCAGAATTTACTGCAGAAACAGCACTCTGTGACATTGGGGTAACAGGGCAGAAGGGTGTGAATGAATGAGCCCACATCTTAGTGGTGATCAATGAAAAGTTCATTCCCACTTAATGGTGGGTCAGTAGCATCATCAGATAACTCCTTACTCAGGACACAAGAAGGATTTCCATCTGGGGCAAAGCTTTACAGCAGAAGAGAAGAAGTTATATCAAAGTGACATTTAGTCACGTTTTAAAGTATGGAAGCATTCAAGCACTTATCCCAGCTAGGCTATGTGGAATTCATCCCAGATGCGTGAGTGCCTATCCGTGTCCCAGACGAGGTCGGAGGAGGAAATGCCCCAACCACCCGGGCTTGCAATGTTACACAGACCTCAGTCTGGAAACCCCTTTGGTCCAACCTAAATTTATTTTCCTGTAGTTTAAGCTGACTTCCTTTTTCCCATCCTTGGGGAAGGTAAGGAACAGATGGTCGTAAACCACCAGATAATGACCCTTTATAGACTAGAGACACATATTTAATCATCTCCTCCCAGACAGCATTTCCCTGAGCTGAACAACAGAAACTCCAAACCAGTTTTATTCTTGGATACATGGTCCGAAATCTGTGCCTTTGTTTGCTTATGGTGACCATCCGGTTTCTTCTCTTCTTGCTTAGGTGTTCATTCACAAACAGGACAAGAGTCTTCAACAAATGGATCATGGTGTCCAAGTGCATTGGAAGCATTTCTTTGGGGAAAGTCTATCCTGTAATAGTTGAATGTCCTTTTACGTGAGACCACTAGGATCTTCACAGACTTTTGATAAATCTGTGCGGAGCCATTTTCCCATCCTATGTTTGTGAACTCTGAACTTTTTGACGTGGCTACGGTTGCAGGAGGACTTTGCTTCGCTTCTTGGGACCTCTCTGCCCCTTGCCATGGACTTCCAGCATTTTTCTCCTTCTTTGGTATTGCATGACAGTCATTATTTATTTTACCTCGAGTTACAGCCAGAAATGGTTCAGATTTTCTGCATCTCCGCACTTCTAAAGCTCTGTCGGCTCCACACCCTTTGGAAAGTGTCATGGATTTCCCCTTGTACCAGGCTTCTGGGGCTCAAACTGAGGACTTCTGTGTGCACTGTTCCCCTGCCCACCTCACGCTTCCAAGCTCCTTAAAAGAAACACTGAAGGTCGAGTAATAACATTTATGGAGCACTCACTTTGGGCCAGACACTGGGGAGGGCTAGGGGATAATCGTGACTCCTGCGGTCAACCCCTGCTTTCCGGGAGCTCAGAGCCCTGTAGGGGTCCGTCTGGCACATTCTTCATAGCGGCTGGATGCAGAGGAGAATTTCAGCCACGTGAACTCCAGATGATCATCTGAGATGCGAATTATTCCTGAAGCCATCTGAGGAGCAAGAAAATGTTAATTTCCCCCATGCCATCCCTGCAAAGTGGGAAATGCAGGCTGCCTTACTAGTCTATTAACACCCCTAATTCTGAAATAAGTTAAGGTTTTTAAATACTCTCCTAAGATTGTGTTCAATAAAATATACCGAACAGGACAATTCTGGGATGAACAGTTGAAATATGCCAAGAATAAATCCAAGAGCCCCTACATAACTCCTCACCAAGTATTGGGGAAAAAAGAGTGATCCCCCTTTTCTCTTGTCCCCCCAGTCCTCACAGTCTCTCTGGATCCCTGTAGGTTCAGACATCCGAGAAGAGCCTCAAATGAGCTCTCAGAAGGGAGCGTTTTCCCTGGTCTTCCATTCACATGACCATGTTTCCTGAGTGGATAGTGAGCGCCACAACTTCCTTTCCCTGGGCCCTCACGGTGCTGCAGACTTCATGTCCGCGGCCAGGTTCACGGCCAGTCACGTGCGGGACGTCTCCTAGCCGAGCGCTCGCCCTGAGGGAAGGTGGAGTCGGGCACCAGGAGGTTTGATCGGTAACCAGGTGTCAGGGCTGAGGGGGTGCAGTCACTGAAAACAGAGCAGGTGTCTTTAATCTTGTCCTTAGTCTGTCCCACAGAATGTGAGGTGGGCAGGACAAATCTCAAGTCACAGGTGAGGCGTGGCAGGTGACTGTGGGCCGTGCACCACGCCCGGGACACCTCACCTCGCCGTCTGTGGGCCCGGGCGCCCCCAGCATGACTGCGAGCTCTAGGCTGGAGCATGGGTCTGGCGGATTCCCCGCTGACCCTGTCAAGGAGCCGGGATCTGTCCGGATTTAAGCCATCTCTTTCTTCTGGAACCAGCAGACCCAGAGGGCGGACCAGGACCCCCAGTCCAGTCACTACGCCTAAGCAAGTTCCCTATTTCCTCTGGTCTGGGTGAGATGTTTATCCCCCCGTAGAAGTGACTTTGGTGCTGGGCTTTTGTTCCAGAAGATCTCAGCCTGGAGTTTTGTTTGCTTGTTTGCTTCCTCATCTGCATCCTTGTTTGGGTTCCCAGCCCTGTTTCCTCCTCTGCTTGTTTGCTTGAGAGACGCCCTGCCCTGTGTGGCTTCCTTCATTGCTGGCATGCACTTGGCACTGTTCACGGCCTGGGGCCCTGGAAGGGCCTGTGGGGTGGACGTGCAGAGCTGTGATCGGGGGCCTGGGGCCACCGCACCGACCTGGGGAGCACCAGCTCAGCTCCGGACAGATAGCCAGACAGAGAGATGACAAACCTCAGTTCCTGCACAAAAATAGGCCCGATTTGATTTTGCTACAACAGGCCAAGATCCTGCCTGGGCTCAGCAAAGGGAAGCGGACATTCACACCCCCCCACCGTCCTCCCTAACTCACATGCACGCTCCCGGGGGGCACTTCTCACCCACATTGTTGTTGCTCTTTTGTTATTTTTCTTTCTTTTTAATACAGATCACATTTTATTAAGACAAGAATAACTTGAGGTTTTTGAAACTCTTGGCTCATCTATTCTTCCAATGCCTTTGGTATTCAGCTGAACATCTAAACGTAAATTCTTAAATAATTAATTTTCTATTATAAAAACTGTAACCTGCTCATTATAGCAATTTTGAAAAACTAGGAAAGTACAAAGAAGAAAATCACCTTTCATCCCACCACTGGAACATAATCACCACCAGTTAATTTATATTTATATCTATATCTATATTTATATTTATATTAACATACTTCTGATTGATTTTAAGGCACAGGTATGTCTATTTGTAAAAAAAAAAAATGGAATAATGTTTCCATGGTTTTGTTTCAGTAGTTTACTTGTTTTAACAGTTAACATTTTAGGTATTTTTAAAAAATATTTTATAGAGAACTTTATATAAGCTTTCACTCTGTATTTTTAATTTTAGCATTATTTTCATATAATAAAATGGACCAGTTTCCAGTGTTCAAATATATGCACTTGTGGACCCACCACAAGCAAGATGAAAAGCACTCCCATCACTCCGGGAGGTCACTCTGTGTACCTGATCCTCCCCGGTCCCTCCGCTCTGCGTCAGGTAACCACTCCTCTACTTTGTCACTATAGATTAGTCACTTCTAGGGTTTTATATAAATGGAATCATACAATATGTACCCTGTGTGTCTAGCTTCTTCCACACAACATAATTCTCTCATGTGTTAGTAACCACGTATGATTATACTCACATAACCACCTGAAAATCTGCATTTTTCCATTTTATAAACCTACCATGAACATTTCCCACATCACTAATTATTTGCTTAAAATAATTTTCAGTGACTACATAGCATTTTGTTTTAGGGATATATCATAGTTTATCTCATAAATAAGATCCTTTCATTAATTGCTTTTGTTGTTTCAATAGTTTGCTTTTATAACCAAGAATGATTATTCATTCAAACCTGCACACAGATTTGTGTACATGACCTAATTTCTGTGGGATAAATTTCTATGAAAGGATTTGCTAGGTTAAGAGGCAGGGGAATTCTCAAGGCTTTTGACATATATGGTGCCAATGTAATCTCCCACAAGCAACATACAAAAATATATGAGGGAAAACAATGTTTTGAAGCTGGAGGGGAACCTGGAGAAACATCTGTTCAGAGGGCCTTAACCAGTGGGTGGGCGTATTCAGGGAGCTCTCTTCAAAGGCACCTGCACTTTATTCTAATTTGGTACCTATGAGGCTTAAGAGCTGTTGTTTTCTGTTTTAGGTTCTGCAGATGACTCAGTTGCACATTCCACATTAAGAATCACTTCATTTTTTTACAGATGAAGAAACTGAATCCCAGAGAGGCTAATGAAAGCCTCCTGATCCCGAAGCTCTTTCCCGTCCACTGGGGTGAACTTCCCTCCACACTGGTCACCCCTTATGTGCAAAGCAAGGCAATCAACCACCAGCACAACTCGCTCTCCCCTCAGCAGCTGAACGGGGGTGTCCCTCCCTGGTGGCCCTACACGTTCAAACAGCGCTTGAAGGTAATGAAGTTGATAAAAGTGCCAGGACACCTCAGCGGGCTCTCCACATGGAAGGGACCCCAGAAAAGGTGAGATTCAAGAATCTTCTCGGAAGGTGTGGCTGCAGTCTCCTGGCCACCCCTTGTCCCCGACTCCATTTCTTCACATCCTGTCCTCAGAGGAGACAAAGAAGCAAAGGAGGGTCTCAGGGGAGCTCAGCAGTGAGTCCTTCTACCTGTCACACCAGCACATCAGGCCGTTCTGGGCTTCCTCGGCTGGGCTCCCTCTCCCGCAGGGACAGCTTCCGTTCCTGCCGTTTCCCACGGTGGCCGCAGGGTGGTCCCTTCCCCGCGTCCGCGTGCCCAGCCGATCTCGTGGCCGCCTCTCAGCTTCTCTGAGCCCCAGCTCAGCCCAGAGCCGGGCGAGCGCCTCTCCCCCCGTGCGCATTACGGAGACCACACTGCCTTGCTTCTTGGAGCTCCCTGGGCGTCTGACGGAGAGGGGAGGGGGTCACTCCATTCCTGATGGCGGTCCTCCCATGGGGCTAGACAGGAGTCTGGAGAGCAGCCTTGTGCGTCTGGACTCCTCTCCTTTCCAGTAAGTTCCTTCTCAGGAGCCCCTGAAGTAAATAACACCCCATGGAAACCAACAGTTGGTCCATTCTCCTCTGGAGTTCTCCAGGCATGCCTGCCTCCTGGGAGGGAGGGGACCCGTGTGACCGTCAGGGTTGGGGTGCCCTATTTATACCCACCGAGGCAGTCCTAGACATGTTGTCCGGAACGCCGTCAATCCCCATAATCACAGCATTTCATTTGCATGGAATCAGGATTTTAGACGCAAATTATTATAAAGCCAAAGCAAAATACTCCTAAGAGGGCCTTTAAGCTGCAGCTAATAACTTACAATAAGAATTTTTTTCTACACACAAGTCCTCAGAAATCAGTTAAAAGGAAATATCTTCATAAATCATGGCAGGAGAAACTGCTTGACCAGCAATGCCTCAGGGATCAATCCCCTGGCGAGGATGTATTTGCCTCTTCTTCCCACAACTGCTTTATCACTCTTGACCCCCCAGATCCACACCTATTCATGTCTTTATCCCCGTTCACAAATTGATATAAGAGAGGACTTCATCATCAATCACTTTTCCTTCCCGAATGACTGACAAATTAATTATATTTTAATGGAAACTCTTGTTATCTAGTGAACTCAAGACCCTATTTGTAGGATGAAACCCATTTCACCAGTTTAAAAAGAAAAACAAACTGAGGCCATCAGAAAAGAGATGGGGAAAACTCGTCATCGTGGACGTCCACAAAATCCCATGCAGCCACCTGACCGATCTACCTGGTATGACAGCCTCAAGGCATAAGTTCTGTTGTGCAAGATGCCGCCTTCTCTCTTTTCCTAAAACTGGACTTAATTTCTACCTTGAGACCTGTTTCCGTAGGCTTCTCCAAGGTGACGCAAGTCACTCAGTGATTCCTCCATCATTTAAAATTCCAACTCAGCCAAATTCAGGAACCCCACCTTGTCGCAGCCCCGGACCCAAACCGAGAGAGTGCAGCATTGGTGAGAAGAGGACCAGATTATCAAATATTTTCTTCCAGAATCTTTGTATCTCTCACTTAAATCAAAACCTTTAATTTTAAAATTAAGAATATAAATTTTGGGGTTGGGGGTCCCCTCCCTCCACCACTGGACAATGTCAGCCTCATGCCTCCAAGCTAAGGTTGTGGGTGGGGGGTTAGAGTCTGTTGTAGGATTAAGGCAAATGCAAGAGAAATGCCCCATCTTCTGTGGTATTGATGTCATAGATTAATTTACCAGATAAGGCTGATCAAGGCTCATGAAGGTGACATGAAGACAAGCAAGCAGGGGTGTGAGAGGGGCCACAATGATTTCCTGCAGCCCCTCCTAAGACATCTGCAATTCTCCTGATTCCTTGGGAAACAGGCAGGCTTCTGTTGGCTCCCCGCAGAGCTGCCTGTGGTTGGGAGAAGCTGTCCCTTTGGTGCTGGCTTAGTGTTCCAAGATGCGAAGCCTGCTTCTTCTAGCCCAGGCCAGAAGGCAGCGTCCCTCACCTCCGTAACTCCCCTGCCCTGCGTTTACCGGCCAGGTCCCTGCACACAACACCTCTAAGCTCACCTCCTTCTGCATCGAGATCCCCGCATATAAATTCCGTCCTTTCTAAATGTTATTATTAGCTCATAATTTTTATTCTACACCCCTCCTGAACCGACTTTTGGGAATGTTGCCATCTTTCCCACATTATTTTTCCTCCCCTTACGACACCTCTGACAAAAAATATGATGTTGGGATGCATACTGCAGTTAGCTGCTGATACACCTTTCTCTTCTGTGAGATGGTGAGTTCCTTAAAGGTAGGGACCAGATCAGATTCAGCACCGGAAATCAGCACCCTGTTCAGAGCCTAACCATGCAGCAGGTGCTCAATGCATGTTTAGTGCAGAGTAAATGAAGTTATCCTTTCTGCTAATAAAAAATGTCAGGGGTGCCTGGGTGGCTCAGTGGGTTGAGGATCCGACTCTTGGTTTCAGCTCAGGTCATGATCTTGGGGTCCTGAGGTCAAGCCCTGCCTCGGGCTCCGCACTCAGTGGGGAGTCTGCTTGAGGATTCCTCCTCTCCCTCTGCTCCTACTCCCATGCTAGCATGCTCTCTCTCTAAAAACAAAACAAAACAAAACAAAAAACAAAAAAAACAAAGAGAGGCGACTGGATGGCTCAGTCGGTTAAGTGTCTGCCTTTGGCTCAAGTCATGATCTCCAGGTCTTGGGTTTGAGCCCCATATAGGGCTCCCTGCTCAGTGGGGAGTCTGCTTCTCCCTCTGCCTCTCCCTCTGCTCATGCTCTCTCTCTCTCTCAAATAAAGAACTAAAATTAAAAAAAAAAAAGAATGTCAGATATCCTTTTAAAAGACTCATCTGCTTATACTGCATATAGTCAAGGTGAACGCCAAAGGCAATCTGCAGTCATTTAAATAATTTATCATTAATTACTGATTTGCTGTAAAAGGGGATATTGTCTAATCCTCTTCCAAGCAATGATTCAAAGCCCACAGACCAGGACACTTTAGACTCCTACAATAACATAAGAGTCAGCTCCCTGCCTGAGTCTGTCAGAAGCTACTGATTTATTAATATCACAATAGGGCTACAATAGCAAAACTGTTTCCTAAGCTACACTCCAGTTTTTTTCCCCATCATCTGGAATTGAACTACACAATAGGTATTATGAACTAAACTCACTGCTTGCTGTGCATCTGTTACCATATACACAGAAATCAAGATGAGAATGAATGGAGAAAATAGCAGAATGTCACCTCTTCTACCCAGTATATGCAGTGTGACTAGATTCAAGGCAGAGCAAGCCCTTCGTGTGCTTATAGATCCCTTTCAAATTCTTTGAATTATATATGAGCTCCAACTTGGAGTTGAGTAAGCTAATGTTTGTTTTATGAAGAATTTGTTCAGTGTTACATCTGGTGGGTAGTAGAGAGAGAAATAGCATCTAAATTCTAAAAATCTAAAAATGTGCAACTTAAAACACTCTTTGTCTGATTATATTGTCTCATGAAAGGTACTTGCAGCAATGAGAAACTCTTTAGTGGTACTTACCGGAAGGAATTAAAAATAGTTACACCAAGTCTCCAAATTCAGCTCATTTTAGAAAACAGGAAACAACCAGACTCTCACCAGCTTCAGAACTGTAAAAACTGTGAATGCTATTGCAAATACTCAGAAGTCATGTTTTTCATTGTGTTTTCATGTTCACATTTAAATATTTACTGACAATAAATGGGCAGAAGACATGAACAGACACTTCTCCGAAGAAGACATACAAATGGCTAACAGACACATGAAAAAATGTTCATCATCACTAGCCATCAGGGAAATTCAAATCAAAACCACATTGAGATACCACCTTACACTATTTAGAATGGCAAAAATTGAGAGGGCAAGAAACAACAAATGTTGGGAGAGGTTGTGGAGAAAGGGGAACCCTCTAACAGTGTTGGTGGGAATGCAAGTTGGTACAGCCACTTTGGAAAACAGTGTGGAGGTGCCTCAAAAAAATTAAAAATAGAGCTATCCTATGATCCAGCAATTGCACTCCTGGGTATTCACCCCAAAGACACAGATGTAGTGAAAAGAAGGGCCATATGCACCCCAATGTTCATAGCAGCAATGTCCGCAATAGCCAAACTGTGGAAAGAGCCGAGATGCCCTTCAACAGATGAATGGATAAAGAAGATGTGGTCCATCTGAGAAACAAACTGAGGGGTTTTAGAGGGGATGGGGTTGGGAGGATGGGTTAGTCCGGTGATGGGTATTACGAAGGGCATGTATTGCATGGAGCACTGGGTGTTGTATGCAAAAAATGAATCATGGACCACTACATCAGAAACTGATGATGTAATGTATGGTGACTAATATAACATAAATAAATAAATATTTACTGAACACTACTAATTCACTCATTCTGACTCGCTGAAATTACAAGAAGATGTGACTCAGTGCCAAACCAAAACTAAAGTCAACTTAGCTGATGAAGTCTTGTTAAATAAACTTAGTGAAATATTAAGTCATATTCAAAATGTTAATAAATACCAACTGATCTTTACTAGGGTGGGGTTGAAGATAATAATGTTACATATTAATGATTTTTCCCACTAATGAATAGCAGCTAGTTTTCACCAACTGAAGAAACATGACTCAGAGGTGGAATTTTAGTTAGAATGTTTAATAATTTCTAAGACTATGTTAATAAAACAATCAGAAACAACTGATATCTGTGCAGCTAGCAGTGATTTTGAAATTTTCCCAATAATCATCCCCCAAACATAGCGCCATTATTCACTGTATCTGACTTGACTGTTAGGACTTGTCTAATTTGATTGTGCCAGCTTATAAGAGTATTCAGCCCCCTCTCCCAGAACATCACGAGCCACGTGGATGTAGCAGAGCTCGGTGGCTGGAGCTGGAGCTTTAATCCTAGCTCACCACTTTACTGGCTGTGTGGTCCTGAGTTCCTTAATCTCTCTGAGCCCCAGTTTTCCCAACCTATAAAATGGGGTGAAGGATCTTTGCTCTTCTTTGAGAATTAAATACAATTACGTAAATTATGGGCTTACTATAGGATAATAACCAATGAATGATATTTAGTAAGCAATTTTTATGGAGGATCAATTCTTAGGATGTGCCTCTCTTTCTGCATCACTAGAGACAAACACAACAGTCTGGTGTCAGCATGAGAAGCCAAGAGCCACTCAAGTAATTGTTTGATAATAGCTACATTAGGTAGGACAAGGTCACTCTCAGAAGGTGGGTAACAGGCATGGAACGCTGTAAGAGGAAAGTGTTTTGTAAATATCCAAGAAGAGTTTAATCTAAAATCTTAACAAGGGAACAGTCTTATTGCTCCAGAAGAACAAATATTTATTGGAGACCTCAGTGTGCAAGGCCAGACCCTGTAAGAGACATACAGAAATTCATTTAGTAAGTGTTTATTTTGTCTCTACTGTGTGTTGGGCACTGCTCTATGTCCTGGAGTAAGAATGGTGAATCACAGAGTCAAACTGTCCAATCTCCTTCTAGAATAAGAAATATAAAGAAATCATTCTTTTCTTCAAGAAATCATTCTTTTCTTCATTCATTTATTTAAGGATACATGAACTTTTATACTTAAGAAAAGTATAACAACAATAACTGCAACGAAGGATACAAGAAATGTCACCAGGAGATTGGCAGGAACCCATGGTGTCCAAGAAACCAGAGTTCAAATCCAGATTCTGATAACACCTTTGGACCTCAGGACAAGAGGCCTTTTATTAGAGTCTCATATTCTTATGTGTAAAATATACCTATTTTATAAATATGCTTTCTAAAGTTGTTCTGATGGCTCAGTGGAATTACATGTGGAATTCTTTTGGGGAGTGACAAGGTAACATGCATGCTTTCATTGAGGAGGATACCAGACCAGTACCTTGAAGGACACGTAGGATTTGGCTAGACAGGCAAGGAGAGAGAATGCACTATGGGCCAAGGAAAGAGTTTGATGAGAGACATGAATTTGGGGAAGTAGAAGGAGTATTTGGAAGAAAGGGAGCTGACTGATTTGGGTACAGAAGAGTTCCTGCAGATAAGCAGATAGAGAAACAACTCGAGGGATAGGTGGGCTCTGGATCCCAGACGAAGGAATTTCTGAGAGGTAGAACAGCTCACCCACAGTGGTAGACACTGAAACACCGATGATCAAGTGAATTTATCAAGGTTATATCCTTAACAGTACAAGGAGAATCCCAGTGTCTATCTGGTACTCTGTCTCCCTGATGGCCTGGCCAGTGGTTGAGATGACATCTTGTCATACTCCTGGTCAGTTCCTATCTGAACACTCACGGCCTGGTAGACATTTTTCATAATATACAGCAGATATCCTACCCAGCCCTCTAGTTTAAGTGTTGCATTTATGGCAAGAAAAAGCAATTCTTTTTTTTTTTTTAAGATTTTATTTATTTATTTGACAGAGAGAGACACAGTGAGAGAGGGAACACAAGCAGGGGGAGTGGGAGAGGGAGAAGCAGGCTTCCCGCAGAGCAGGGAGCCCGATGCGGGGCTCCATCCCAGGACCCTGGGATCATGACCCCAGCTGAAGGCAGATGCTTAACGACTGAGCCACCCAGGCACCCCAAGAAAAAGCAATTCTAAAACGACCAACGGGAATGCAAAACAAGGGGCTATTTCTCAAAAATGAGATGGCGCTTTGCAAAAATGAGCTGACTTTATGATGCCATCTGGAAAATGCTTTTGTATTCCCGACACACTGCACTGAGCATAACTTAAAGTTGACCAACCAGCTCTGAAATACTCTCTTCTGCTTCCCCACATATTAGGAATAGACATTATTCCTGGCACATTTTATTAGTCAGGAATAGACATTATTAGTCCTTGGACAACACATCTGGTGTGACTCATCAGCAATAAGGTGTACAGTTCTTGGCTGAATTTCCACTGAGCACATCAGCCTGACTCTGAGAATTCTGCAGCGTTGAGCCAGTCCTTGGTTATTGACCTTGTTCAGAAACTGGTGCTTCCAAACCATAGTCCAATCGAGGAGATTTTTTTTCCCTCTTTCCTCCCTTTTTCCCTCCCTCCCTTCCTTTCTCCCTTACTCCTTCCTTTCAACATGTACAGGATGTCTGGAGTGTGTAATGCCCTGTGGAATACTCAGACCAAATTCCAAGGGGACTGACCCCTAAGACACTGTATCCTAGTCAGACCTGTCACCTCTTTGGGTTTCCTCACAGTTTCCCCAGAACAACAATTTGTTCACATAATTTATTGTAATTGGATAGTGGAATTATGAGCAGAGGAAATTCTCCTTTCTCAAATTCAGCAAGAGAACCTAATTTTAACACCAGTGGAAAAGATTTAGAATCCCATAAAATGAAAGAAACTTTCATTAATTTGGATAGGAATTAAGCTGAAGTTAACTTTGCTTTATATAAAAAAAAAAGTTGCCAATAAAATAGTCTAACACTTGCATAGAGGAACATTTAATTTGCTGAAGAGAACAAATTGCTTCCAAACAATTAAAAACACCAATTTATGTGTAAACAACCAGTATGTTAAGTACAAATCATTCTTCTCTATTTATTGAAGTAGCTTCCCAGCCCCCTTTCTTGACAGTACTTCATTAGTCTAACTTGAATAACTTTATTTAATTGAAATTAATAGACAACATTTCCTTTAAAAAATATTATTTTGTTGAAACTGACCACCCCCCAATTTGGCTACCCACTGAAAATGAGTAAGTCTGCTTTTAAAAACAATTCCTTTTTTCTGTACAGTTTACAATAATGGTCAATACATTATATATTTATGTGGCTGATTATATATCTTGGCTCCACCATTTACTACCTCTGTGACCCTTGAGGATTCAAACTTCTCTGAGCCTGACTTGAGTGTACAGTACAAATAATAGCTATTTAGCAACTGCTACATCACATTTATTGGGTGCTTAAAATGTGCCAGGCACTGTTGTAAGGGCTTTATACATATTAATCCATTTAATCCAACC
The DNA here is from genome assembly GCF_054177405.1 of Leptonychotes weddellii. Lineage (NCBI taxonomy): Eukaryota > Metazoa > Chordata > Mammalia > Carnivora > Phocidae > Leptonychotes > Leptonychotes weddellii. The sequence goes on along the minus strand of NC_138379.1, from coordinate 93,597,410 downwards.
ATCAAGCCTATGACATAGATATTTTTATTTATTTTTAAGATATTTATTTTTTTAATTTTATTTTATTATGTTATGTTAGTCACCATATAACACATCATTGGTTTTTGATGTGGTGATCCACAATTCATTGTTTTCGTATAACACCCAGTGCTCCATGCAGTGCGTGCCCTCCTTAACCCCAGCTCACACATGTGCACTCTAGGTATTTATTTTAAAGAAAGAGCGCACATGTGTGAGCTGAGTGCAGGGGCAGAGAGAGAGGGAGAGAGAATCTCAAGCAGACTCCATGCCCAGTGAGGAGTCTGATATGGGGCTCCATCTCATGACCCTGAGATCACGACCTGAGTCGAAACCAAGAGTCCGATGCTCAAACATGTGAGCCACCCAGGTGCCCCTATGACATAGATATTTTTATAAATCCATTTTACATACAAGGAAACTAAGTTTCAAAGAGGCTAATTGATAAGCCCAAGGTCACACAGCTGGCCAGTGGAGGGCCTTGGGTCCTAAGGAAGACAGTCTGAGGCCAGTCTTTACTTTCTAACTAGTTACAGAAGTTGAAGATTAGAGTGGTTGATGTGTATGAAAAACTAGCAGGTGACCTCACACATGACAAAGCCCTGTTACATGTATTTGCCTTACATTTCTGAGCACTGCTGAGGCTCCTTTTCCTCTCTTAGGTGTCAAGATGCTGCAGGGCCTCAGAGGTCGCTCCTGTCCCTTCTCTTCTCTACCCACACTGCCCCCACCCGCCCCCATGTGAACTCCTTCATGCCACACCTGTAAACACCATCTCTGCAGATGGCTCCATGAAGGAAACCATGCTCCTGTGTTTTTCCTCTCACACACTGACAATACTTCTGACCCCTGATGTGTGGGTTTTCCACTCATTAATTCTCAGGCACCAACTAGATGACCTAGAATTTAACTCAACTTTGACACTATCCATTTAGAGAGAGCCTCAGATCCCACAGATTCAGGGCTCAGTCCCATAGGATGGCCTCCGACCCCCACTTCAGACACCAATCGAAGTCCCAGGGTGTCCTTTGTACTTCTGACTGACAGGCTATAAATTGGGGTTTCCATGAACTGCCCCCTTGGGTTTGATTATTTGCTAGAACAGTTCACAGAACTCAGGGAAACACTTACTTATGTTTACCAGCTTATTATATAATAAGGGATGTGATAAAGGGACAGATGAACAGACAGATGAAGAGTACATAGGGTGAGATCTAGAAACTTCAGATCTAGAAATCTGAAAATTCCAAGACTACCTATGGCTTCATATTTCTGATGACCAACTCCCATGCAGAAACTACCCAGGGGCCCACAAGGAATCACCTCATTAGAGAAAACAAGACCTGTCTCTCACCTAGGAAATTCCAAGGGATTTAGGAACCAGGGTCAACAGCTCTCCATTTCCAACCCTGACATCTCCCACCTTCAGATCCATATGCCACACTGCTTATTTGTCAGATTTACAACATGTCTAAGAGGCAACTCAAACTCACACAGCCAAAAAGAGCACACTACAGTTTTCTCCTTCCAACATGTTTTTCCCTTTCAGTCTTCATCCTTGGAAAATGGCATCACTATCAGCCCTTTTGCTCATGACAAAAAATCTAAGATTCTTGATTCCCACGTCAAGTCCTGTAAATCCCACAGATTCTTCCTCATCTTTTCTTCACTTGCACATACGTAGCCTCGTCCAAACCTCCACCCCTCCTACTTAACTCTGCCAGGAGCTTCCTAACTAATCTCGCAATGGCTTCCCAGGGCTTCCTATAAATCCCCCTCCTTTAGAAGTGGTGTTCTCCTTTTAAAATGTAACTCAGATTCTAAGTTGCTCACCTCCTTAAAATCTTCAACTGTCTTCCCATTGTATTCAAATTAAAGATTCATAAAGCTCCTGAAGATCCAGCCTCTGGCAAAGCCTTCAGCCTCATCCCAGCTCCTTCTTTTCCTACACACTATGTCCAGCTGCACGAAGGCTCAGATGTTTAGGATCATTCCTGTTTTTGGACCTTCCCCCAGCCCTCCCTTACTCTGGAAACATGTTCTATTTGATCATCCAATGACGGGCTCTTTTATGTTACTTCAAAAGTCTACTTCAAATGCCACCTCTACAGAGAGTCTGTGAGGTGGCTCTATCACTTTACCCCTTCACATTTTCTTCACTGAGCTATTTATCACCTGATGATGGTTTTTAATGTCTGTTCCCTCTTTCCAAAAAGAGCAACACACACACACACACGCATGTGTGCATGCACACTTAAAAATATAAGTTTCATGAGAATGGGAATCTTGTTTTTTGTTGTTGTTGCTCTGATTCCAACACTTAGGGTGTAGGAGCCAGAAAAAGATACTCACTGAACTAATTATTGTACTAAGTTTTTGCTGAAAAGTTGCTGTTATTAATGGCCCTTCTTCACATCAAGGACAATTTGTGTCTCCTACATGGCTAACCATATTCCATGACAGGATGAGGTTTGGCCCAGTTCACTCCACTAGGTAGACTGAAAGGTGTCAAAGGGCGATGAAACTTCCTATTTTTCAGAAGCTGAGCAGCCATTCAGACTACTAGGCAGAATTTGGCATCTGGTGAGATTAGCTCTAAACCACAAGTGATACCTGGTAAACAATTAGCTTCTACGTTCCCACTTGAAGTAATGGTAGTCCCCACACCAGAGGCCAGAACGCGGTGATGGGGAACCAGCATCAGGTCCTAGGAAGCACACGCAGGCTGGCAGGTGTGACGGATTTGGGGCAGGAGCCCAGCCACATGGCTGGGTTCAGAGGCCAGCTTCCAAGCACAGGGAAATAGGACTGACAGACACCAAGGGCAAAGCCTCATTTTTAGAAGGAATGGACATTAAATGTGCTGACAAACTTCAGGCACCTGAGCTCCAAGAACAAAGTAAGGTTCCACATATTCACATAAAGTAGAAAAGAGGGATGTGGCTCAAGAGTCAAGCAGAAGGCCACCCTCAGGGCTGAAGAGGGTGCAGGGGACTTGCTGCCAAGCATCAAGCTAGAAGCAGCCTTGAGAGTGAAGGAGGTCATCACGGGAGGCTGTGTTCCAAGCAGTGGGCAGTCCAGTCCGCCAGGAGGGCCCTATGGATCGCCTTTCACTGCATCATAACACTGTCAGACACGAGGCCCGAAAGCCCATCTTTCCTCCTGCTGCTTTCAATCAATATGATAGATCTTCCCCTCAGAGGCCTGTCTGAATCCTATTATTCTGCCTACACGCATGTGCAGTGAAATTAATGATGATGACTCCAGGCTTCAGAGCATCTGTAAACTGTTATTAGCACCATCCACACCAGCACTTTATTGACCTGCTCTATTAGGCATCGACTCCGTATGACCATTCTTTTTTAGGAAGCCGATGGGTTAACCTCCTCCTTCCTCTCTACCAAGAGTCAGGATAAGTGTAGACCAGATGAAGAGGGGGCTTCTGTCTCTGCTTCAGGACCAGACCAGGGATCATGAGGTTTAGAGCCCTGTGGATTTAGGTACACCTGGTAACATGGGATATTCTCTCCTCCAGGCTTGGGGCAGGCTCAGGAATTTGCTTGGAGGTAACTTTATGACACTGGTATATGAAGTGAATTTACCAAACGCTTAAAAGTGAAAAATCACAACCCCAGGATGAATATATAAGAACAAATTTAGGTTGGACCACTGATCACACTTGGTGCACAGATTGTTGAACATCCTCTTGTCAGGGACAATGAGGACAATATTTCAGTCCTGTCATTGTGAACTGCTGTAAGCTTTAATTCTGATGTGTTCTGATGGGGTGGCCAGGGGGCTCAGTGCCTCCCTCCAGTGACTCTGTTTGATGATGATTCCCATCAGGTTTTTGGGGTCTTCTCTGCAGCCTGTCCCCTTCCACACAATGGGCCCCAGTCAGGATCTGGCATGCAATGGACACTTAAGTCATCATGCCGAAAGAGTGTGCGAATGCTCCTTCCTTGGGAACATTGACTCTCTGGTTCACATACGCGGGACTCCTGTGATCAAAGCCCTGGCCTATGGTTTTCTGAGTGTTGTAGTAACAGAGAGTCCTGGTTGCTGCAAAGCAATGTTTAACAACCACTGGAAAAAACATGAACTCATTAATTCTGTAAGGCATATGTAGAGATCCACGCATATGTAAATGCACAGACAGACAGAGAAGCACGGGTACTTCGTGAATGCATGCACCCACATCCGGTGTGTACCCCACGGCTCATCTAAATGGAGGGGTGGGACTGCAAGATGTTCATGCTTGTCACGTCCTCTCTTCCACATACCAGAGTCATTGGCTGTAATCCAATTCATGTGCACTTCTTTACTTTTCCAAACACTGATCTTTTCTCAAAATCCAACATTCATGTAAGCGTTTTTGGAAGAGAACCCACAAGAAGGATTTTAGTGTCTTTGGGTGTGAGGGGAAAAATCTAGAGTGCTTCCCCATCAGGGTCCACAGAAGGGGTTAGGATAGATGGGGTGCCTTTTCACGGGAGTGGCAGTGTTGAATGCAGCACCATCAGCAAGCAGAGGCACCCACACCGGGAAGGAGTGAAGGTGGATTTCCATCTCAACCGTGATTGCACTCTCCTCTAGCCAACGTCCTACTTCGGGGAAACATCAGTGACTATTTAACAGCTCATTCAAACATTTTCCACCCTTTAAGAAAGCTCCAATGTATATGATCGACAGAGATGATAACATTACAAAACTATTTTTCTCTGGAGAATCCTTGTTAAATTTGAGTCATGAATCTTAAGCAGGGAACTTTGGATGTGACATTCTATTTAAGCACCTGTTCAGCCAATATGTGATTACATATTATAATCTGCTTCAGTCACATTTGGTTCATCATTAATCAAAGAGAAAAGTTCGCATGATAGCTTTTTCAGTGTTGTTTCCCTAGTCTGTATCTGAGGAAGTGTATTTAGATGATTGTCGGGTGATAAGTCCCTATGAAAGTTTCTGCTGTGGAATGTCCAAATTATGGATTTTATGATTAAGAGATGTTAATCATTACAAAAATAGTCTGAAAAACTAGGGAAACTAGGAAACTAACCATCAATTATATCAACATTCTTTCTGTCTAAGTTGTTCAATATATTAAAAATGAAATTCTATGTTGTAGGAACTACTGGATCAAAATAAATAGGCTGTATTAATCCTTTCTCTTTTCTTTCTGATTTTCAAAATAACATCAGATTGAAAAATCGGTACACGTTTAAAGTTTTTGTTTTTATACTGCATTGTTTTTAAGAAGGTAAATCAGCAGTACCTTAATCCACAGGATTTGCTCCCATTGCTTACTAGTCGATATTGACATCAGAAGGTCTCACAGATAAATCCATTGCAAGCCTTCTACAGCAAGAGCCCTCGGTGCTTTATCAATCATCAATCTCAAAATTCAGCAAAAAAAAAAAAAAGATGGTTTGGTTGTTCTTGTTTTCCTAACACCTATCACTTGGGCTTGTTTCTTTGGCCAATTTCTGCAGAAATAGTTAGAACTGCTCTTATTACTCTCTGAATAGGTTTTTCCAGTTTCTTCTTACAGAAGGGGGAATCATTTTATGAACACTTACAGGAAGTGAGACAGCATCAGGAGGTGACAGGACCTGTTCCAGGGAGAGACCCCTGTGTGGTCAGAGTCCAGGGAGAGGAAGCTCCTTCACAGAACATGGAGCCCGAGAGACCCTGACCACTAAAAATCCAACCTAAACCTAAACATTTTTATCAAATGTGCATTAATGGGTAGTGTTTGTTTGTGTACCTGTTTGAAGCATGTCTTTTTGAATCAAAGAAACCATGGATTTTATTTCTATTGAAGATGACTGAGGATTTGGGACAAATTGTCTTCAGACTGAATCTTATGTACTCTTCTCTCCCTGTGGCAAAGATAATGCTTGTGCATCAGCAAGGGTCTCCGTGCTCACTGGGCTCTGTGTTTTTTTGTTTGTTTGTTTTTTTCAACTAAAGCTTAGATTATCCAGCATTGACTTTCAACCAAGGATCAGTTTATTTTCTCATTTAAGGAATCATTTTCTTATAAGTGGAAAATAAATTGCACAGAACATTAATAAATATTGCTTCTTTCCCAGATTTCTGCTGGCCTAAATAACTCTATAGTTTCTCAAGCATGATGTGTATTACTGATTAATCCTAACACCAAAAGGAAGAAATGAGGAAACTTTATGTGCATACATAGATTATGCACACAAGTACACACACACATATCCCTTCAATACAGGTACTGATGAAACCAGGATTTTTGGGTGCATATGTACCACCCATTGACTGGACAACCACAACCTAGATGCAAGCAGACAGCAACTTTACTATTTTTCACAGCTTTTGCTTTAAACCCGCTCTTTCTTCTCTCCCTCTAGATGGAATCTGAGGCAGTCCCAATAACACTTTTAACCATATTTAGCTACTAACACACACTGTGTTAACATCCAGATCATTCTAATACCTATCTTCAAATTCTCATCAATTGTGCCTGACTCCGTGGAGACAGTGTGGTCATCTCTGTCCTCAGATTTGCTCTTCCCCTGCATTCTGTCCACACACCAGCCACCCCCAACTCTACAGGACGGGACAGGACAGGGAAGGGGTGGAGAGGATCATGTCTGACTGGAACGCTGTGCATCTGGAACCTCCGCACATGACAGAGGTCCACATACTAAGTCCTTCTCTCTTGGAGGTTTTTGGCAGATTTTTAGAACCATGACCACTAAGGACTTTATACCTAAAGTTCTCAGTGGACGATGCCTCCTCACAAGCTCCCCCTCAGCCTCCACCTTCAGCCAGCACCCCACACAGAATCCCTCTGTCGGGATCATCTTCTCCGCCTGGGTAACATCTCCTTTGGGACAAATCAAATCCAGTCTTCCTTCTGCCAATGGGAGTGTAGCTCTCTTCTTCCCTTTGTGCCAATTTCAAGGATCCTCTTACTTTTAACATTTCTGAGCATGAGTTTCAAATTCCTAAACTTCATGTGAGCTTTGAATGATTCTATGAAGTCCCATCACTTGACTTGTGAGAAAAGGAGAGCACCTCTTTTCCTAAAGGAAAGGAGGGGAAATACGACGATGCTCCAGTAACACTCTCTGTTTCCAAAAGAACTTGCTCCCCATCTTCAGCAACGACATCAGAGCTGAACATTCTGTTGTCTGTCCTGCAGGTAGGGGTCAGGCGGACGCTAGCACAACCCGCCCCAGCCCCCTGACTTGGAAGTCCTGTATGTGGCGGGAGGAGGATGAGAAGGAACAACTCTCCATTCCTTCTCTGCCTTGATGGTGGGGTTAGGAAGATGCCTCGAAGAAAGAAAGAAGGTTACCCAGTTGACAGACTTCCCAGAAAACAATGACCAGTGCCTGCAGGAGAATCTACTGATGGAAGACTTGCAGTGGGATGTATGCGATCTCCCTAGGATGGCTCATGGAAAACAAACCTGCAATCCATGGATTTATCAGGTGTGGATCCTTGGAAATGTCATTGGAGCTAAATATCTATCTGGATGTAAAATGGAGATGTTCCACTGACTGAAACACCGCCTTTCTATGTAAGTAAGATCTCTGCACACACAATTTAGAGCCTTCTTACTTTGGGCCAACATGTATCTCTACACAGTAAGAGAGAGCCTGGGGACCTGCCTGGACCTCCCTCTGCTTTGGCTCTGCCTTGTGATTACTTGGATCCTTGAAATTCTTATTAAATCTTGAATTTGCATAAGATCTCTGATTCATGAAGAGTCTGAACTGACAATCCAATCTTCTGTGTTACTTCAGTGTTTTAACCCCTTGCTTTAAAAGGTAGGGTTACAAAAATAAATTAATAAATAATAAAAAAAAAGACAGAAAGAAAGAAAAGAAAAGAAAAGAAAAGAAAAGAAAGGGTGACTTTAAATCTATTTTTTTCAGGTTTGGTACCAGAAAAGAAAAAAGGATTCCCCGCACTCCCCCACTGGATATCTTCATTTACTAGAAAGTGTAAAGGAAACATCCCAATTTCCTTCGGTTCTGTTTTGGGGGCTCAAATCTGACAGGCACTGCCTGATACAAGAATTCTCCTGGTTCTAATATTCAGCGCAGCATGTCTTCAGGGTGACTGCCCTGAGAGCCCCCAGATGATGAAGCAAGTCCTTAAGGGTCAGGACCGCGTGGGATTCGCCTCTGGATCATTGGTGCCTCGCACAAAGGAGATGCTCCAATCAATGAGCAGTGTTGATTTAAGTTGGAAGGTAGGGCTTTTCCTTTGCTGGAGTTTGGGAATGAGAGATGGGCCGGAGATAATATTTAATCTCGTCTTGGCGCTTTACTTTTGGCTGCAGGAAAAAGACCATGGCACAGGCTGGGGCAAGAGAAGGCAGAAGGCACCGGAGAACCCAGAGAAGGCAGCCCTTGTCAGGAGGTTATGCGGAGACCTGGGCGGGGTCGCTTTGCTTTGGTTACAAATCATGTCCCAGATGAAGAGAGAAAGGCATTCTATTTATTCTTGGAGCAGGACTGCGCACGCAGTGTGACAACCAGGGAGATTACACAGCAGCAGAGTCCCTTGGAGAGTCGGGTTACTTTGGAAGCACCCAGAAACCCCAGTCTCGGCGAGAACCAGGGAGCTCGCGGGGAAAGCAAGGGTCACATGAAGGTGCTGTCCTCAAGCCATATGGTAGGAAGGAGACGACTATAAAAAGAGCATTACTGGGAGAACACAGAGGATTGTTCGTGACCAGGCGGAAGAAACGCCTGACGATTCAAAATACAAAGCTTCGGGGTCCTGGCTTCAGCAGAACAAGTCTGATTTTAAGAACTCATCCCAGATGATGCTTGAACGAAAAAGGTGACAGCCAGCCTGCATGGCTGTGGGGTACACGACTTTGGGAAGGACTTCCGAGATAGATGTCGATGGATCCCTTCTTTTATTTTGGGGTTTTTAAATAGAGTACAAAACATTTAAATGTTTGTGAGGGTTTTTTTCTGTTTTTGTCTTTACATAGACACATTTTTGTTTTACATAGACACATATGTTTGTTGAGTGCATCCAATGCCTCAGACGTTCCCCCGCCCACCATGTTTTATAATCCAAGTGAAAAAGGATTCAAAAAGGCATCTCATTGTGCTCAGTTTTAAAAAATACAATGAACTCTAGGATTGCAGGAGTTTGCTAATAGGCTGAACTGAAAAGGACACCGAGACTAGAGGAAGTTTTGATGGGGGAGAAGGTCCTGCCTTATGCAGGTTGGAGCAATGAAACGGTGACGTGTGCATATTCATGTCCAGGCGTCCTCAGACTGAGCTACTGGGCTCTGGAGAAATGCTGACTATAAACATTGGCCCGGTGAATGGAAAGATCTGATTGTTTCTTTTTCTAAGTGCAATAGGGTCAAATATGTTTCAGACCAGTTATTAAGGCAGGTACCCAGAAAAGTTGCCTTGGAGGGGTGAAGACAGATGAAGAGGTCATGAACTTGGGCGAGGATGCTACAGGAGAGTTAGGTCACAGACAAAGGTTTACGCAAAAATAGATCAATTCTGACGTACTGAGGGACTTACAAAATCTTCGGAAAGACTGGAAGCAGGCTCTGGCTTGAGCTTCCGGAACTTCTCCCAGGGATGGGGACCCCACCTGCACCGCGGCGTCAGATCAGGGGGCTGCCGAGCACGGTTTTTTTTTTTTT